>NC_083584.1:45039227-45380893 GCF_027579695.1 Neoarius graeffei | reverse complement strand
ATCGTATAGCAAGACTTGCACATATGCACTTGTATTGATTCACACTAATAGAGCACTTGTGGGGCTGAAGAAGCCTCTTGTTCACTGGATCTTCCCTCCAGTTCAACATGGAGAAGCCACGGCCTAAAGGTTAGAGAAGCAGCTTTGGAACCAAAAGGTCACTGGTTTGATTTCCTGGACCAGCAGAAATGGCTGAAGTGCCCTTGAGCAAGGCACCTAACCCCCAGGTGTGTGATCCCTGGTCAGCTCTGGTTATGTTGTACATCACTCTGTATAAAAGTGTTTGCTAAATGCCTGTAATGTAGAAATATTTCTCTTTTTGTCTGGGGATGCATTTTAGATTTTTATAGAGAGGTACAGATGGAGGAAGCAGTCCAGATCCAGGTATTTACAACCACTGACATGACTCTGTCTCAACATGTGAACATCTGGATCATTAAAAGGTTGGGGGTTTGGGGGGAGGGGTGACACGGGCCGCGCCTGGAATATCTGGAGAGTTGTATCGTTAAGATTTAATGAACACCTCCGTGAATTTTTATTATCCTCTTCCTACTGGCAGATTACATTCAAACAAAAGCTGCTTTCCTGCACTGTAAGCTGACCCAAGGGACCCAAGATGATTAAAGCATCAGCTCTGAAGCATGGTCCCCAACCCTCTGCCACCTTTTTTTTTTCTTTTTTATCACGTTTATTGCCTGTGTTTCAGCAGAGTATTTTTCTTCCTTCTCTCACTTTTTTTGGTTTCCATTAAGAGGATGAAATTAGCTCTGGAGCCGTGGTGCGAAGTCTCTGGCCCTGACAGGCCGTGCCTTGTTTAATTGCCTATATCTTAAACAAATAGGTCCTTTGGGAGGTTTCTGTTTAGTTTGTAATATCGCAGATTTGATAACTTGTCACCTGTAATTTGAGCGGAGATTGATAGGACGTGACGGTGGCTGATTCGCAGGGCCATGGCAGTGAAGCTGCTGCGGGCGCTGTACTTTGCTTCTCATTAGTGTGTGGTAAACTCTCTGGGCCTGTGACTTCACAGTGCACTTGACAGACAAATAATAAGCTGTCCATCAGCTCTCAAGACAGTACACGTCTGTGATGAGTGAGCCTCTTGATGCTTTAAGATGATACTGCTCTCAATTACAGCCTGCTAATCACAGCAGCCTTCACTCCCACTTTGCTGATCTTATCTCACTTTCTTTAGTATTGTCATTATGTCATTAGTATTGTCAGTAGTGGAGGAGATTTCATGCATCGGATCCTCAGTACAACCCGATAATCTGGAGAAACTTAGTTTTTGTGGCCACATGGTAATTTATAGCAAAGCTGTATTTGCCTGATTAAAACTCATTTCTCTCCGGTCGAGAGTAGATGTTAGATTTGATGACTATTTTACCTTGTGCTGATGTAAAATATTGCAATGTAGGTTCATAGTAAATTGCAGATGAACTAGTTATTATGCATGCAGCATCTTACTTGCAACTCACATTTTATGCCTACTGTAGTTTCACTGTAATGACTCTGTAATGTGGACGATTGCCAAATGAATTTATTACCAGACAGCACTGGATAGTTCGATACACTTTACATATAGTGCTTTTGACCCAAGACACTCAATTTGCACATGGATCTCAAGTCCCTAGAGCCTTTAGCTTGCATATCGGATCATGTTTTTTCACTTCACTGACAGTTCTTGGCTTTCCAGAAATAAACAAGGGCCAGCTTAATTAAATGTACAGTTTTGATTTGCAGTTCAATTTACAAAGCCACAGCTCTGTGGTCAAGGAAAACGAAGCAAGCCAGGCCATGCTCAGGTTTCTCCAGGTCCTGCTCGGTTTGTCAGTCACACAGCTGTTGGTGGAAGTAGGTCATGGCGAGGTAGCGGCTGCAAACTGCAAATAAGGAAGCTAGAATTTCGGTTTTGATGTTCCCGCTACAAAGGCCGAATGGAAAAGTGTGCGTTCAGGGTTGAGTTTGTGCGTTTGAGTTATTTTGTTGGGAAGGAAGAACAAGGCAGGGATATAAAAATAAACAGACATCTGTTTTACATGAGTCAAGAAAGGCAGGGGTCTCTTGTGACTTTCACTGCATCAAATGCTTGCTTGAGGAGTTGACAGAGCCACTTCTGTGCCAGCCTCCTTCTCAGCTTTTTGTCTTTCCTTTTTTTTTCCCTTTATTTCGTTCCAAAAATGACTCAAATTCAATATTTAATGTCTATTGTTAAACGTTACGAGAATGAATCTCTTATTGTTGTTGTAATGTGAATCATCACAGGCAATCGTTATATTTAATCTGTTATGTTCTACAAATTACACAATGGTTCCCTGTTTTTATTCAGGAAACGTTTGTATGGGCAAAACATGATAACTTGTGGGGGGGGGCAACGACATACAGTCTGATTTACAGAGTACACAGGATCATTCGCATGAGCAAAACAACATGTCCCTTTTGCAAATTTTCCTTAATGAATATGCAGTTTGGGATGTTTTTTACCTGACAGTGCAAAGCACAACACAGTAAAAAAAATATAAAAACACACTCAGAAATACACTCATTTAGCACCTGTAGTGCAGGACTGGAAATTACATCTGCAAATGAATATGACCGAAGGACAGATATTAAATTTGCATAGGCCCGTTTCCACAATTTCAAAACAAAGCATCATATTTTTTTTTAGAGTGTCTTGCAATATGGTCTTATTATCTGAAAATAATGAGACATTTCTTGAAATTAGGACTAGCAAAGTTGCTTTGATATTCAAAGCTGCACATCTGCACCTCTGGGGCCAACAGCATTCAATAAGAGCCTTATTTCTTATTCACACGTGTGTGCTGTGTTATTTTGTGTTTATATTTGTGACGAGTCATGGAATCCACGGACACATGTCGGCCGAAACGAATCCAAGAAAATCGCAAAAGAAGCATTAATTAATTAATGCTTCTTTTGCGATTTTCTCGGATTCGTTTCGGCCGACATGTGTCCGTGGATTCCATGACTCGTCACATTTTATTTTGAGCAGTTGTTCAATGTGTCTCAGTGTTATACTGTTGCCTTGGACTTGTGGGAATTCACCTCTCAGATTTAAGTCATTTTTGACTTCTGTGTGTTCGAGCTACAAAGTGGGGGGAAAATATGGCTGGCTCCATGTGCTGTATGTCTTTTCTGAGCAATTTTGATTTGTTTAATGCTGATGCTGTGAGCTGTGATGTTGATTTTGATGTTGTTTGCTGAACACAGGGTTTAGGAGACCATTTGAAGTTCCTAAACAGGAATTCCAAGTTGAGGAGCATTTTCTTTGTTATGTTTTTGTTTTCCTAGTTGGAGGTCGTAAATTCAGTATACATGTGCCATGTTTTAGTTTCCAGTACTTTCCTAAAATTCTGAACATATTGTAGCTTTTAAGAGAAATGTTTCTTCACTCTATTTGGGACTTTACATCATTTACACCATTATTATATATAAATAACTTGTAGTACACCGATCATCAGTGTGCACGGTTTCTCAGATTGCGCATGCAGTTTAGCGCTGTGAGGCGGCACGCTGGTGTAGTGGTTAGCACTGTTGCCTCACAGCAAGAAGGTCCTGGGTTCGAGCCCCGTGGCCGACAAGGGCCTTTCTATTGCTGCTTTTCCACTACCAACGCGGCTGAGTCGGGCTGAGCCGTGCCATGCTGAGTCGAGCTGAGTGGGGCTGTTGGAGTTGCATTTCGACTACAACCGCGCTGAACCGTGCTGGCTGGAAGTGGGTGGACACATTGGGTGCAGTTAGCGAAAGTGGGTGGACGTCACGTGATGTCGTTAGGCGGTGCAAACAGTGACATCAGTGACCTTTTAAGCGGTAGTCTCACGACCCGGATAGTAAACAAACATGGAGTCGTTAGTGTTGCTGGTCTTGGTGCTGTGGCTTGTTGTCACCGACAACGCCAACAGATACTGGCAAGAGCGTATAGATGAGGCGAGGCGCATAAGGCTTCAGAAATTCTCGTAATTCGTAATTATTCTTCTTCCAGGTTTACGGTGTTTACAGATCCCAGCGTGCTCGCGGGGCGTGTGTGGGCATGTGAGGACACTCCTCCTCACCAATCAGTGCACAGGGGAGTGTCTCCTCACGCCCCTAGCCCCACTCGGCTCGGTTTGGCTCGCTTCAGCCCCACTCCAAAACCGTGCGAGTTTTGGGTGCTGAGCAGGGCTGAAGCGAGCTGAGTCGTGCTGCTCTGAGGTAGTCGAAACGCGAGCCGTGTCGGGCTGAAGTGAGCTGAAGTGAGCTGAAAAAGGGTAGTGGAAAAGGGCCATATGTGGAGTTTGCATGTTCTCCCCGTCTCTGCGTGGGTTTCCTCCGGGTGCTCTGGTTTCCCCCAAAGACATGCAGGTTAGGCTAATTGGTGGCTCTAAATTGACCATAGGTGTGAATGTGAGTGTGAATGGTTGTCTGTGTCTATGTGTCAGCCCTGTGATGACCTGGCGACTTGTCCAGCGTGTACCCTGCCTCTCGCCCATAGTCAGCTGGGATAGGCTCCAGCTTGCCTGCAACCCTGTAGAACAGGATAAAGTGCTTACGGATAATGGAGGGATTTAGCACTGTTTATTTGGGATCTTCGTAAAACATGGCCTCAGTAGCCAGACATGCTTGTTAAATGTATCTGGGACCTGGTGAGACTATTGTACTGTGTGTCAGCTTGTTGTTATCACTATGTCCCATTTCATGTCAACAAACAGAGAGTAGCTGTCTTGCAGTAAAGTGTGGATTCTTCCAGCTGGGAAGACAGCTGTATGGAAGCCTGCGTGTTATAGGCAGTCCGCCATTGTATGACAATTTATGATAATGTGGTAGCAGGAGGTCCAGCATCAATGCGTGCTTTTATTTTATATATATAAAACGGTTATTCCACAAAATCGAGTTGTACATGAGCTGATAGCCGATGAGGCACGTAGCACGGAGTTGGCTATAAGCCATGTATGACGAGATTGAGTGGAATAACTGTTTTATTATATCCACATTCACTGGATTTTGAGAAACAGAGCATTTTTATTTTTCGCAAATTCGATAAATAAAAACTTTATACAAAACGTCCGACTAAATCATTTCCACTTAGAATGGAAACAAACTGGTGAAATGACAGTAGCGGTTTGTGAAAAATGCTATAATAATAATTCTTGAAAAATAAAAAGAATAAGTTCTTCCCATCAAATATTTTTATTCCATATTTTGTTGCCTTTTTTTTTATTTTTGGCGTTTTCTTCTTCTTTAGGGTTTTTTAACGGTTGGCAAACCAACTTAAAGGTGCATTACCACCACCGACTGGGCTGGAGTGTGGAACAGGAGATACTGGGGAAGGGGGACCTATATTCTTTTAGCTATTTCTGTTTCTTTTAAATACTTGATAATTTGGGGGGTTTTGCTTTCGAATAAAGTTTTTATTTCATCCTCGTTTGGTTCAGCAACACGCTCCGCCATTTTGTTTTTCTCTACTCACGGTATATGAGCTGATATCCTAGTAGTAGAGTAGCCAATCAGAGCGCGTAATTGCTTATATCCAGTGAATGTGGATAGAATATATATGTAGTATGTTCATATATAATGGCTTCATAGTACATTGCAAATGAGCTCTGGTGTATCCAACTTGCTTTGCACAGAGGGGGTTGTTTTATGATTATGATAATACAAGGCAGGGTTCAGTGCCAATTCCATGGTGTAGGTAAGTTTTGGAAGTCCTCTTCTTGTCGAATCCAGTTTGCTGCAGCACCGAGGAAGCAGCTCTTATCTGTAATTATAATGAGCTATGTCATTAGTGTCAGAGTAACAGAGCAGAGCTGGTACACTGAATCAAATCAACACACGTTCGCCTTCTTTCAACACATTTGTATTCCAGTATAATTGTGCAGATCAAGCAGCATTGAGGTTTGAGGGATTTTTATTTTGTTTCTTTTGTTATTCCAGATTTTATGCCGTTACTATTAAACTCATATACTTAGTCTGCTCTGGCTGCTTCTGAACGGTCTTGGGATTCAGGTTGCTCGTCTTGTCATTCGTGGCCCCTCTCTGTATTCTGAGGCCGACAGCTGCCGCTATCCTCCTCGCGCTATCTGCTGATCTGAATTACCTTGCCAATGCATTTCTGAAAGCCATTTTGTAATGTTATCAGAACAATGGCTGTTAATGTGATGCCTATAAAAGAGCACTTGCTATAATATTATTGGTATTTGCTATCGAGTCCCGTCCCAAGGACAGCTGTACAATAGAATATGTTAAGCCTGTGATGAGGCTTGGAAATGGATTTGTAGAGAGCGTTGGCAGTGTGTGACAGCTCCGTTATGCTCAGGGCCAATGGAGGTGAGCCATTTTGTGCTTATTTTTTAATGATGGCATATTTAGGGTTGTGTAGGCCGTCGCTCTGTGGTGTCATCAGTGCCATTTGTGTTTTTTAGGGGACCATCTGCAGATATTATTGCAGTGAGAACATCCTGAGCATTTCGGCAATTCGGCTGATGACGGCCATCCTGCCATTGGTAGATGGAAAGAATGTGGGAGAGGAAAAGCCTGGACTCGTTACCCTTAACGCGTCTTCCTTTGCTTTGATCCGAGATGCTGTGCAGCCGGATTTGTTCTTAAACCCATTTTAGTTGATGATTCGGAATCTATGAAAGCATTCATGACAAGCAGTGGACTTTCCCTTTTAATTTACCCACCAGGAGCTATGGAACGTTTTGAGTCTTTTTCGCTCCTGACTCTCATCTTCCTGTGTGGTCATAAAAAGAGCTAGGATTGTTTTTTTCCCCCTCCGTCAGCTGGACACATGGCAGCATGTGATTTGCCTCTGGCTACTACCCATTGGGGCAGGATCCATGTGGTTAGCATTTAGACAGGAAGTCCAGCACGGCTCAGTAGTGTGTGTGTGTGTGTGAACGTGTGTGGTGAGAGAGAGAGAGAGAGAGAGAGAAGAGGCTAGCCCACCATCCAGAACCTCTCACAAGGCTTTTCCGTTACCCAGCAGCACTGTACTCTATTACTAATCCGCTCTCTGGAGAGCAGCCCTCTGGCCACTGGATCGTTAACCTTTTGCAAAGTCAGTGGCTCTGTATCCTGCCCCCTCTCCCTTCCCTGCCTGTAGGAATCCCCTCATCATGCGGTCAGGAAACACAGACAGAAAGTAAGACTGAAAACTGAAAACACATGCAGCCTCTAATCCCTGACTTTTATTACTTTGCTCCTGGGCAAATGAGATGCTAGAGGATAAAAGCAAGATTGTAAACTGATACGAGTGTGTGTAGGGGGCTGGGGAGGATATCTGTTTGTTTGTTTATTTATTTATTTGTTTGTTTGTTTATAAGCCATGTCGCTTTTAATTAAAAAAAAAAAACTAAAAGAGCCAAAAGGTTTAATCAAGTTTTAAGCATAGGCATAGCATTAATTAGTTGCATTAATTATTATCTTAGTGGATGTTCCTTACAATGATAAGAAGACGTGTGTGTGTGTGTGTGTGTGTGTGTGTGTGTGTGTGTGTGTGTGTGTGTGTAAATCTAGCCATACGCTGTCTTTTACATCCATTTCTGTATCTGACACATCACACTTGTCATAACTGGTTGTTGCTGGTGTTTTTTCTATGCGTTCTTGAGTCTTTATGATTATTTCAGTCATTTTGGCGTCCATGCTGATCTAAATAAAACAGCAGAATGTGTTAAGCTGATGCTGGGATAATTTCTGTAAGTGCTTTAGCGCTGTACGTATCAGAGGATTTTCAAACCTAAGCCTGGTAACCATACACAGGCAGCATAACAAACCTTGACTTGTCTTTCACTATTCAATAAGGGGGGAAAAAGCAAATCAAGTCATGTGTGTATCTTTCATGTCTGTATCAAAAAATAAAACCAACCTGCGCTTAAATATTAAAAGTTCGAGATAATCTCCAGTGCTGCCTCCCCATCAGACAGCTCTACGAGGTGAAAGCCGATCCATACTGCACCACCCCAACCCACCATCCACCTTCTTATCTGTGTGGTTTAATTTCCAGTCCAGTCCACTCCTGCATCAGGCTTGTAATTTAGCAGGGAGATGGAACTCTGTAATGATGTCCCTGGCAAGGAGTGCACAGGATGAGAAAAAAAAAAAAAACTCTTAACATGGGAGATTGGTGTAGAGGAGTGTAACATTTAAGCCAGCGAGATTTCCAGCAGCGCTGTTCTATTTCATGCCTCCTGACCGCCAGAGGCGGCACAGCCTGTGGATGGTATCCTTCGCGTAGCGCAAGTCGAGACTTATACCAACAAAGAAGTCGTGATGACGTACCTCATGCATAAGAGGCACTGCAGCACGTCATTCGTCCTCTTATTCTTCTCGCGCTTGATTCGAGCATCCCAAGTTAATTACCGGATTACCGGAATCCTGTACGGCGGTTCCCCCGTGAAGGAATTTATATTCTAAAAAAAAAAAAAAAAAAAAGAAGGAAAGGAACAAGAAAGGTAAGCTCACGGAGGCTCTTCCCGTGATCGGAAGTGCACGGCGGTTCACCCCGTGTTCACCCCCGCACACACACGCTCACATCCCCGCGGTGGTTTTCCCCGTTTTGTTGACAAGTGTGGTGTATTCCCTAGTTAGCACGGTGGCTCTCCCCGTGTCTGACTAGCTAGCTAGCCAACTCGTTAGCCCTGTCACTCGTGTTAGCATTGTGTATTCGGTGTTTGATCTACATTATTGTTATTGCGTCGTGTGTTAGTTCGGGTTTGCGTTAGTTGCGCTATGATGGATGTCCTTTCCCTCACATGCAAAACGTGCTTTGCACCACTTGCATCTGAGGACGGTCATTTAGAATGCCCGTCTTGTCTAGGCACCGCTCACCTTCGCTCAGCTTTGACGAACCCTTGCCCAAGCTGTGCCGTCCTACCGCTCACGGTAAGAGAGGCCAGACTTACCGAGTTATTGGCCAAAAGTGACGCGCTGCTCTCGACAACCGAGCATATTGCCGCAGGTGCCCACAAAGCCGTGAAACGCGGCAGCACAGGCCTTCAGGCTGCGCAGCCAGCCAAGAAGAAGGCGAAATCGCACTCCACTTCTGTGCTCAACAAACGGGTAGACGATCTCTCCTCGGCTGTAAGCCGAATAGAGACGTTACTGCTTCAGCTCCAACCCCCTCAGGCAAACATGCAGACCATACCACCAGCAGGTGGTACCCTGGCTACTGCTCCCACCCTGCCTGCCCGAGAGGAGCCAGACGTGGAGGACGATACACTCTCCACTGCCGCCACTGACTCTCTCTTTAATCCAGTGGAAGACGATTCCCTTGAGCTGCCTGGCTCTCCTCGCTCGGGCATTTCCTCTGACGATGCCCCCTCCAGCGTTTTTTCCGACAAAAATGGGGATGGCGGGACTCTCGGCCCCCAATCCTTGCTGGCCACAATTACTGCGGCGCTAGTACAACGTGGGCTACAGCCGCTGCAATCTAACGCTGGTGTGAGCGCCTACTTCAGGCAGCCCTCGGTGGACGCCTCCTCCATCATCCCAAAATGTGACGCCTTTGTGGACGAGTTCCAGACGGCGTTTAAAACTGCAGCTGCACGTTCCCACCCCACCTCTGTGGCACGCGCTATGAGTAACATGGCTGATGCAGGCCTGTTTGGATTGGATACAATGCCAGCGGTGGATCCCTGTGTGGCGTCTCTGGTGGTCTCCCCAGACGAGGCAGTACGTCCCCAGGTACGCTGTCCAAGCAAGGCCTGTAGGCGCACAGACGATGATCTTGTTCGAGCCTACAATCATGCGGCGCGCATTGGAAGGATCGACAATACGATTTCTCACCTTCTTCTGGCCGCGCAGTCTTCCCTGCTGAAGGCAGACTCAGATCCGGCTGTACGTGAGGCGATTGAAGCCACCCTACAGGGCGTGGGCTTCATGACCCAGGAGTTAGGGCGTCTGATGGCGGTATTAGTGCGCGCTCGCCGCCAGGTCTGGCTTTCGCAAACGCCACTCCCGGACGCGTGCAGAGCCACCCTACGGGAGCTGCCCCTCATACCTGGCCAACTGTTCGGGCTAGCCGCTAAGGACGCTCTGGAACGCCGCGCCCTAGTTTCGGAAACACGGAAACAGCAGGTGGGCTTATCACAGGTGACTCGCTTCCGAGCACCGCAGCCCCCAGCACCACGGCGGGAATTCTCATCCCCCCAGCGCGCGGCACCTCAACGGCAAAGGGAGAACAGACATGCCCCCAGGGGCTCTGCACCCTTTCGCCGCCAGGCATATCCCATGCCCCACTCCACCCCCACTAACAGTGGAGCGAAGCCCAATCGCACTCCCCGCTGAAGGCCCCGGGCCGACGGTTGGACTGTACACAGAGACTCAACTGGCCGCATGGGCCAGAATCGTTCGCGACCCATGGGTTCTAAAAACAGTGTCAGAGGGTTACAGACTGCAGTTCAGACGTCGGCCCCCTCCAAAGGCCCGTCTCAGGCCCACAATTGTAAAAAGTTCAACAAGATCTCTGGTTCTCCAGTCGGAGATAACCGTTCTTCTGCAGAAAGGGGCCATAGAGGAAGTAGAGTGTTCTCCTACTTTCAACGGCTTCTGTTCAGTTTATTTTGTCGTTCCAAAAAAAGACGGCGGTTTCCGCCCAATTCTAGACCTCCGGGGCTTAAACAAGTACCTAAAGAAAATGCCATTCAAGATGCTGCACACAGCAGACGTTCTGAAGGTAATCTCCCCAGCGGAATGGTTTACTACCCTGGATTTGAAAGACGCCTACTTTCATATCCCGGTGGCACCAGCACATCGTCGGTTCCTCCGCTTTGCCTTCCAGGGCCGTCTGTTCCAATTCAGGGTACTCCCGTTCGGCCTCGCTCTGTCACCCAGAGTCTTCTCGAGATGCATACAGGCAGTACTGTCCCCCCTCATGGAGTCAGGTATGAGGATTCTACCATACCTGGACGACTGGTTAGTCTGTTCCCCGACGAGGGAACGCAGCCTAGCAGATATAGCAACACTGCAGAGCCATGTCTCAGAACTGGGACTGACAATCAATTTAGAAAAGAGCACACTTATCCCGAGCCAATCGGCTCAATTCATTGGCATGATCCTAGACTCACAGACAATGTCCGCGTCCTTGACCAGCCGGCGTGTAGCGAACATCACTTCACTACTGTCACGAGTACGGGTGGGACGAAGACTACGTTTCAGAATACTACTGCGGCTCCAGGGTATGCTCACAGCAGCAGCCCAGATCCTCCCCTTGGGTCTGCTGGAACTCCGGCCTCTGCAAATATGGCTGATTGGCCTCGGCCTCGACGTGACCCGTCACAGGAAGACACCCGTTCTTATCACAGAACATTGCATGTCTGCCCTCAGCCCATGGCGGAAGGAGACCTTTTTAACATCAGGTGTTCCGCTTGGTGCAGCACCCACACACAGGGAGATTGTGACTACAGACGCCTCTCTTACAGGGTGGGGCGCAGTATGGCAACACAGAGCAGTCAGTGGGTTGTGGAGCAAAGAAGAGATGGGCGAACACGTCAATCTCCTCGAAATCAGAGCAGTACACCTGGCTCTAAAACACCTTATGCCATACCTACAGGGGCGCCACGTACTGGTCAGATCAGACAATGTGACGACGGTGTACAACATCAACCACCAGGGGGGAACACGATCCCCCACTGCTTTTCGCTTAACTCAATCTCTACTGAAGTGGGCCTTCCCCAGGCTGGCATCCCTCAGGGCAGTCCACTTGCCAGGGAAACTGAATGCGGTGGCAGACTCCCTGTCGAGACAACGCCTCGACCCGGGGGAGTGGCGCCTGAGCCCACAGGTGGTACAGCAGGTTTGGGATCGCTTTGGTACAGCAGCGGTGGACCTGTTTGCCAGCAAAGAGTCCACACACTGCCAAAAGTGGTTCTCTCGCACGCAGGAGGACGAAGCACTGGGCTTGGACGCCATGGCACACGAGTGGCCGGACGAACTGCTGTATGCCTTTCCACCGATTCCCCTCCTTTTGGAGGTGCTACTTCGGATACGCCAGTGCTGTCACCGTGTTCTGCTGGTGGCTCCGCGATGGCCAGCGAGACCGTGGTTTGCTGTGCTTCATTTCCTGCTGACCGGAACTCCGTGGCAACTACCGCTCAGAAGGGACCTACTGTCTCAGATGGAGGGCAAAGTTTGGCACTCCTGCCCGGAACGTCTCCAGCTGTGGGTGTGGCCCTTGGGCCCGACAACCCTCTGTTAGAGTTTGACCCAGCGGTCATCAATACCTTAGAGAACGCGAGGGCCCCCTCAACTAGGTCGTTGTATGACAACCGCTGGAAATTGTTCAAGACGTGGTGTGAGACCGTAAGCGTTTCTCCCACGGGTTGTCCTATACCCGTACTGCTCAAGTTTCTACAGAAACTACTTGATGAGGGTAAATCCCCATCTACCGTGAAAGTCTATGTAGCAGCTATCTCTGCGAGGCATGATAAAGTGGAGGGTGCGACTATTGGTGCACATAGTCTCATCCGCAACTTTCTTAGGGGCGCTAGACGCCTCCACCCCTACAGAGCCCCTCGCAGCCCTCAGTGGGATTTGCATCGCGTACTAGACTCTCTGTGCCAGGCCCCTTTCGAACCATTGGCTGAAGCGGACATGAGATGGGTTTCCTTGAAGACCGTTTTTCTCTTAGCTATGGTCTCGGCAAAACGTGTGAGTGAGTTACACGCACTCTCAGTCAGCCCAGATTGTATGAGATGGGGACCAAATCTATCTGGCGTTACGCTATGGCCAAACCCAGCCTTTCTGCCGAAGGTTCTATCTCCATCCTTTATTAACCAATCCATTGAGCTTGCTTCTTATGAGGACCGTCTAGACCTATGCCCTGTGCGAGCCTTGAGGCACTATGTGTCTCGGACCGAAGCCACGAGACGGTCAGACCAACTGTTTGTCACTTATGGAGGTGGTGCAATTGGCTCGCCTGTATCTAAACAGCGCCTCTCACATTGGGTTTGCGAGGTGATTTCCCTTGCACACAAGTCAGCTGATTCCCTACCAGTGGGCAGTGTAATGTGCCACAACACCAGGAGCTTGGCTACCTCATGGGCAGCCCTGAGGGGAACCCCGCTATCTGACATCTGTGCAGCAGCAACATGGTCTGGCCCTTCAACATTCACCAGGTTTTATAGGGTAAATGTGGCATCACCTACAAGCCTTGGGCCTGCCATTCTTTCAATTATGGATTGACATACTCGTCCTCATGACAGTGCTGGTATTAGTCATCCACAGGCTGTGCCGCCTCTGGCGGTCAGGAGGCATGAAATAGAACGCTAGTTACGAATGTAACTGTGGTTCTATGAATGCCGGATGACCGCCAGAGTTCCCAGTCACTCGGACATCGCAACCGCGAGAAGTTTTCCGAGGACGAATGACGTGCTGCAGTGCCTCTTATGCATGAGGTACGTCATCACGACTTCTTTGTTGGTATAAGTCTCGACTTGCGCTACGCGAAGGATACCATCCACAGGCTGTGCCGCCTCTGGCGGTCATCCGGCATTCATAGAACCACAGTTACATTCGTAACTAGCGTTTTCCTTCAAACCCCCCTGGCTACTGCTACAAGGATAGATGCAATGAATAGATCCAAAGAAAAGAAATTATGCACTTTATTTCATGTGGAGGTTATTTTAAGACCATCGAGGCCACCATATGTGTTGTGCCATAGTGACGCATAATGCTCGAAGCGTCTGAGAAATCACTCATGGAGACAAAGCAAAAAGAACAGGTCACTGATGAAGGATTTCAGTGCCTTTTTTTTTATTGTCAAGTGAATTGTGAATAGGCCCGTCTTTTTGTTTGGAACGAGTTCAATAGACAGGCTTGTATAACTCTTAAAAAGCAATTTCACTCCTTTTAAAATGATTACATTTTCACACGAGGCTGCCTGGAACTTGAAGAGCGCTTTTCCTTCTAGTAGAACTGAGCCAACTGCCGTTTGTTGAAGTTGTGCATTAGACCAAATGGATAAAGGCTAATGAATAAACTGTAAACATGCCTTTCCCTGAAAATGAAGTGAACAAAAGCAAAGTTTTGGTGGTACCAAAGTGTTAGTGCTGCTGTTCCATGCCAACCTTTCATACGCTTTTACACGTGTGTGTCATTAATTTGTGCTAAAGCACTTGCTGTCATCATTGTTTCTCCAATATTGCTTTTGATTTGGAATTACAGATCGCCTCTTGAAATAAATACAACTGAAAATTAACAGTCGAAGATGGCAACTTGAAATAAAGCCCCAAAGCACTTTTTTTTTAAAATTATATTAACGTCTGAGAGTTTTCTTGTCTTGACAGGAAGCTTTTCTCCAAAGCACCACTGCTTTGTTTTCTTACGACATTTATATAATTTAATTATGAACCACAGGAAGAATCTATTCACCTTTTTTCCTAATGTGATCAGTAATGGGGGAATTATTTAACTATTCCATTAGACGCTTGATGACTTGTGTTTCTCACCAGCTGCATACTTTGATGAAGTGAAAAAAGCAGAAAGCGTGATCCGTCTATGCCAGCGCTCTATTTGGGTGTATGGTAAGTGGAGTTCTTTCTCCTGCAGCTGATGTGAACTGGGGTCATAGTGGCAGCTCCCATTTTCCAGGTGAAATGCCAGCGCTCTTTAAAGTTTCGGCGCCTTCCCCATAGCTGTCGGCTGGACTGATTGGCACTGAGCTTTGAAAAGGTTGCTGAAGGTCCTGAACTCTCGGAGGGGATTTATTCTTTTTCAGAACCTGTTCTGGTCTTTCCAGTCTTTCGTATATGCACGGAAAATAAAGCCAAGTGTTGATAAACTTAGGGCTATCATGGGACAGAAGATCAATAGTGACGGTCGAGGGATTTTTTGCATTGACAGAATGGGAAAGTTGAGAAGCAGGTAGCGAGCACATAGGACCCTGAATAACAAAAGGGGAAGATGTCAATCGATGAGGAAGGTTGCTGAAAGGAGAATGCCAATGTGGACAAAGCTAAAGAGTAAGCCCTGCCTCCTGGAACTTTTAGGAACTTGGCTTTAGGGACACTTTTTTTAACGAGCTTTCCATGCTTCATCCATTATTCTCTTTGCCCACTCTCTCGCTACACTTGACACAAGTCAGAACGTTGATGCTTTTTGCACCTGGCATCATACTGGAATTTTAAATGCATACACAATGCCATCTATGAAAGAATGGAAAAAGGAGATGGCACGGAGGGGAGACGGATTCAGACGGGGCTTATCCCTATAACTAATTTAATCACAAGATTCTTGCTATTTTCTCAGCTGCTATGACGTGTATTGTACTTTTGTATTGAATGTCAAGAAGGAACCTGTTGATTAACAGTTATTATGGTAGCCCATGCAGAAGAGCATGATTTTATGAACCTGTCTCATTCCATCTAAGGACAGGAAGCTTTACCCCCCCACCACACCCATCCACCCACCCCTCCACCCATCCTTATTGGCAGGGTGCGATTTGTCAAAAAACCAGAAGGGGGGATGTTTTTTTTTTTTTTTAATCATGAAACGTCACAAAATTAAGGTAACAATAGAGATCTTGCATGTGACGTCACAGCCGATCCAGATTGTGACAGACGCCATCGTGTCGGTCAAACGCCATATTCCGCCTTCTACTTCTACTTCTGGTTCTACTTCTGCTTTTACTTCTACCTTTTCTTCTGGAAAACCCTACTATATACAATTCTACTACAACGGCTGCGGCTACAAGCTCTCCCTACCTGTGCACGGTTTTTATGTTTTTTGTGTGTATTTTTGCGTGTTGTTCGTCTGTACCGGACTTCAATATCCACTACAACCGTATGGACTTACTGGACTTTGGTTTCCAGCAGAAAATGACGGTTTGTAGCGATTTCCATTGCATGCACAACATTCCGGACGAGAAAAAAAAAAAAAACATTCCGGACGAGACCAGATTGCGAGACCAGCGGGGTCTCCGTGGATTGTTATCGGAAGCAAAGCGAAGGAGGCAGCGCCGGGAGCCGAAGCAAAAGCGAGGCTACAGGCAGAGCCGGCCTGTTGACTAAGCTCAGAAAACAGCCACTCAAATCTCCACTGCCAAGCCTCTACCTCTCCAACGCCAGATCCATGTAAACAACACGGACGATTTGGAATTACCTTATTCTATAATCGGCTGGTCAGTGCTATACTCAATACTTAAGTGACTTACCCATCCAGTGAGGATCATTTTCTTGCTTACAAGATGCCACATCTGAGTCGCTGACAAATCCTGAATTTCTGTAAAGAAAACTGTCCAGAGATTTATAAGCACGCAGTGCTTCACCACTGAACAGCGAGGGAAAGTTAATGAGGTAATCATACACGTCCGGGTATTCCGCTGGCAGTTCAAAATCCGGTCGTGAAAACTCCATCCGGAAAGCCATAAGGGTCACAAATCTGTAGATCGTTTATTTTAGACATATATCTAGTTATCTGTTCATTAGAAAAATGAGCCGTGTAGTCCGTCGGTTGAAATTGATCCATTCTGTACACGAGTGCAGCAGTATTCAGCGGTGGCGGTTGTGTACTTTCCAGTCACGTGACTGCAAGATCTCTATGGGCTAACAGCTCAATAACATCCGATGATATCAAATGAATAACACTAAATGAAAACGAACACTAAACCAGAGATAGTAAATTCATCTTCCTATCTCTCTGACTAAATACACGAACACTAACACAACAAAGTTCGCATTGCTTGTCGCGTTGCTGTGATGTTTCTCTCCCTCCGGATTAAATGGACAGTGACTCGAAAATCACTGAAATACATGAATACTAAATGAACAGTTTGCTCTGATGGCGCAGTTCATGTGGCCTTTTCTGCTTTCCCGTCAGTGCGCTATCCGCCGCGTTTCGCCCTTCTTTAATCCACATTTCTGCGAATTTCTCAGCAGGGAAGGAACGCACGTCTGGCCCACTGACAGCGAGGAAAAGAAGGCTGTCAGTGTGGATACATTCATTCTGTTGCGCTCATCAGTAAGGATGTGATTCATGGCGCTAAATCCACGTTCACACTCTGGATATTGTTATTATCTACAATGTATCTATTTGCTGGGGACGTTCGTGAACATCAAAGCTGCCACTTCAGGTCATTTTGAAAGCGAGTGCAATGTAGACCATAGAAAACTGTCACAACATGCCTGTCATGTCAACTTTTTTTTGGTTTGTTTGTTTTATTGACGGGGTTGTCCCCGAGGATTTTTTTTCAGCAGAGATAAAAACCAGAGGGGGGGATGATCCCCACCATCCCCCCCAGCAAATCGCACCCAGCTTATTGGCATGCAGCAATGCTTGATATTTTGCACTATCACGCACAGGGAATGGCTGTCTCTCTCGACAATGCACTTCATACACCACATTTAATATTTCACTTCAGAACATCTATTGTCGCTTTTGACTTTAAAAGCAAAAGACTGCATGGTTTTATACCATCAAGAACAGCTATTATGAAATAGTCTTTTTTGTATTTAGATGGAGAGGATGTTAGTAGCTGAGATTTTAGTTGTGTAAGAACCCAGCTTTCAGAGCTTTCAGCCTGGCAGTGTTCTGCTTCTCATTTCTCTTAAAAAGAAAAAAAAACAGATGAGATGTGAATTTCAAAACAAACTGAAGCAACAGTTGGTATGATTATCCTGCACATTGCACCCACCACGTGCCAAGCATACATATAGTCTAAAAGTTCATGCCGAAGTACCAAACCTATCATCCCAGCAAGTCATCTGCCTTTCCTGAGAGTCTGGACTGGTCAGTCCCTTTCACTTTCTCATCTTGTTACTTTCACCAACCTACCAGCCCCAAGTGGAGCCAATCAGTCACGTTAGCGGAATCAAAGCCATTATTAGTATTGCTTTTTCTGTCTCTGATGAGTATAGAGAAAGTCAACGATAAGCCGGTGTAATCACAGTGTGCTTGTGGGCCTCTCCTTGGACCTGATGCTTGATTGTGAGGGTTGAAGCAGAGAAAGTCTCACGGGATAACTGTAGGCTGAACACAAGTGATCATTGTTTTTTAATCCTCCGAGGCCCAAGCGATGCTGACATGCACCACTGATTGAATTGAGTCCATCTAATGCTGGCCCACATTTCCCCAGAGGGAGATGATGTAGGAAGCAAGAGAAAAAAACATCCTAACTGATAGTGAGGAATAGACAATGAATATGGATCAGCCTCAACGTCCCGCTGTAACCTCCACAAACCATGCTGTTCACATGGAGTGTCCCTAAACAGGAGCTGAGCACCAACTTCTACCCTCAGGGCCTGACAAGAGAAAGCCCAGTGGAGCACCTCTGCCAATCTGATCACCTGGTACAACAAGCGACACGAGCGCTTGTCCCACAGGAACACGGCCCCCTCACCACCAGTGACAGCATCTGGAATGGCCACAGCGCCATCTCTATTTACCAAGCCGGCACATGACAAGCATGAGAGTACAGCTTGATGAGAAGACAGAACTCTGCTTGCAATCAACAATTTCACCAACTGTCACAAAATTGCTGTCTTTGAGAACAGGAGAGTTGTCAGAGCATTCTTTCCAGCCTCCTCATTTGTGGCTGTTGCATGCCAAGAAGTCAGAATATTGTATGAAATATAGAGCAAATAAATAAATAAATAATCATAATAAACGGCCACTGAACAGGGAGAGCCAGAGGTGTCAAAGCACCAAGAATTAATTGTTAAAAAAAAAGCAAACCAATAAAAATGCAAGTGAATCAAAAAACGTCATGACTAACCATTTGTTTTGACATTGTCCAGATAATTTGATTAAGATAGTAGTGTTCATCATTTATCACCTTGTAGTTTTTAGCAGTCCTCACTGATATGATAAGCAAACAATTAAATTGGCAAATTCTTAAATTTAATTTAATATAAAATGTCACAGCCTTAAAAAAAAAAGTATGCTGAAGGACACAACTTGGTGATACAGGAATTGATATAAAATCACATTTCTTGGGTTTTTTTTTCTGTTAGATTTTTGGTTGGCTAATTTTTCCATCAATCCCAGTTTTATCAATATATACAGTACCATTCAAAAGTTTGTACACCCCTGCTCTACTCATTCAAAGCTTTTTCTGTATTGTGACCATTTTCTACATTGTAGAACAATACTGAAGACATAAAAACTATGAAACAACATATGGAACATATATGGAATTATGTGGTAAACAAAAAAAGTGTTAAAAATATTTTTGACTTTTCAAAATATCCAGTATTCAAAGTATCCTTGATGACACTTCACACAATATTAGCATGAACTTCATCAGCTTCATAGTCACCTGGAACGCTTTTCAATTAACAGGTGCCTCGTCAAAAGTTAATTAGCGGATGAGTTTCTTGCCTGCTTAATGCATTTGAGATCAAACAGTAAATAGTAAATAATAAAAATACAATAAATAGCCCTATTCCACAACTGTAGTCATCCATATTATGTCAAGAACCATTCAACTAAGTAAAGAGAAACGACATCCATCATTACTTTAAGACATGAAGTGACTTTTAATTAAGAAAGATAAAGAAAAAACATTTAATTACAACCCCGATTCCAAAAAAGTTGGGACAAAGTACAAATTGTAAATAAAAACAGAATGCAATAATTTACAAATCTCAAAAACTGATATTGTATTCACAATAGAACATAGACAACATATCAAATGTCGAAAGTGAGACATTTTGAAATTTCATGCCAAATATTGGCTCATTTGAAATTTCATGACAGCAACACATCTCAAAAAAGTTGGGACAGGGGCAATAAGAGGCTGGAAAAGTTAAAGGTACAAAAAAGGAACAGCTGGAGGACCAAATTGCAACTCATTAGGTCAATTGGCAATAGGTCATTAACATGACTGGGTATAAAAAGAGCATCTTGGAGTGGCAACGGCTCTCAGAAGTAAAGATGGGAAGAGGATCACCAATCCCCCTAATTCTGCGCCCACAAATAGTGGAGCAATATCAGAAAGGAGTTCGACAGTGTAAAATTGCAAAGAGTTTGAACATATCATCATCTACAGTGCATAATATCATCAAAAGATTCAGAGAATCTGGAAGAATCTCTGTGCGTAAGGGTCAAGGCTGGAAAACCATACTGGGTGCCCATGATCTTCGGGCCTGCATCACATACAGGCATGCTTCTGTATTGAAAATCACAAAATGGGCTCAGGAATATTTCCAGAGAACATTATCTGTGAACACAATTCACCGTGCCATCCGCCGTTGCCAGCTAAAACTCTATAGTTCAAAGAAGAAGCCGTATCTAAACATGATCCAGAAGCGCAGACGTCTTCTCTGGGCCAAGGCTCATTTAAAATGGACTGTGGCAAAGTGGAAAACTGTTCTGTGGTCAGATGAATCAAAATTTGAAGTTCTTTATGGAAATCAGGGATGCCGTGTCATTCGGACTAAAGAGGAGAAGGACGACCCAAGTTGTTATCAGTGCTCAGTTCAGAAGCCTGCATCTCTAATGGTATGGGGTTGCATTAGTGCGTGTGGCATGGGCAGCTTACACATCTGGAAAGACACCATCAATGCTGAAAGGTATATACAGGTTCTAGAGCAACATATGCTCCCATCCAGATGACATCTCTTTCAGGGAAGACCTTGCATTTTCCAACATGACAATGCCAAACCACAAACTGCATCAATTACAGCATCATGGCTGCGTAGAAGAAGGGTCCGGGTACTGAACTGGCCAGGCTGCAGTCCAGATCTTTCACCCATAGAAAACATTTGGCGCATCATAAAACGGAAGATACGACAAAAAAGACGTAAGACAGTTGAGCAACTAGACTCCTACATTAGACAAAAATGGGTTAACATTCCTATCCCTAAACTTGAGCAACTTGTCTCCCCAGTCCCCAGATGTTTACAGACTGTTGTAAAGAGAAAAGGGGATGTCTCACAGTGGTAAACATGGCCTTGTCCCAACTTTTTTGAGATGTGTTGTTGTCATGAAATTTAAAATCACCTAATTTTTCTCTTTAAATGACAGATTTTCTCAGTTTAAACATTTGATATGTCATCTATGTTATATTCTGAATAAAATATGGAATTTTGAAACTTCCACATCATTGCATTCCGTTTTTATTTACAATTTGTACTTTGTCCCAACTTTTTTGGAATCGGGGTTGTAGAATGTGTGTCCAAACTTTTGACAGGTACTGTGTATCTAAGAAGGTACAGCATCTTCTACAATTATTGGCAACCCTTGTAAAGATTTGTAAAAAGGGTGAGAAAAATCCACCTTTTGGTGAAGTCGCTTCATCTCACACTGAAAAAAATGAGAAAAATCCGACCTTTAATTGAAACAAATTTATCCAGAGAAAAACAAATCCCTCATCAAAAAATAATCATTTTCAACAAAAACACATGTGCCAGTATTATTGGCACCCCTGCATTTAATACTTTGCACAACCTCTCTTTGCCAGGTAAACAGCACTGAGTCTCTCCTATAACATTTTATAAGGTTGGAGATACAGAGCAGGGCATCTGAGACCGTTCCTCTTTACACAATCTCTCCAGATCATCCAGGGTCCTCAGCTCTCTCCTGTGCTCTCTCCTCTTCAGCTCACCCCTCAGGTTTTCAATGGGGTTCAGGTCAGGGGACTGAGATGGCCAGGGCAGAAGCTTGATTCTGTGATCAGCGAACCATTTTTGTGTTGATTTGGACATATGCTTCATATCATTGTCCTACTGGAAGACCCAGTGACGACTCAGTTTTAGTTTCCTGGCAGAGGCAGCCAGATTTCGATTAAAAATGTCCTGGTATTTCATGGAGTCCATGATGCCATGTACCCTAACAAGTTTTCCAGGTCTTTGGAGGAAAGACAGCCCCAAAACATTACAGAACCTCTACCATGTTTTACAGTTGGGATCGGGTTCTTTTCATTATAGCCATCCTTCTTTATACTCAAAAACCCACCTTGAGTGTTGATTGACAAAAAGCTCCATTTTTGTTACATCAGACCAAAGAACACGGTTCCAGTCAAAGTTGTAGTAGTGTTTCACAAACGTCAGGTGCTTACGTTTGTGGTTAACTGACAGAAAAGGATTTTTTGCTCACAGACTTTCCAAATAATCTGTTGGTATGGAGGTGGAGTCTGATGGTGGTTTTGGAGATTTGGAAACCCCAAGATTTTACTTTTCTTGTAATTCACCAACAGTGATATTTGGGGATTTTTTTTTTATTTTTGCCTCTCTTACCATCCTCTTCACTGTATGTGGGGGCAAAATAAATTTGGGTCCTCTTCCAGGCAAGTTTGTAACAATTCCAGTTGGTGTCCACTTTTTTATTATTGCCCTAACAGTAGAAATAGACATTTTGGGGCAAGTAGCTATTTTTTATAACCATTCCCTGACTTATGAAGGTCAACACACTTCTCCCTCATTTGGTTTGTGTGTTCGCTTATCTTTCCCATGTTGATGGATGACTAAGAGAATTTAGCCTCTGTGTCACTTCATATTTATTCCCCAGTTAATCAGGAAGTCATGGATTACAACTTGAAAGTTCCTACACACTCCAATCAACTCAAACATACTGTACAATTTAAATGGGAAACATACTTCAGTTACATTATCCTCACTGTCATTTCCGGGGTGCCAGTAATAGTGGAATATGTGTTTTTGTTGAAAATAATTATTTCTCGATGAGGGATTTGTTTTTCTCTGAATAAATTTATTTCACTTAAAGGTTGGATTGTTCTTGTCTTTTTCAGTTTGAGATGGAGTGACGTCCTGTATATATATATATATATATATATATATATATATATATATATATATATATATATGAAATATATTATTAGTTAATAGACCTTCTGCCAATCCTACTTTCTCAGTAGCTTGGCAGTTAACAGCCCACTAATCACTGGTCCTAGTGGAATAACAGACTACTGACTAGCTGCAGCCACAGAATTAAGCCGTACCACCAGCCAAACACAGCTCTACATAATCCTAGTATTTGGCCCAAACCCTCCAGGCAGCAACTGAAAAATATTCGCCTTCCAGGCATTATCTGCAAACACGCACGCACACACACACACACCTCTCCCACAGCCACATTTTCTTCTCTGTTCTGTACGGTGCTTGATTTCAGGCTCATCTGGTCAGAGTTGTTTCTGATTGAACCATGCTCCTTGAAGCTCCCCCTCTCTAAAATATTGCATATTTCATCGCTTTAATGCCTGTTGTCTTTTTTTAAAGCAGTCTGGCAGCTGTTCTGCTGTTCGTTTCGTTTTTGCACTTAAAAGTGTTATCAGATCACCTTTTCACGCTTCACGTGAATTCATTAGGTGTCGTCTAAATTAAGGCCACAGCGCTGATTTAGGAGGGAAATAAACAAGGACAGCTTTGCAATTTAAGACCCTTCTGTTTCAATTTACTGCCTCGCAAATTCCTGCCAACGTCTGGTGACTGTCGAGCCAAAATGTGCCACTACAAGCCAGTCCAACTTTTATATTTTCTTTCCAGGTAGCAGTTTTATGTGGAAGAGAAGAGAACGACACATCACTGGGTTGCATAAAACCTCATGCGTGTGTTTCTTTTTTAATCTCTGATGTGTTTTGTCTGTTTAGTAGTTTGCAATGTATTTACATTGTAATTTATGTATTTAATGTTTGTAGTATTTATAGTAAACATACTCACTGTATTGGCTGGTATTTGTCTTTTTTTCCTCTGCTGCCGGACAGTAAGCAAGAGGAATCGTGGATCACATGGTAAGGATTTTCAAATACTTTTAGAAATAATGGTATCAAACCAGGGATCTTTCCTTGTTACTGGGGTGGTACTATCAAGGGGACATCTTGCATATCTTTAATATCTGTTTTACCTGGGAATGTGCATGTAGTGTACCTTTTTCATCACCTTTTAGACTTTTAAAGTGTAACTTCACCTCCAGCTCTGAGCACAACTCCACCCATTGCATCATTTTGAAAAATGCTTAAAAAAAAAAAAGAAGCCAAGGGCTTGAGGGGAGGGGCTGAGGAGGGGGGCATGGATGTGTGTTGCTCAGTGAATCTCAATTAGCAATCAGAAGAAGAAACCTTTCTTTGTCACATGCACACTTCAAGCACAGTGAAATTCATCCTCTGCATTTAACCCATCTGAAGCAGTGAACACACGCGCACACACACCCAGAGTAGTGGGCAGCCACACCAGAGCACCCGGGGAGCAGTCAGCGGTTAGGTACCTTGCTCAAGGGCACCTCAGCCCAAGGCCGCCCCACATCAACCTAACTGCATGTCTTTGGACTGTGGGGGAAACCAGAGCACCCGGAGGAAACCCACGGGGAGAACATGCAAACTCCACACAGAAAGGCCCTCGCCGGCCGCCGGGTTCGAACCCGGAACCTTCTTGCTGTGAGGCAGCCATGCCAACCACTACACCACCGTGCCGCCCGTCAGCATATATTTGAAAATGAGCACAGTTTCACAGACTCCCACCCAAGGGCAGGTGAACTGCCCACCTCGGGTTAGATGGTATTCACTTTTTTCTTTTTTTTTAATAAGTTTCATGATGTAGAGAAGTACCAAATGGCCGACTCTACATCAGCATCAGCCTTGCAAGGTTCAGAATGATTTTTGGCATTTTGGGCCATTTTCAACCCATAAAATGGCAATTTTTATTTAAAAAAATGGCATGTTTGTCATCATAACATATTAACACCATTTTTGATAGGTCTCATCACAGTACAGTCATATTATTTGGTTTACAGCTCAAAAACGCATTTACGTACCCATTACCACTTTAAAGGTTTAACGGTACAGTACTGTGCAAATGTTTTCGACACTTACGCACTGTCACCTTACAGCAAGAAGATTCTGGGTTCGAACCTCACAGCTGACTGGAGCCTTTGTGTATGGAGTTTGCATGTTTTCCCATGGGGTTCCTCCAGGTGCCCTGGTTTCCTCCCACAGTCCAAAGACATGCAGATTAGCTCAACTGGCTACTCTAAATTGCCCATAGATGTGAATGGTTGTTCATTTCTGCGTTAGCCCTGTAACAGATAGGCGACATTTGCAGGGTGTATCCCACCTCTCACCTGAAATCAGCAGGGTTCCAGGTTTCCCACAACCCTGATGGATAAGCGATATAGATGATGGATGGATGGATGGATGGATGGATGGATGGATGGATTGGTGTTGATTTTATGGCTTCTCCATTAGTGGATCAGTAAAAAAATGTAGCTGTCTAAAATATTACTTTCCCAGCCAAAATTAAATGTTAAAGGTATTAACATAGTACATAATAGACCACATTTCATATATATATTCCTTCCCACATCATTTCATGGCACACTTGGTGGCACCAATTTCCATTTCATAGCCCTCAGCCTCTCAACTACTGTATATTACATAGCTAGGGTTACAGTGGGGCCTAGTCTTCTGGTAACCACAACAGTTTGACTCCCCACTCACATCTGTATTGCAGCATGCCTTGCCAGAAGGCACAATTTTTATGATGGTCTTTGGTATGACCTGACTGTGAGTAGAACTTGCGATCTCCTGATCGAGAGGTGGATACGCTAACCACTAGGCCACTCACCGGTTATATATGGCTATCAGAGATTGCCTGAAGGAAAAAAAAACAGGCAGAAATGTGTGGAAGATGCTTAGAAAAAAATGTAAAGATTCAAGAAAAAAAGCTCCAAGATGCCTAGAAAAAAAATCCACCGATTTCCTTTTAAAACAGCACAAAATGTACATGAGAGTACTGATGCATTTTTAAAGACAAACGGTTTGCCATGCCAAGTATTGAATTTTTATCACTGTTCACTGCTCTTTGTAGAACATTTGGCTGTCTTATTTCTGAAGTCATCTTTGCTTTACTTTTGCCTAAGGCTGGTGCAAAGCAGTGTATATCACTGCTCCAATTACGTCCTTTAAATCAGTGATTCTCAAAGTGGGGTCCAGAGACTTTTTTTTTTAATTTGTTACACTGGTGGAAATCACAATGTCACATTATCAAGTAATATTATATTTAGTTATTATTAAAGGACCAAGACCAAACTCAGACCTAATGTATTCTATCAGTATAAATTTCATGACTAGAAAGCTCTTTGGCTCCAAATTTAATTAGAAAATGTAATAATTTTCATGAAATAAATCTATACTCTGGGGATCTGTGGACTTTATTCTGGGGTCCCTGGTTACAAAACGTTTGAGAATCACTGCCTTAAATTACCTTTAAATGTACACTGTATACAGTGGTGCAGCGGTTAGCACTGTTGCCTCACAGCAAGAAGGTCCTGGGTTCGAGCCCAGCAGCTGGCGAGGGCCTTTCTGTGCGGAGTTTGCATGTTCTCCCCGTGTCTGCGTGGGTTTCCTCCAGGTGCTCCGGTTTCCCCCAAAGGCATGCGGGTTAGGCTAAGGTGGGGTTTACATTAGACCGTATCAGCGGATCATCAGATTAACGTTTTTAAAACGATTAGCGTGCACACAGCAACGCCAATACACAATTCGCGTGCACACAGCAACGCCAATACACGGATACGCTCGGCTCCGCAGGCATCCTGCGCTCCAAATCACTCCGCCAAATCACTCTCGACAAGGCTTCTGCCTGTCTTGGATTGGTTATAACTGTCTGCCTCACACCCAAATGCATTGGTGGCCGGCAGCAGAATTGCAGGCGGTACCCTTCTGAGAGGGTTGTGAGTAGCCATTGGTTGGTTGTTATTTCGCGCCAACACGCTAGCTGGCTGCCTGTAAAAACTCCTGCCACTGGCCCTGACCTATCAGTGGTCCTGTCGACGTTTTTCGGAAGGGATGGGGGGACGACGACGGCAGGGAGGACCCATCTGTCAAAAAGGGTGAAAACTCACGTGTGGCTGAGCGCCACCCTGCCTGGCCGAGGGAGATGAGGGAGGTGGGGGATTAGGGGCCTGCTGCTGGGGTCGATGGGGAGACCTTTGTGCAGCTCTAGGGGCCACATACCTAAAGCGTGAGGCAGAAGGGTTTGGCAGAGCTCTGAAGGTGGGTGCTATACCCACATGATGGGAGCGAAACTCTGTAACAGACACACGTCTGTCAAGGGCCTCTTGTGCTGCTGGCCCAAAGACCTGTCCAGGTGCCAGTGGGAGGTGCCTCAGGTTGTTCCTGCATACTTCTGGCAGAGGCGATTGAGCCAGCCACACTTGTCGATGGGCTTGCAGCAAGGTGCCCAAGGTAGTGCCACACTGGTTGGCAATGACACCCATAGCCTGCAGTGCAAGTTCCAGTACCTCAGCCGCCAGTGGGTCTGCCAATGATGTGTTGAGTGTTGAGTGCAGCATAACAAGCATGTGTGCCAGTGAGTTAGACACCCTGCCAAGAAAGGCAGTAGAGTTATAAGCACGGGAAAGTAGCTCATCTGTGCGGCGGCACTCAGCGTTAGGGCAACGCACCTGCTCCCGAAGTGCTTCATCGGGAGACACAATGAGCGAAGCAACGCTTGATTCGACTACTGGCATGCTACCCAAGCCAACAGCACCGGGGTCCTGCATCGCCGCAAGCATGCGAGACATCTGGTCTGGACGGGTAGGTTCCGTAGCAGCCTCCAGGGCAGAGGCCACCACATAAGTAAAGTCATGACACTGTGGAATTACCAGAGAGGCGCGCTGAACACGGCGCAGGAACATGTTCTCAGCTCCGTTAGGAGGCGCCGGGGTGTCCAACTGCAAACGTGCAAGCAAAGCCTTCAGTGTGGCCTCCACCGAACCCACCACTGAGGCAGACTCCCCAGATCGCCCAGAGGTAACATCACTGCCCGAATCACGGGGCTCAACACCTGGCAGGACTTCGCTTGGTGGCTGCGCTGAGGAAGAAGGCTGACTGAAAAAGGTGTCTGAGGCAGCCACAGACATCACTTCCTCTTGGTCAGGTGGCTGAGAACATGAGCCAACGGGTGACAAGGAGGCAGGCGGTGCAGACTGTTCCTCTACAGTACCTACCTGTGCCCCTGCTGTGGGGGGGGCTTGCAAGCAGAGGCAGCAGACGCTCCACTGTAGATGAGAGCAGTTCCACTTTACACTCTAACTCAGAAGACTTAGATTTTTTGCGCTGTTTTGCATGCACTGGTGGTGAAAGCCTACACTTACGCTGTGTCTGAGAATCCGAGAGCAGAAAACTGCTAGATGCACGTTCCATACCAGCCAACTGTGCCTGTCTAACAGTAAGCGGCATTAACGCACAGGAAGGGCATGGATCAGACATTGCCTCCTTTAGATGTTGCACGCCAAGGTACTCCGCGCAGCGATCATGTGCATCCAGCACCTCCATTAGGTTGGGGCAAGTGGAACACCTAACTGAATCCATCTCAGTGTCTACTCACCCACGATTTTTTTTTTTTTTTAGAAAAGAAGCAAGGTGTAGCGCTGCTTGCTAGCCTGGCAACCAAGGCTAGCGAGTTCGCAAGCGCAACTTTACCACTACAGACAACGATTTACTAGCAACCAGAAAACCGATGCTCATGTAAAGTTGTAAGTACACGTTAACGTTATTGGCAACCAATTCGCTAACTCACTCAACACTGACAAACCTGCCGGCAACCGAACAGTTTGTGACAAGACCGATATAATAGCCGTCCCTGAAAACTTGGCAGCCAAGATTCAGTGACTATCGATGCATAAAAGAACCTCAAAATAATGTTAACCAAGTTACCTTAGCGACCAAACAGCTCGCGTGGAGTCGAGTCCCACTGAAGTCCTCTTCAGTCACGAGCTGCACTGTAAATTGTCGCGGGTATTCCCACAGTTAACTGATAACACACACAGAATTCCAATAGAAGAGATGCGATTCCAACGCGAGAAAAAAGAAGAGGCCAAATGACGTGGGATATTGCCTTATATAGGCAGGCACGTCATATGTCATGAGATGACAACTTTTGTATGTGATTCTCGAAACATGCGGATGCAAAGATCCTTCCACTAGTGCTTTCAGCACCGCCCTGATGGTCTGGAGTGAAGGAAATAGAACTGATGTATCCTTAAAGTGCATATTCTGGACCAATTTCGGTTTTTTTATATGAAAGTATGCCCCTTTACACACTCATCCAGAAGGGTAATTTTGCACAAGGCCATCTGTCTACAGCAGAAAAAAATAAAACAACAAAACGCATCTGGAAAAATCCCAAGGGAGTCTGGAGCCAGATTCGTGACGTTACCTGCGGAAGCGCCAGCAGGCTGCGAGAGCTTTGCACAGTTTCAGTGCACAGCCTGTGTAGACCAAGCGCTCCCATTTCTCTCTCATTGTCCAGCCTTTTGGGAAACGATGAGTACTAATCCCATCATGATTGGTGTTGCTACGCCCTCCTACGATACATCTGTTAACCATTTTAATAATTACGTGATAACGTTGAAGAAATTTGCAGAAAACCACCAGGTCGTTTTCTCATAAACAAACCAGCACTGACGTAGGATTCAGAGGGAGGCGTCCCGCACGTGACATCACGAAAATCAGTGTTTGCCGGGAAATTCAAATGCCAAGTTTTTTCAGAGGCGGACCAATTCGCCTCAAATGGCTTGATTTCAACTGAATTTTTCTGGTATTGCGCAAGGTACAAAAATTGCAGAGAATGCAGAATGTGACAGATATTTGACCAAAGTTTAATATAAAATAAGAAAATTACATTGATCTTGCTCCTGAATTTACCCGTGATATGCACTTTAATAGTACCACAGCAGTGAAGGAGAACACGGTTTGGAAGCTTTATTTCTGAGAGTGAAAGTCCGCTTATCCTTCTCATGGTTTATTCTTTAAAGTGTTCATGTGTTATGCACGTTACACTCACCGGCCACTTTATTAGGAACACCCATCCACTTGCTGTTTGATGCCGTTCTCTAATCAGCCGATCCCTTGACAGCAGCACAATGCATAAAATCATGCAGATACAAATCAAGAACTTCAGTTAATGTTCACTTCAAACCTCAGAATGGGAAAAACTGTGATCTTAAAGTGTGACTTTCACTGTGGCATGGGTGTTGGTTTGAGCCAGATGGACTGTGTAGCGGCCAAAGTAGAATTCATATAGACGTGAATTACAATTTATGTTAAAAGGTATAAATAATTTCATTTGAGTGTGTAATTTCATATAAGTAATTTATTTCATGATTAAAATGATGAATAACATGTGGCAAGGTTAGAAGAATTAGAATTAGAAGCATTAGAATTAGAATTAATATGTGAAGAATTAGAACTGTCTCACGCTTCTCAAGAATTAGAATTAGAATTCATTCAGCTATATAAGAACGGTCTCGCGCTTCTCAGGTAGATCTCGAGAAGCCGTGGAAGCGAACAGTTTTTCTTACTATTGTAGAGGCTTGTTCTTAGTGAGACCTTGAGAAAAGTGCTATAGCTTACACTGACTCACTGACTCTCTGCATCTCGGAACCTTTGTAATTGTTAAACCGAGGATTAAAGTTCAACTTTCAAGACGTTTCAAGTGGATTTATTGCCAGGCACATGGACATTGAGAGTGGAAACAGTTACTTTGGGTCAGAGACTTCGTCAGTGTAAGCTATAGCACTTTTCTCAAGGTCTCACTAAGAACAAGCCTCTACAGACTGGTTTGAGTATTTCAGAAACTGCTGATCTCCTGGGGTTTTCACACACAACAGTCTCTCGAGTTTACACAGAATGGTGCGAAAAACAAAAAACACTGAGTGAGCAACAGTTCTGTGGGTGAAAACGCCTTGTTGATAAGAGAGGTCAGAGGAAAATGGCCAGATTGGTTTGAGCTGTCAGGAAGGATACAGTAACTCATAGCAACTCTTTACAACTGTGGTGAGCAGAAAAGCACCTCAGCATGCAACAGCAGAAGACCACATTGATTTCCATTCCTGTAGCCAAGAACAGGAATCTTAGAATCAAGAACAAGTTCCTATTAAAGTGGCCGGTGAGTGTATATTCTAGCGATAAACAGAATGTAGGGTCTTGTTGTTCACTTCTGCCTTCTTGCTCATGCTGATTATTAAACATACTTTCAGAGAAACCTGATTAAAATACACTAGCCTGGTATTGCTTCTTCTCTTGGTGCTCCCAGCACCACATGCTTGCTTTTTTTTTTTTTTTTTAAACTCCAAAGCTTTTTATATGCTCGAATAATTAGTGTGCGACTAATCTGGCTCTATTGGCAGCAGGGGCGCGTCACACAGAGAAATTGTCTCCTCATTGATTGTTCGCCACAGACAGACTTGAGGATTAAGGCAGATAGTCTTGCATATTTCTTTTCCATACCCCAGATAAATGGTCACATTCTTGTCCAGCCTGGTGGGGAACCTTCAAGAATGTGAGAAGGCCAGTTCAAGAGAGATCAAGTCATTACCAATAATGCAGGAGTATGACCCACTGTGGAAGCCATGCAAATAGAGTTTCAGCAGAGCACAAATGCACCTAGTCCAATTATTTCACAACAGTAATTACGAAAAAAAAAGAAACTCAGAGAGGGAGAAGATCTAACTTAACATTCATGAGCTATTATATTTTAGGAACATATTGTAAATGAAAAAAAAAACCACACACACACAGAGTCAGAAGGCTTTGAGAGAAACAGACACAGCCTTTGAAGATAAGGTTGTATCGGTTTCTTTTTTTTTTTTTTTCAAAGCAAGCTTAAAGAAGCTGTATCTGATGCTTTCTGACATAGCCTGAGATCACAGAGCTTGGGAGATACCACTGTCGAACAGATCCCTTATGGCTCCTGCTGCTTTCAGAAGGCATAGGCAATAAAAACAGAGGCACTGAGGCGAGGCAAGAAAAAATTCCAAGCTGCCACTTACTTGAGAGCCCTCCTGACCAGTATGGCAGAGCACAGTGTGCCATCACAATAGGAGTAGATACCAGGCATCTAATAATACCTATGTGTCACGTACAAAGTTGTTGTGTCCACATGTGGGGACAGAAGGCAGCTCAGAAACTCAGACCTGGACTGTTTGTGCCACCCTCATGCACAAGAGGCTTAGGCTTTATAAGCACAACCTTCATAAATAAATAAATTCAAAAACAGTTTTTTTCCCCAGCTTCGGTTTCCAGTTCATAATATTTTTGCACTGTGAAATGTTTAATCCCAGCCATTAATCCTGCGAGTTCAGTTGAGAAGGCAGTAATCTATCAATAATATAAAACTTGAAGCAGTTCTGTGGTGCCTAACTCCGTATACACTATGCTAATACCAAGGATTTCCAACTCCAAACTGATATGAGCTTGCCTTTTTTAGTATCCCTGGAGTATTTCCTTGGAATAATTTCAACTTGGTTTAGCTTGTTATTGGGGAAAAAAACCCTGATCTAGTCAATATGACATGATGCTGGGTTTCTTGACCCTTTACAAAAACAAGATTTTTCTTATTTTTACATTTTCTTTGATATAATTGAAGTGTGAAGTATAAGATCAAGAACAGAGTGAGTGATGTTTCAATAGGTGTGAGCTGGATACTAACAAATTTATTTGTAAATTGTTTACACAAGAAATGCAATAAGCCCTGTGATGACCTGGCGACTTGTCCAGGGTGTACCCCGCCTTTCGCCCGTAGTCAGCTGGGATAGGCTCCAGCTTGCCTGCGACCCTGTAGAAGGATAAAGCGGCTAGAGATAATGAGATGAGATGAGAAATGCAATAGTCATGAAAAACATATCCTTTTAGATCTCCTGCGTTTGCATACTTTTACATACAGTATAAGGGGACGCACTAATGTAAACCTTGACTGATCAGGAACAAGTCGTGAAATTTTTATGAAGTGTAAAACCCAGTCATTTCGTTTTAATGAACTGAAAGAAATTGAAAACAAATCCATAATTAACACAAATAGATGTGTTTCAGTGGGCAGTATGCTCTTATGAGACTCTCCATCACCGCTTAATTGTCATTTTGTCATTTTCAACTCTGTGAGTTTTGCCTTTTATGGAGATTTGTAGGTGTCACTAAATGCAAATCACCTATGCTGTGAGCGCGCTTGGTCATTTACAGCTTATTGGCATTAATTAACATATGTACATGAGTACAAAAGAATATGTTGAAGATTTTTGAAAACTTTATCAATTTTTACTAAAAGATAGATAACTGAGGCCAATTGTACAACTCTAACAAGCCTTGCTAGAGCCATAGAGTCGACTCAATCCCTGCTTAATTTCCCAATTCAAGAAGTTGTTTGTCATAAGGCTCCTGTGATGGAAAACTGTGAATATCATTTGGTGATGTTATCATGTAATGTGTATATAGGAACAGATGAAGCGAGATATAAGTGCGTGAACTCAACACATTTCCTTTGGGCAAACTAGACTGGGGAACAGGAACCACATGAACCACCAGCTCAGAAAAATACAAAGAACCATGAGAGTATAAATAGACAAACTAATTAAGAACCTACAAGGTCACTCAGTAGAGTGCATACCTCCGCCAAGCCACATATTATCAACATCAAAATCAAATCACTTGGACCTAGCTGTACACCAAATTTCATCCAAATCCGTTCACTACTTTTTGAGTTACGTTGGGGAAAAAAAATCCTGGATCCGCATACATATCCTGATTTGCATCAAAATCTAATCAATTGTTTCTTCACCCAATGGCCCACCTTTCCTCAAAATTTAATCAAAATCTGTTCACCTTCTTTGAGTTACATTGGGAACAGACAAACAAACAAACCAACAAATGGAAGTGAAAACATAACCTCCTCCAACAAAGTTGGCGGAGGCAATAATCAGGAAACAGGTGGATGCAATCAGAATGACACCCATATGACATCATAAGGGTCAGGGACAAGGTCAGGAAGTGAAAATAAAGATTGTTATCATCATTGTTCATGGCAGGTCATATTCTGGTCCTTGCATTATTACACCACTGGCTTTAACATATAGTATTAAATATAGTTACAGATGAAAAGGTTACCAGCACGGAGCCTCATTTCCTACCTGATCATATTCAGTGTAACCTAAATGCCTTATGGCTTTAACCCAATGTGCAGGCCTTTGTCTTCTATTTCTTTCTGTCTTGTTATCTTTTGTTTGCTTTTTTATGTTTGGATACTTTCTGGATTGATACGTTAAAGTACATGATGCCAGTACCTGGTGTTACAGCTCATTTACAGCCGAGTGCAAGAATCTGCATCATCCATGCATTCTGGGTGCTGAACAACGTACCTCATTTTTTACTAACCATATTGTACATTTAGCAGTGTTGTTAATACAACATGGCCTAAATATTACAGCGATTCCATCTCCTTGAATGGTTATGTTTATTAGTAAGCACAAATGTCTGTGTTCATTTTGACCTGCTCTTATTAGATGACTTGAATGTAAATGTGCTTCATTAATATATTTACTTTGTTAAGTCTTGATTAAGGTATGAAAAGTTTGTTGTAAGCAATCAAGAGTCAAGAATGTACAAGACGTCCACGGATACAGCCTTAAGACCTCATCTCATCTCATTATCTCTAGCCGCTTTATCCTGTCCTACAGGGTCGCAGGCAAGCTGGAGCCTATCCCAGCTGACTACGGGCGAAAGGCGGGGTACACCCTGGACAAGTCACCAGGTCATCACAGGGCTGACACATAGACACAGACAACCATTCACACTCACATTCACACCTACGGTCAATTTAGAGTCACCAGTTAACCTAACCTGCATGTCTTTGGACTGTGGGGGAAACTGGAGCACCCGGAGGAAACCCACGCGGACACGGGGAGAACATGCAAACTCCGCACAGAAAGGCCCTCACCGGCCACAGGGCTCGAACCCGGACCTTCTTGCTGTGAGGCGACAGCACTAACCACTACACCACCATGCCGCCCGCCTTAAGACCTTATACAGAAAATAATGATATCTCATAAACCTGGAGAAGGGTATTAAAAATGTATTAACGTGTTTATAGATACCATTACCAACAGCAAATACCATAATTCTGAGTTAAGAGAGCAAAATTAGCTTCTGGGTGGAAGGGTATAGCAGTACTGTCTCTTCCCTGTCAATCAGAGCGAAATTAGCCAATCACAGACACCTGTCAGCTCATGTATGCAGAAGAGGGTAGAGAGCACTTCCGTACTTGTGTTACACTTCCCTGTGATGCAGCATGAGCAGCAGTTCGAAGAAGGGGGCTTGTCCTACCCTGTCTGATTGCTAGTTGTCATGTGATAATAGGGGAGAGTTCATTAGTGGCAAGACCAAATTGGGGACAAAACAGGAGGAAAATGCTATCATCACGTGCTCAGTGCTGATTGAACGTTATATGACTATCACAAGGAGAAGGGATGACACTTTGTGCTGTAACCAATCAGCAGTATGTGTATGATATTCAATAAGGACCTCCCCTTTCCATTTTTGAGTTAACGTCAATGTGTTTTGTTTTGTTTTCCCCTGTTGGGTTTACTGATTTGCTGTCTTGCTGTCACGTTAAGATTTGGTCATTGGGCCACCCCTATTTAAAAAAAAAAAAAGTTTTTGCAATTCTTAAAGTCAAGCACAGATTGTACAAGTCTGAAATTTTAAGAAATTAAAAAAAAAAGCTGCTAAGTTTTAGACACAAGTCAGCTCACTTGGCATATGCTGAGAAATACATCAACAGCCCACTTGGGCTCTGTAACAGCATCGTGTCGAACTGGAGTGCTGCAGAAACTAGAAGGTAGAATCAACTAAGTCCAATATCAACAGATTTTAGAGAGAAAGTTAAAAATGAAATGTGGGTGTCTTCAGGACAAAAAAAAAATAATTCAACAGAAAATGGTTGGAAAGGAGTCAAGTTTTGCCTTGACCCTCTGATTCTTCAACCTTCTTATAATAGTAAGTTGTTGGATTGATTGGTAGACAGATGGTCAAGCAATCTGGCAATCTGATACATTGGGGAAAAATGAGTGAACATTTCAACTGAGATGGTTCAAAAACTGTTGAATGCAGTTGTAAAATCAGAGGGCGGGTATGCTCGTACAACGACTAGAGAATATTTATGCATATAATCAATTATTAATTTGTTTCATTATAAATACCTAACCATCGTAACAAAACACTTTCTGGCTATTTATGTTTCTTGCAATGAAGGAACATTTCATTTTAAATTAAGGGTGTACAAACTTTCACATGCTTCTCAACCTTCATTACACAGTTAGTCAAAGTCAGCATCGAAGGCTAGATTCAATTCTATATGACAAGCCCTCGTGTCCTGTGTACAATTTCAATATTGGAGTTGTTCTCCAGTTTCCCTGCTACAGAATGAATTTGATTTGAGAGTCAGTCTAATTTTTCGTAATTAGAATCCAGATTGACTTGGCTCATATTAAAAATGTAAAAAGCACATTTTCATGGAACAGTGGTTCGGTCAAATGAGTACGGAGAAGACCTGAGCCCTTTGAACCATGGTTCAGGACCAGTGACAAGAGACCAATTATTGAAAACATTCTCTTCTGAGCAGAGCAGATATGAAACAGCTCATCAGCTTGGAGTCTGGAGCAGGTTACTGTGACACTGCAGTATAGTCAACATGTACTGTAGTGGCTTGGCATTAAATAGATTCATTTCTTTCTGCATTGTGGAATTATTTTCATTATTTCAGATGGATTAAAGTCAGCTGTGCTGTGTGAAATACCATTTGTAGATTTACAAGTAAAATGTACAGAATTAAACCACTAGCAGTAGAGTATATTTTAAAAACTAATGGCCTGTAAGTGGAGAAAACTTTTGAGTTTCTTCCTCATCACGTTCTCTTTCGCTTCATCTCTGCCCACTGACAGATTGGGAGGCCCCTGCAGACCCGGTAGCCCCAGTAATAGTGATCCCTCCAAGGAATACAACGGTAGTGGCAGGGGTGAGCGAGGCCACACTGGAGTGCGTCGCTAATGCACGGTGAGTAAAGCATTAGAGCAATGCTCTGGCCTTCATGTCCATCCTACTCCATTTGCTTTAGGTGAACGCCAGATGCTCAGAATGAGCCATTCCTAGCCCATTAAAACTCATACAGATGGCTTGAACATTTTCTTATATTATAACCTCTTAAAAGTATGAACTTTGAAACGCCAATCTGATAAGCTTACTTTTTAGTCAAATGCATATATCTCACATAAGAATCAAGAGATCTATAGCCTCTTAATGGCTATTTATTGCTGGTTGGGTTTTCACCTCTGCTTCCTTCTCACCATCTCACTCTCTTATCTTATCTCTGAGTTTCCTTTCTTCTCTGTTTTATTCTCTCTCTAGGCCTGTGGACAAGCTGAGTTTGGTGTGGAGGAGGAATGGTGTGGAGGTGGCCAGTGGAGTGGGCTCTTTCGGGCGCCGCCTGACCATCGTTAACCCCACCACTGCAGACATGGGTCTGTACATGTGTGAGGCCTCTCTACTTGACAGTAGCGTCAAGCCAGCCGAGGCCAGAGCTTTCCTCTCTATTATAGGTATATCATCATTGGTTTTATTTTTTTTCCACCTGGTCTTCTTAATATGAAATTAAAACCCTGAGCACAGCTCTTTTGAGCATTAGTGACTTGCGTGCCATTTTTTTATTGCCCATTTTGCCAAATCCCACTCACTAGTTAATGTTCCCCATCACACAACAGCTACCAGCTGAGGAGGATTTGGCAAACGTGCTTCCTGTGCATCTTTTTGAACTGCATGGCAGCTTAATACACTCAGAAGAAAGCACTATCTACCCTCTTCCATATACATGAGCTAACAGACACTCACAATTGGCTAGTGTCACTGTGATTGACAGGGGAGAGAGAGAGTAATGCTGCCCCTCCCACCTACAGCCTGTTTTGTTCTCTTGGACTCTCAGCCATAGATGACTATGGCACGGTTAGGATTTGAACTCGCAATCTTGCGGAGAGCTCTTTTCTGTTGCACCACTTCGGAGCCCTTGCTTGTAATTTCTTTGACTATTTTTTGACTGTAGCTCTGTTTTACTACTTAAGCATATTTTATCTATAATAAAGTATTGTGCAAACATTCAGAAAAAAAGAAGGAGTTAGTGAAGAAATTTCAATGAGCGATGTCAGCATGTGTGTACATTTAAAGCTGTACAGTGTCTTGCAAAAGTATTCATCCCCCTTTGTGTTTGTCCTGTTTTGTTGCATTACAAGATGGGATTAAAATTGATTTTTTGGGGGGGTTAGCACCATTTGATTTACACAACATGCCTACCACTTTAAAGATGCAATTTGTTTTTTTTTTGTGACACAAACAATAATTAAGATGAAAAAACAGAAATCTGGAGTGTGCATAGGTATTCACCTCCTTTCGTATGAAACCCCTAAATAAGAGCTGGTCCAACCAATTCACTTCATAAGTCACATAATTAGTTGATTAAGATCCACCTGTGTGCAATCAAAGTGTCACATGATCTATCACATGATGTCTGTATAAATCAACCTGTTCTGGAAGGACCTGGACTCTGCAACACTACTAAGCATGCGACATGAAAACCAAGGAGTCTCCAAACAGGTCAGAGACAAAGTTGTGGAGAAGTATAGGTCAGGGTTGGGTTATTAAAAATATCCCAAACTTTGAACATCCCACCAAGCACCATTAAATTCACTGTAGCAAAATGGAAAGAATATGGCACCACTACAAACCTGACAAGAGAAGGCCGCCCACCAAAACTCACAGACGGGGCAAGGAGAGCATTAATCAGAGATGCAACAAAAACACGGGGCAAGGAGAGCATTAATCAGAGATGCAACAAAAACACCAAAGATAACACTGAAGGAGCTGCAAAGATCCACTGCAGAGATGGGAGTATCTGTCCATAGGACCACTTTAAGCCATACACTCCACAGAGCGGGGCTTTACGGAAGAGTGGCCAGGAAAAAGCCATTGCTTAAAGAAAAAATAAATAAGAAAACATGTTTGGAGTTTGCCCAACAGCATGTGACAGACTCCCCAAACACATGGAAGAAGATTCTCTGGTCAGATGAGACTAAAATTGATCTTTTTGGCCACCATGGGAAACGCCATGTGTGGTGCAAACCTAACACCCTGAGAACACCATTCCTACAGTGAAGCATGGTGGTGGCAGCATCATGCTGTGGGGATATTTTTCATCTGCAGGGACAGGAAAGATGGATGGCACTAAATACAGGGCAATTCTGGAGGAGAACCTGTTTGAGTCACCCAGAGGTTTGAGACTGGGACGAAGGTTCACATTCCAGCAGGACAATGACCCTAAACATACTGCTAAAGCTACACTGGAACGGTTTAAAGGGAAACATTTAAATGTCTTGGAATGGCCGAGTCAAAGCCCAGACCTCAATCCAATTGAGAATCTGTGGCATAACTTGAAGATTGCTGTACACCAACACAACCCATCTAACTCGAAGGAGTCGGATCAGTTTTGCCTTGAGGAATGAGCAAAAATCCCAGTGGCTCGATGTGCTAAGCTAATAGAGACATACCCCAAGACACTTGCAGCTGTAATTGCAGCAAAAGGTGGCTCTAGAAAGTATTGACTTGGGGGAGTATTTATGCACACTCCAGATTTCTGTTTTTTTTTTCATCTTTATTATTGTTTGTGTCACAGTAAAACAACAATTTTCAGCTTTAAAGTGGTAGGCATGTTGCGTAAATCAAATGGTGTTAACCCCCCAAAAATCCATTTTAATTCTAGCTTGTAAGGCAACAAAACAGGACAAACATAAAGGGGGATGAATACTTTTGCAAGACACTGTAAGAGTTTTTACACAGGAACTTAACTGTGCCACCTTAAAATTACAACCTTTTACAAGTAGATCTATGACAGCTATTGCTCTCTTTGGTGAACTGCTTGCTGGTAAAATACTTTATCAGCTTACTGAACTTTATCCGTACAGTTTAATATGAAAGAGTTAGCAAATGTAATTATCCTTGTATGAGCGACCCTGGAAAGTCAGAAGTTCTGTATGTATGCATATAAAGAAGCAGAGCCATAGGAGGGTGAGTCATGGAGATTGAAGTGGCACAAGATGATGAATGTGGCCTGTCAGTGTGACATCCCTCATAAGTCTGGCGCTCACTGGCTGTTTGCTTGGTTGTCATGCAAGATGCAAGACCCCTAAATTTGCATTTATTCCTCTACTTGTAGATATAAAAATCCACTTCAGCACTTTGCCATCAGAGCAAGTGACATGGTAGGGCTTCATACCAGGAATGCTGTCAGAAAGACTGACCATTCAGCTTAAAGCTTGACAAAAGCAACAGTTCTCTAGGGCTAGATATCCATTAGGTTTACGAAAGACATAAACAACATAAAAGAACAAAAAGGGCAGGGAAAAAGACATTTGATTTTTATTTCTGCAGAAATGTAGCTCTAATTAACCATATGTTGGGAAACCAGAGACATGGTTTAGAGTAGCAGCTGGAGTCCATTCATTTAAAAGAAAGCTCGCTGTTTAGTCATTTCTGTGATTTTCACTCCACAAAATGAACTACCTCTACAATATATATTAGTATAACTACGCAGATGATTATAGAAAATTGCGTGCGCTGATTGGTCGAGAAATTCAGACTATTTCTCGATAATCACCTCGAGCGACTTGGCAAAATGGCGGCCAAACGCTTCATCACCGTAAGTGAGGAAGAACTGCAAATGACGAAAGAAAATGCTGTTTCTAAAAGCACTAAAGACGCTATAAAGTTTGGTCTAAAACTATTCAAAGGTAAGGTGGAATTGGGGTTTATTTTATCTGTTTCAAAACAAAGTATTTTATGTGACTCGGGAGAGATAAATGAGAAGTCTGTGCCGCACCTTAATTACATTTGCATGCCGCTTTGGAAGTTTGAAATAAATAAGTTTTTGATATGATTTTTTAATAATCACCTGTGTATTTATACTCAAACAATTATCTACCTCAGGCTCAGTGAATATCGGTGAATAATAACCGAGATGAAGTCGAGGTAATTATTCACCAATATTCGCTTCACCATCAGCAAATAATTATTAAATAGAGGATAAGCACTTAAGTTCTTAAGATAAGCTCTTCTAAAGATACACTACCGTTCAAAAGTTTGGGGTCACTTTGAAATTTCCTTATTTTTGAAAGAAAAGCACTGTTCTTTTCAATGAAGATCACTTTAAACTAATCAGAAATCCACTCTATACATTGCTAATGTGGTAAATGACTATTCTAGCTGCAAATGTCTGGTTTTTGGTGCAATATCTCCATAGGTGTATAGAGGCCCATTTCCAGCAACTCTCACTCCAGTGTTCTAATGGTACAATGTGTTTGCTCATTGCCTCAGAAGGCTAATGGATGATTAGAAAACCCTTGTACAATCATGTTAGCACAGCTGAAAACAGTTGAGCTCTTTAGAGAAGCTATAAAACTGACCTTCCTTTGAGCAGATTGAGTTTCTGGAGCATCACATTTGTGGGGTCGATTAAATGCTCAAAATGGCCAGAAAAATGTCTTGACTATATTTTCTATTCATTTTACAACTTATGGTGGTAAATAAAAGTGTGACTTTTCATGGAAAACACAAAATTGTCTGGGTGACCCCAAACTTTTGAACGGTAGTGTAAACTCATTGGACAATATTGGAAATTTACAATCATCCACTATTCATATCCAATATACACTGCCACTTTATTTCTATTCATTTTTCTTTCCGGGCGGCACGGTGGTGTAGTGGTTAGCGCTGTCGCCTCACAGCAAGAAGGTCCTGGGTTCGAGCCCCGGGGCCGGCGAGGGCCTTTCTGTGCGGAGTTTGCATGTTCTCCCCGTGTCCGCGTGGGTTTCCTCCGGGTGCTCCGGTTTCCCCCACAGTCCAAAGACATGCAGGTTAGGTTAACTGGTGACTCTAAATTGACCGTAGGTGTGAATGTGAGTGTGAATGGTTGTCTGTGTCTATGTGTCAGCCCTGTGATGACCTGGCGACTTGTCCAGGGTGTACCCCGCCTTTCGCCCGTAGTCAGCTGGGATAGGCTCCAGCTTGCCTGCGACCCTGTAGAAGGATAAAGCGGCTAGAGATAATGAGAATGAGATTTTTCTTTCCTTTTCTCATATCTTCTCTGTACAATACTGTATATCCCTATTTCTTTTTAGGGAGTGTCTGTTTGCACCCAGGTGAGAATAGGCATATGGCAGCTATTTGGCTCTTTCCAACTGGTGTCAATAACATTATTGGCTACCGATACCTGGATTCTTGTCTTGTCTTTTGGTGGTGTGATATACAACCAGGTGTAAATAGCCACACTGTCTATCCACTTTAGGTACGAATAGCTTTGTTGACTGGGTGCAAATAGCATCTGCCTTCATTTTATCACTGTTTACAATGTTTGCACTGCACTGTCACTCAAGTCTGTTGCTTATATCTCGAATGTTTACACCATACAGCAATACCTCATCCCACATCACACTTTTGCACTGTATCCTTTTTAATATCTCATCTCATCTCATTATCTCTAGCCGCTTTATCCTTCTACAGGGTCACAGGCAAGCTGGAGCCTATCCCAGCTGACTACGGGCAAAAGGCGGGGTACACCCTGGACAAGTCGCCAGGTCATCACAGGGCTGACACATAGACACAGACAACCATTCACACTCACATTCACACCAGTTAACCTAACCTGCATGTCTTTGGACTGTGGGGGAAACCAGAGCACCCGGAGGAAACCCACGTGGACACGGGGAGAACATGCAAACTCCACACAGAAAGGCCCTCGCCGGCCCCGGGGCTCGAACCCAGGACCTTCTTGCTGTGAGGCGACAGCGCTAACCACTACACCACCGTGCCGCCCCCTTTTTAATATATGTATTCTTATTTTGTTTCATTTATAATGTTAAATTACTTTTAGTATATTTCTAATTACCTGTGCTGCTGGAATAGGTCGATCAATCAATCTATCTATCCATCTATCGGAAAATGTTTACTACATACTGTACATGGTATGGTCTATTTAGAAGGGGCCACCATAGAGGTTTTTTGGTTTGTTTGTTTGTTTGGTTGGTTGTTTTTTTTTTTTTTATAGTTTTACCATAATAAAGAATTTTATGAGAAAAGTTTCCAAAAGATGATCCCTTTAATATCATTTCCTTTAATGACCATTTAGAAGAGCTCTTCGAAGTGACATTCTAGTCTTTGGTTCGGAAAGACCTTACAACTGGCTGCTGTGAGGATTTTTCCTTGAAGTCACATAAATAGGCATTAATACCTCAGAGATACTTTTAGGATGCATACTGTACCTTCTTTGTTTTTAATATTTAATATGGAGATTGATACATTATTTTAATGAACATAAATATATATAATACCAATAAATTGAATCCATTCTTAAAGTCCTACATCCTCAGAAAGGAAGTGCTCGTCAGATGGTCTTTGCATTGTTTACAGCTCTACTTGGATCCTTTACTGAAAGGAAAAACCTCTGTTATAGGGTTCTACATAGAGCATAAGGTGACACCAGTGTAGTTTTGTTTGTGCTTACTGCTTCTTTGCTCTTGGCAGAGACTCCCTACTTCACAGCCGAGCCCAGGAGGAAGATGATGGGAGAAGTGGAGAAAAGCATGGATATCCCGTGCCAGGCTCGAGGTCAGCACTAGAAACTGTACTTTTATATAAGCTTTAGTATGGTTGTTCACCACTTCTGTAGATGGGATATATTTTCAGCATGTATTCTCTTCACTCATGCAAACACCCAAAGCTTTCACCAGAGAGAAACTTTATGCGAAGCATCCAGTGATTTGCAGTGATCTGAGCACAGTATCTAAAAGTCTAAAAGTGTGTGTTGATGGAGAAATGGAAAATTGCTCAAAGTGATTTATAAAAGCATAACGGCTCAGGGAATGTCATTTTGAGTTGACTGTAAGAGAGATGGTGGCCTTTTGGAAGAGTAGCGAAGTCATGATTAGCTGTGAGAGATGAGTAGTTGAGTGGAAAGGGCCTCCAAATCATTATTTTGAGGAAAAAATGGGCAGTGGAAATGGTATTGGCTTTCTGCCAAAATTATTCTCCATTGCTTTCCCCACCAGTTTTCTAATAGCCAAAAAGTGGAAGGTCAGCCAATAGTCAGGGCCATTCATACAGTATTTGTCAGTGTTGCATCCAGGTGTCACACTTCTGCGGTTTCAGAGGTGATTGGGAAAAATTATCCCGTCAACATCAGACGCATTTGGAGAAATAAAAACAACCAGCAGGGCCACTTCTAACTTTATAAAGTGGGAAGTAGAATCAGATCACTGCTTCACTAGGGTCCTCCTTCTGAAAGATTACAGTTTTGTTTTTCTTGGTTGCACTGGACAAATTCTCAAATGGAAATGGTACTTCTCATAACCACATGTGTAAACCTGCACAACCTTAAGTCAGTTTCTCACAACAGAATGGCATTACCTCTGCCAACTTTTTTGCAGGAGGTTGTTTTCGCCTCTTTTTTTTGTCTTTTCCCAATATAACTCAAAAAGTAGTGAACTGATTTTAATGAACTTTGGAGGAAAGGTGAGCCATGGGCCAAGGAACAGTTGATTAGATTTTGTTGCAAATCCAGATATGTATGCGGATCTAGGATTTTTTTTTTGTCTTTTCCCAACATAACTCAAAAAGTAGTGAACGGATTTGGATGAAATTTGGTGTCCAGCTTTAGTATTATCTTAGGTTCAAGTGATTTCAATTTTGATGTTGACAACATGTGACTTGGCAGAGATATGCACTCTACCGAGTACCCTTATAGTTTATTATTGTTTTTATTCATTTACAGATTATTTCGTTTTGGTTCTTATAGGATTAGGTGCATTCACCTTCAATTTGCTTGAAAATTAGTTGTACTAGTCATGTTGCCAAAATGAATTGTCTGCTTCTCATGGGTTTAGTTCTGCTCTGCAAAACATTCAGACGTGTGCATGATGTAAGTCATCACATGCAAAAATGGTAATTCAGTTGTCAGAAAGGCTACTTCAATTGTGAAGTATAAGGGAAATAGTTCAAAAACAGAGGTTTTATGGGCTGAATTCTGAATTTCATTAACGAAAGGACATGTTCAAACTTCCAGATCAACAAATCTCAGGTGTGATTCACAGCAAGTCCAAGCATATACTGTATTCAGCTCCTGAACCTGTGAATTAGGGATGCTGCAGTTTTTGAACATGGAGGAACAAGCTGTTGTTGACCAGAGGCAAATGCCTCTGTATGAAAGCAGGTTGAGGATGTGAGGAGGTATGCTAAGAGGAAGACAGCACAAAGGAAGAGCCAGAAGATGATCAGTTGTAACATGATCAGTTCTGTCACATAAAAGGTTTTTCATTTTCAAGAGAGAAATTAAGTTTGATCTTGCATTTTTTAAATTAGGCAGCTTGTACATGCATTTAATATTTTTACAATGCATTTAGGCAAAGGTAAGTGTGTGAACACATACAAATATGGGGTGAATTCAAATATATTGAGACAACGTTTCTGAAAATCAGTATAGGGGCCTTTCACCGATGTCACAGGTTTTTGTTGATCACGCAGCGTCCACCATATTGCCGGCCAAACAAAGAAATAGAGCCACAACAGTTAATAATGAAAATTGAAATGACTGCAGTCAGTACAATCTCTCAGAAATGATTAACAATTTAGATTATACCAGCAGATCACATTACATCGAAAAGCTGAAACATGTAGTCATCACAGAGCCATATAATTTACACACAAATGTATTTATTGTACTTGAAAGGTGTATGGCAAACCAGCTGCCAGACTTGGAACACTACGACATCCTGAACTATTTAGTACTAGCAGGTTACCCGGCGTTGCCTGGGTTTTGCAAAGTTCTGGGTTGCCCTCAGACTTCCATGTCAAATTTGGTGAAGATCCGTCAAGAAATGGTGATGTTAACCCAAGACAAACAAAAATCCAAACATCCACCACCCAGGGCCCCACTGGGGACCCCCTGGTACCCAAATATGGAATTTCTGAGTTCTGCCAAATTGTGGCTGTCTCCTGTACCTACGTGCCAAGTTTATTGAAGATCTGTCGAGAATTTGTGTTGATAAATGTAACGTGAAAGGCATTGAGAGAGGGGGTGGGTGGATGTTGTGCCCCCAGGGACCTCCCTGGGGCCCGTACATGAATTTTGCTTATATCTGCAAAATTCCGGGTCATCCCCGGACCTGCTTGCCAAATTTGGTAAAAATCCGTCGAGAAATGGTGACATTAGCTCAAGACAAACAAACAAACTTTGCTGCTTATTATATAGATTAGGGACTTCTAAATACACTGGAGAAATGTTAAAGGCATACGAAAGTACAGATGCCTACTGATATTCTGAGGCAGGTTTTGTGCCGGAATGTTATGGGAAATTCTTGATAAATAAATATACCTTATTATGACAAAGGTAAGCTCATATGTGGACTTCTAATAGTAATAAACAAGCCTAGCATATTTTATGGTGTTTAGAACAGATTCAGGACACATATTCATTGGTTTATGCCTTCACTTTCATCCTGAGTGACACATTATTTATGAAATGTTATTTATTTGTTGAACCCTTATCTATGGCATCAATAAATCAAATCAGCAACAGGACTTCTCAAATCTACTCTAAATCGATTAATTAATTTCTTACAGGAGTAACTGAATAAATGAATAAATAAATAAACAGGATTTAGAAAATCTTCAGTATTAAGCACTCTTCTGTTTTTTTAATCAAAATTTAGATTTTTTTTTTTTCGCTTCTCAGGCAGGAAAATAAATGCTGCTAAGTTAAACTGTCCCAGTTTACCTGACTTCATGCTTTTACATTCTTATATACAAACAAAAGAATATATCAATCAGAAATAACAGAATTCCATTGGTATTTGATTACGTATTTAACTTTTGAACAATAAATGTAAACATGAAAATATATACTGAATAATAATGTACTGGAAAATGTTTGTCACCTCAACCCCATCTGTAAACACATTTCCCAGAATCCTTTGTGACAAGATTTAGCATATGACCGGTTACTTTGCTCTCATTCTCCAAACTTCTAATCACACACGTGCGCACATCTATTTCAACTCACAAGTTCACTACATATACATGCATATGTATGCAAACTTCGATCAGTTCATAATAGATTAGATTAAAAAGATTTATTGGCAGTTCAGGGAAAGGTCCAGTGGTGCAGTGGTTAGCACTGTTGTATCACAGCAAGAAGGTTCTGGGTTTGAACCTCGTGTCTGAACTGGGACTGACTTTCTCGGCATGTTCTCCTTGTGCCTGCCTGGGTTTCCACTGGGTGTTCAGGTTTCTTCCCACCATCCACAGACATCTAAATTAGCTCAACTGGCTACTCTAAAGCACCCATAGGTGTGAGTGTGAACAGTTGTTACACCCTTGTGTTCATGGACGAGGCTGGTTTCAATCTGGTCAAAGGCAGGAGACATAGCAAAAATGTCAGAAACCACCAAGCCACAGTAGATGTACAAAGCCAATTCAGGGGCAGTATAATAATATGTGATGTAAATATAAAAATATCTGAGAATGGTGTGAGGACATATGTACTCACCGGTGACTTTATTAGGAACACTCGCACATACACCTGCTGTTTGATGCAGTTCTCTAATCAGCCGATCCCTTGACAGCAGCACAATGCATACAATCATGCAGATACAAATCAAGAGCTTCAGTTAATGTTCACTTCAAACATCAGAATGGGACAAATTGTGATCTCAAAGTGTGACTTTCACTGTGGCATGGGTGTTGGTTTGAGCCAGATGGACTGGTTTGAGTATTTCAGAAACTGCTGATCTCCTGGGGTTTTCACACACAACAGTCTCTAGAGTTTACACAGAATGGTGCGAAAAACAAAAAACATTGAGTGAGCGACAGTTCTGTGGGTGAAAACACCTTGTTGATAAGAGAGGTCAGAGGAAAATGGCCAGATTGGTTTGAGCTGTCAGGAAGGATATAGTAACTCATACCAACTCTTAACAACCATGGTGAGCAGAAAAGCATCTCAGCATGCAACAGCAGAAGAACACATTGGGTTCCACTACTGTAGCCAAGAACAGGAATCATAGAATCAAGAACAAGTTCCTATTAAAGTGGCCAGTGATACCCCTTTTTCACCAAATCAGTTCCAGGGCTGGTTCGGGGCCAGTGCTTAGTTTGGAACCAGGTTTTCTCTTTCCACTGACAAAGAACTGGCTCTGGGCCAGAAAAACCGGTTCCAGGGTAGCACCAGCTCTTTGCTGGGCTAGAGGAAAGAACTGCTTACGTCAGCGGGGGGGTGGAGTTGTTAAGCCCAACAACAATAGCAATAGAGGGTGCCATTTTTAAATAAGCGACGAGATATCATGGATGCAGTAAAGCAGCAGTCATTCATTATTGTTGTTGCTGCTGCTTCTTCTTCTTCTCCGTGTTGTTGTTGCTTCGATGTTCGTGCCAAGGTTTATGCAAACGCAGCGACGTAACTGACGTATACAGTGACGTAATGACGTGGCTCCCCTTAGCACCCCGAGCTATGGAAAAGCAAACTGGTTCTCAGCTGGTTCGCAAGTTGAACGAGTTGTGAACCAGCACCAGCACTGGCCCCGAACCAGCCCTGGAACTGATTTGGTGGAAAAGGGGTATGAGTGTATTTCCAATATTGGCCCATACAACACCCAGCATCTCCTGACATTCTTAGACACCCTCTACAAAGATTTTGTCTGAGAGAATGAGAGAGGTTTGGTAAGACTTGCCAAATTTTGCCAAAAAAGTCTAGGATAATATAAGCTTCCACCCCACAAATGTCATCATGAATGGTGTACTGTTAATGCTACTAAAGGATGCTGATGGAGTCCTTTCCACCATATTCTCCATTCCTGAATCCAGCTAAAGGATTCTTTTCGACATGGAGGTGGAAGGTCTATGATCGGTGACTTCAAGACCAAGTGTGTCTGACTGGTGCAGTGGATGCTACTTGTGATGACAGGGCTGAAATCTTCTTGCATGCTGCATCCATCCCCTGCAATGTTCTGCTATGATGTCATCACACGTTTAGTTAATAACTAAACTAAACGTGTGATGACATCATAGCAGAACATTGCAGGGGATGGATGCAGCATGCAAGAAGATTTCAGCCCCGTTGCATTGCAGTGGAAAATGTCAGGAGTGAAGTCAATGAAAATCTGTGGCCAGAGATACAGCAACAACAGAATGTTCAATGAGGTGGATGTAGTCTTGAGTGTAGCACTTTAGTGTTATTGTGTCATAGTACAGGGCATTTTTTGTGGTTTCTATGGTTTCTGATGGATGCGGTATTTTTGCACTCTATTGTGCTATGTAATTTTTCTGTGAACCATATTGTACAAAAAATAAATCTGCATCTGAATAGTATTCAATTTGACACACAATAGCATTCAGTTATTCAGTTTTATTTTGGCGGCACTGGTTAATTTACTGACACAATGACTACATTTTGAAGCGTGGGTTGAAGGTTTTGGGTGAGTTATAAACTTTTGCTGGTGAACTATGGTGCTGTGATGGCCCATACAAGCTCTTTTGACAAATGCACCTAGAGTTTTGAGAATGTTAAAACGATTTCAGGAAATGATCCTGTAAGCAAGCATGTAGGTTTGCAATCTTATTGGATTCTCTGCAATTAGTACATGTACAGTGGGTTCCAAAAGTCTGAGACCACAATCAAAATCTGAGATTGATTGATTTGATTTAACATTGAAAATAAACAGGTGGTTTTAGAATTTATTTCCAACTTTTTTTCAAAAGATAATGTTAAATCTCTGAATATTTAATACAATATATAATATTCAAGATTCTGCACTATTTCTAGGTCCCTGCTTTTAGTGGAAGCAAATGTGTGATGCTGACCATGTTAAATGCTCTGTACAAAAGGTCAGGTTTTCCTTATCCCTAATCTTTTCTATTGAAGTTCGTGCTCAGACGACGCACCAGTGGATTTGATCTAAAATGTATAAGATTTTGTACAAATTTGAGGAGTCTATGGCTGCATGCCTACTACCCAGCCGTAACTGTAGTACATTCTATGAGTACGGTATGTGAGCGAGTAGTAAAGACACGATTCGGATATACTCTGTCACCATCTTACCTGTCCTCTGACCTGGATGGTCACAGATGATGTATACCTATATATATATATATATATATATATATATATATATATATATATATATTAGTCGTCGACTTACGACCTATGCGACTTACGACCGATCGACTTTACCACCGTCTGGTTATGACTGGCAAGTGTTTCCCAGCTGAGCTAGCTGAGCGTACGACAGTTTCCGCCCCAGCTCCCGGCAGCGCCTCTTGCCGCGTACAACAGTTTACGCTCCAGGCACATGCGCAGTCTCTCTCGTGCTCCCACGCGCACTCTGTCCTACAGTTTCCGCCCCAGCTCCAGGCACATGCGCAGTCTCTCTCGCGCTCCCTCGTGCACTCCGTCATACAGTTTCCGCCCCAGCTCCTGGTTTATGAAACGAGCAAATCCTCCCGCCAGCCCGAGCGCTGCAACAGCTGATGATGACATAGACAACCCACAGCCAAGCACCAGTGATGCCAGCGGTCACTAAGTTTTGTATTTTGCTATGTTTTACATTTGTATTTTGGTATGTTTCAAACTAAAATGTTTTCTATTTTTCACACCTGTATTTCGTATTTTTTGTTTTGCACATATTAAACGAATTGTACTGTACGCAGTGTAGTATGCAGTGTTTGACTTAAACCAAATAATGAGCCAAAGTAATGAAATAAGAAAATGTTGATAAAATAAGACTTTAAGATGATTACAATATCATTACACATCACAACTTGCGTTCATTTAACATAGGCCGACTTACGACCAGATCGGTTTACGACCGGTCAGTCTACCGGTATATACAATGGCAGAAACGTGTAAACTATTCTTGATACATTTATGGGCGGCACGGTGGTGCAGTGGTTAGCACTGTCACCTCACAGCAAGAAGGTTCTGGGTTTGAGCCCAGTGGCCAACTGGGGCCTTTGTGTGGAGATTGCATGTTCTTCTGAGAAAGGATGGCACGGTGGTGTAGTGATTAGCACTGTCGCCTCACAGCAAGAAGGTCCTGGGTTCAAGCCCAGCGGCCTGTGAGGTCCTTTCTGTGTGGAGTTTGCATGTTCTCCCCATGTCTGCGTGGGTTTCCTCCGGGTGCTCCGGTTTCTTCCCACTGTCCAAAGACATGCACATTAGTTCAATTGGCTACTCTAAATTACCCATAGGTGTGTATGTGTACCTGCCACTTGATGAGGGTTTAGGTCCATCTGGTGTGCTATCTGGGATTGACTGATTGGGTCCATCTGGTGTGTAAATCTGGGATTGATTGATTTAACATTGAAAATAAACAGGTGGTTTTAGAATTTAGAAATATTTCAAACTTTTTTTTCAAAAGATAATGTCTTAATATAACCCAAGAGAATTCATGGAAGCTAGTTGATGGCTTTTTGGATCGCCAACCCTCAATTATGCCACTGTATGTGAGCCATTCCACAGAATCAGTGCCATTTCCATCCCTAGAAAATTATATGTATAAATACACATAAAAATGTACTTTAAAATACATTTCCTTATTACGCAGAATGTCCTGCACATTGATCTGATTTCAAATTTAAGATATATAATTGTAAGGATTAATAAAAATTACCTAAAACACTGAAAAATAGCATGTGTTACCTGTCCCCGCACTCTAACTTTATACTTAACTATGAAATATTATGATTAAAATCCTTCAGAAACGGTATTTCTTTTGCACTGTTGTGTGACTCCATATCCTACCCATGGTTTAAATATATTTTTTTCATAAGAAATCCACAATATCGGAGTTAAAATACACATTTTAGTCGTGTCCCTGGGTTTTCACTCAGTCCTGTTACTCAAACATATTACCCCATCTGACAAATTTGGAACATTCCATAAATCACATGCTCAACAGGAAGTTACATCAGCTGTGTCTTCTGAAGACCATGGGAAGACCAAAAGTTAGTTCTCTCATTTACTTTTCTGTATATTTGATGATTTTTTTTAACTTTGACTGATAAGGTCAATGTCAACATACTGTCCTGTTACTTAAATTATTTCTTAGATGATATTTGTTTATTTTAAAAATACAGATTTTTGGTAAATCACTAGAATGTGCTAAGTGTGGTCATGCTATTAGCGATGATGTTATGTGGCTTAATTCCATGTATTAGCTAATCCTAGGCTAAAAACTCAGTCCTGTTACTTTCAGAGTTTTGGTAACAGGACTGAAAAAAATGCAGCCATCTTTGACTTCCAAACCTTGTAACGTAACCTGAGGTTGACCAATACACATTTTGAATAGTTAAATATGTGTGTTATTATAATCAGTGTTGAAAAGATATAACAAATTAAGTTTAATTTGGGAGTGGTACAACAAGCACATGGCACCCATTCGGTGGAATGTCCCATGTAGTGACCCATAAACATTCATTTCCACTAATAAACTCACAAAAGTGACAGTTTAACACATCTTGGAACCAGACACTTCATCCGTTAACGATTGGCAGCAGACAGATGGATACATTTGTACACCACTGCAACAACCAGCTTTGCTTCTTTCCATTTTTTCCAGGGGGAATTCTTATTCTTCTTTGGTTATTCAGAGGCTCTCAGCTGAATTATGGGATAGTGTAGTGTAGTATTTGCATACTATGGATGTAGTAGATCATCCAGATATTAGATTAGATTAGATTAGATTAGATTAGATTAGATTAGATTAGATTAGATTAGATTAGATAAAACTTTATTGATCCCTTTGGGCGGGTTCCCTCAGGGAAATTAAGATTTGATAAGACTATTTGACCACTGTTACAATAAGACTATTTGACCACTGTTAAATGCCTGCTGAGTATTTGGACACACTACATACTAGTTTTTGCGTACTAATAGTATGGAAGTATGTATATTCGGACACATCATATGCCAGCTCGAGTGCACACTGTCATTAAAGCAAAAAGGGGATGCCAAATACTAAGAAACTCTTAAATTCATGTAAATATTTTAAAGATTCTACTTTTCACTCAAGTTGTTGTCCGTAATATAATTTGTAAAGAAAATTATTGTATTCAATTCAAAAACATGTCAAATAGAAGCATTTCCACTCATGGACTCAGACTTCTGGACCCCACTGTATGTAGTGACCCATAAACATTCAGTTCCACTAATAAACTCACAAAAGTGACAATTTAACACATCTTGGAACCAGACACTTCGTTAGTTAACGATTGGCATTGTAAAGCTAAATAAGTTACACAGTCCAGTGACTTTCTTTTAAAGCACACTGGAGCTGATATGAGTGCTGAATTTTCCTGACAGCTCTTTCAGGGTACTTAAAGCGTCCCTTGAGAGTGCTTCTCAAGCTGCCAAAATAATTCTTAGAAGCGTTGAAGTTGAATCAATCTCATGCTTGTGTCTGATCATCTCATTTCCACTTGATATTCTTTTCTACATTGTACGTAGCAGAAGTTCACATTGCAGGATCTTCAAGGACCCTTAACCAGCCAGTCCACATTTTTGTGCCAGCTTCCAAAATACATGCGCCAAAGGTATCAGCATTCTGCACTCATTCATTAGGAGATGACTGGCATGCACCTCAGTCCACAAGACCTGAACTGGAAGCTTTTTTTATGTGGAATTTTGTTGTAATGCCAAATAAAATATTTTACTCGACGCACAAGTAGTGTAATCCTCTGATAGTTGGACAATGTGTGTGTGTGTGTGTGTGTGTGTGTGTGTGTGTGTGTGTGTGTAAATATGTAACCATTAGTTAATTCATGGCAAAGCCACTAGCTACAGCAGAGGTCTTTAGCTAATGAACTGTGGTCAAAATACAGGCCTGTTATTTATCAATATATCAGAGAATCAAATCCGAGTACTCAAAAATACTGCAGCTAAACTGATTAAGGTATGAAAAAAATAGCTATAGTTTCGCAACACCTATTTTTTTTTACCTCACCTCTTTCTTTCTTTCTTTCTTTCTTTCTTTCTTTCTTTCTTTCTTTTCCAAATGTAACTCAAAAAGTAGTGAATGGATTTTGATAAAATTTTGAGGAAAGGTGAGCCATGGTCCAAGGGACAGTTGATTAGATTTTTTTTAAAGATTTTTTTTGGGCTTTTTTCACCTTTATTGGATAGGACAGTGTAGAGACAGGACAGGAAATGAGCAGGAGAGAGAGAGAGAGAGACGGGGAGGGATCGGGAAATGACCTCGGGTCGGAATCAAACCCGGGTCCCTAGATTTATGGTATGGCGCCACAACGCCCCAGTTGATTAGAGTTTAACATAAATCTGAATATGTGGCTTGGCAGAGGTCTACACTCTACCGAGTGCCTTTCTAGTTTTTATTTGTGAACCAAAGCAGCTTCTATCACCTGGATATGCTTTTATGTCAATTATTTACCTGAAAGCAGCTCATTAAAAACGGAAAGCATTTTCAGAGGCGTGTATTGATTTTGTATTTCATTTACCCACTCTGAGATGATTAAAAAAAAAACAAGCAGTGTTTAAAGACGAATGAAGAAGTATATGCTTATTTCTGAAGTTCAAACGTGTCTCATCTGTTCAGAGTTAAAAAGGTGTTTATCAAAAGTGGTACTGTGACGCACTGGTGCGAAACAAAACAAGATCATCCATCCATCGTCTGTAGCCGCTTATCCTGTGCAAGCTGGAGCCTCTCCCAGCTGACTATGGGTGAGAGGCGGGGTACACCCTGGACAAGTCGCCAGATCATCACAGGGCTGACACCGAGACCAACAACCATTCACACTCACATTCACACCTACGGTCAATTTAGAGCCACCTATTAACCTAACCTGCATGTCTTTGGACTGTGGGGGAAACCAGAGCACCCAGAGGAAACCCACGCAGACACGGGGAGAACATGCAAACTCCACACCTCATTGGCCGCTGGGCTCGAACCCAGAACCTTGCTGTGAGGTGACAGGTTCCACTACACCACCGTGCCACCCAAAACAAGATCTTTAAAAAAAATTGATATCTTATCTATAACTCATTATTAATGATTAAGCATTAATAAGTAACTGTTGTCACCAGCCAGTCATGTTAGTTCCTAATCTGGGTCTTTGTAAGCTAGGATTTTTTAAAGGAACCAATTTCAGTTCAATTCCCCTGAGTTAAAGCTGAATATATCACAATGTGTATAAATGTTTTATGTCTATGTGTATATCAGACCTGCTACTAGAATATGAAGCAGTCCATACTGTTGACCCCTTATCCCTGTTGGCTTTTAACCCTCAGGTGTGCCTATGCCCAAGCTGGAGTGGTATAAGGATGCAGTGCCACTCAGCAAGCTGAATAATCCACGCTATAAAGTCATCTCCAGCATGGGACTGCAGATCAGGAGACTGCAGCCTAACGATGCCGGCATCTTCCAGTGCTTTGCTAGGAATGCGGCTGGAGAGATGCAGGTCCACACCTATCTAGATGTGACAAGTGAGTCAGAAGCAATGCAGAGATAAATTTGTATTCCGGCTTCGCCGATTGTTAGGAAAGCGCGTTCTGTCTGGCCGTAATTACTGGCTCGCGGAGACAGAGGAAGCATAATAAAAGGCATTATGTGTGACGGACTGAATAGAACTCACTCTCTATGCTTTAACGTCCTGCAGTCACAAATACGTTTCTGCTAATGTAAAACCAAATGCTTCTCATTCATCAGTTAGGAAATTGAAGCATTTCCCTGTAGAAAAGCCTGTCTGGTGCTGATTACTTCATAATGTTTGCTGTTTTGAGGCTCCTCGTGCCCGTGCCTGTGCCATATGAGGCTATAAAGGTGTCGAGGAGAAACACTCCCATCATGCTGATAATTACACTGCCACTGTGTGATCGCACTGGCTGTATTGTGATAATGATTTTTAAATTTACACCTTGACCTTTAGACGATCCTATTTTCTCTGATTACGGAATTACTGATTGTTTCCTCTGAGTGGCATCAGACGGACCACAAGACCTGTTTTATTTATTTTTTATATATATATATATACAGTGGTGCTTGAAAGTTTGTGAACCCTTTAGAATTTTCTATATTTCTGCATAAATATGACCTAAAACATCATCAGATTTTCACACAAGTCCTAAAAGTAGATGAAGAGAACCCAGTTACACAAATGAGACAAAAATATTATACTTGGTCATGTATTTATTGAGGAAAATGATCCAATAGTACATATCTGTGAGTGGCAAAAGTATGTGAACCTCTAGGATTAGCAGTTAATTTGAAGGTGAAATTAGAGTCAGGTGTTTTCAATCAATGGGATGACAATCAGGTGTGAGTGGGCACCCTGTTTTATTTAAAGAACAGGGATCTATCAAAGTCTGATCTTCACAACACATGTTTGTAGAAGTGTATCATGGCACAAACAAAGGAGATTTCTGAGGACCTCAGAAAAAGCGTTGCTGATACTCATCAGGCTGGAAAAGGTTACAAAACCATCTCTAAAGTCATAGAGTCATAGATTGGACTCCACCAATCCACAGTCAGACAGATTGTGTACAAATGGAGGAAATTCAAGACCATTGTTACCCTCCCCAGGAGTGGTCAACCAACAAAGATCACTCCAAAAGCAAGGTGTGTAATAGTCGGCAAGGTCACAAAGGACCCCGGGGTAATTTCTAAGCAACTGAAGGTCTATCTCACATTGGCTAATGTTAATGTTCATGAGTCCACCATCAGGAGAACACTGAACAACAATGGTGTGCATGGCAGGGTTGCAAGGAGAAAGCCACTGCTCTCCAAAAAGAACACTGCTGCTCATTTGCAGTTTTCTAAAGATCACGTGGACAAGCCAGAAGGCTATTGGAATAATGTTTTGTGGACGGATGAGACCAAAATAGAACTTTTTGGTTTAAATGAGAAGCGTTATGTTTGGAGAAAGAAAAACACTGCATTCCAGCATAAGAACCTTATCCCATCTGTGAAACATGGTGGTGGTAGTATCATGGTTTGGGCCTGTTTTGCTGCATCTAAGCCAGGACAGCTTGCCATCATTGATGGAACAATGAATTCTGAATTATACCAGTGAATTCTAAAGGAAAATGTCAGGACATCTGTCCATGAACTGAATCTCAAGAGAAGGTGGGTCATGCAGCAAGACAACGACCCTAAGCACACAAGTCGTTCTACCAAAGAATAGTTAAAGAAGAATAAAGTTAATGTTTTGGAATGGCCAAGTCAAAGTCCTGACCTTAATCCAATCGAAATGTTGTGGAAGGACTTGAAGCGAGCAGTTCATGTGAGGAAACCCACCAACATCCCAGAGTTGAAGCTGTTCTGTACGGAGGAATGGGCTAAAATTCCCCCAAGCCGGTGTGCAGGACTGATCAACAGTTACCGGAAACGTTTAGTTGCAGTTATTGCTGCACAAGGGGGTCACACCAGAGACTGAAAGCAAAGGTTCACATACTTTTGCCACTCACAGATATGTAATATTGGATCATTTTCCTCAATAAATAAATGACCAAGTATAATATTTTTGTCTCATTTGCTTAACTGGGTTCTCTTTATCTACTTTTAGGACTTGTGTGAAAATCTGATGATGTTTTAGGTCATATTTATGCAGAAATATAGAAAATTCTAAAGGGTTCACAAACTTTCAAGCATCACTGTGTATATATATATATATATATATATATATATATATATATATATATATATATATATATATGCTATTATTATATGATATGTCTGATGTGTCTTTGCTGAAGGTTAACTCCGACTTCAGTGAAGTAGCAGACCTTTTGAATGAACTTTCTACATGTGATCCAAGGAGTCTCTTGTCTCATTTGAATGAGATTTCTAGAATGTCATTCCATAATGTGAGACAATATAGAAAGAAAAAAAACTCCCGAGTAATTTATCTTAAGGGGGCGGAAGATCAGGTATTGACGTCTGGATGCTGCTTCTGTCTTGCTGTAGTGAGCATATATATCTTGACCCTCGTATTGACTGGTGGTTCAATAAAAGCCATTTAAAGCCTCCTCCTAGGTGTATTGTTCCTGTATAGATCTGATTCATGCCAAAGTGATCAAGGGCAAGAAGAGTGAATGAATACCAGCATGCACTGTAAATATTCAGCATGCAGTCTAAAGAGAGACTGCAAACTGCTGTTCTTGTGTGCCGGCAAAGCCATTAAGAAAAAGAACATGACCATTCTCTATATACCGCTGCCTGGAAGGCTTGAAGCGGTGTGTAATATTGTACCAGAAATTCAATGAGCATATGAGGTGGAAAAAGCTAGTACTGGGCTACGTAATTTTTGTGCACGTGCACAAAAACATGCCCAGTATATATCCAGGAGCGGTGTATGGTTTTAAAACATGCAAACATGACTTCAGGGTCATTTAGAAATGTTCTTTCTTGGGCTTTTACCTTATCAATCTTTATGAAGTTACATATAAGGGGTTGAGAGGAAACTAGCCTTTTAGGCACTGTGCAAATTGAACTGTAATGGGGTTTATTTTCGCATCTTGGTTGCAAATTGATATGGCAAAAATATTCAATTCAGAATCCAAATAATCTTGTTTTCCTTTTAATCAATGACAGGCACAACCAGCCCCAGTGGATATAACTATTGGTGGATGTTTAAACATCCCTGCATATAATAAAATAACCTACCGACTCCAAAATGCTTCCATTAAGACTGCCCAGTCAGAAGAGCTTAATTGGATTTATGCTGTTTGTTTACGGTTTCTGATTTGAAACACAGATTTGCTGAACGAATGGAGAAAAGCACTAATCAGAACAACAAACAATAGCACTGGGATGGAAGTAGGAATAGAATTGGGCTTTAATTCAATTTCCCGTTGTTAGTCCTCTTGTAATGATTTTTACATTCACACATGTCGGTTTGTGTATGTGAGCTGCATTAAGCAGAATGGCTTGAAAAGTGTTGCTACCTGCTTGGCTACATCTGTGTTCATGGATTTTGCAGGTATGGCTCCAGCATTCAGCACTTCACCGGTTAACATCAATGTGACCGACGGCGCTGTGGCCTCCTTCACCTGTCAGGTCTCTGGTGCTCCAAAACCAGCCATCACCTGGATGAAAGGTAGTCATTTACATGCCTTGTGACTGCATGGCTTATTCAGCTTACAGTACCTTGTATAAGTGTTAACCCTGTTGCTGTGAGACCTCCAAAGCACTTCTGAAGTTCACCTGTGTGTCATGTGATCAAAATACAAATGCACCAGAAATTGGTAGAGAACAAACCTAAACAGACAGCATCATGAAGACCAAGGAGTTTAAAAAAAAAAAAAAAAGTCAGAGGGCAACGTTTGGCAAGATGCTACCACCACCATGCTTCACTGTAATCAGGATGATGTGCAGTTTGGGGTTTCCACCTAATGTAGAGCTTTGTACCAGCTTTGTTTTGGTTTAATCAGACCTGAACCTGTTTCTACATGTATGCTGAGTCTCCAGCATGTCTTTTGATACACTTCAGACAGGAAGTCATAGGGATCGGCACCAGCTTTGTGGAGTGTCTGGGTGAGCCCTATGTTTGTCCTGTACCTCAGAAAGAGATTAGATTAATAGCAAGTCTTGCTTGCTAATAAGGCTCACTTAACCCTAATATTCTATTCAGTACAATGGAGAGAGAGAGAGAGAGAGAGAGGCGTTCCAGTTAACCCTGGGATTTTCAAATTAACAAAAAAGAGTGGTGATGGAAATCATTCATACCAAGGCTCAGCATAATGATCAGTTCTGTCATATAAAAGATTTTTCGACATGATTGTTCATGTTTCACGAGAGAATTTAAAGTTTTATCCAATGTGAGATTAAAACTGTTTTTAGTTTATTTTTAGTCAAACTTTAGACTTAATCCCGAACAGGACATAAGGATTTGACTTCCCAGTGCACTCTGAGTTCCTTTTGGGTTCTTTGAATAGTTGTTGGCTTTCTAGGGGTTCTACTGGGAACACTCTTTGATAGAGAAACACGCTATGTACTGCATTTTTTTTTAACAAAAAAAAAAGTATGAATAGGGCGGTGTAGTGATTAGCACTGTCACCTCACAGCAAGAAGGTTCTGGGTTCGAGCCCAGTGGCCGACGAGAGCCTTCTGTGCGGAGTTTGCATGGTCTCCCCGTGTCCGCGTGGTTTTCCTCCGGGTGCTCCGGTTTCCCCCACAGTCCAAAGCAGGGCCTTGAACCGGTTCAAGGAACGAAAACCGGGAACTTTTTCTATTTCACATGGAACAGAAACGAAACCAGAAACTTTATTATTTTTTATGTTCCGGAACAGAAACGCTTATTAAAAATAATGGTAACCGGTTAATACCGGTTTTTATTTCGTTCCTCAAAGTTTCCGTAGCCTACAAATAAAAAAGTCATTCTTCTCCTGCGCAAGTTTCTATGACCCGCTGGGGTTCACTTCCTGTGTGACGTTCGCTGACTGAATGGAGAGAGCGGGAAGGTGGACTACTATCACGTCTCCATGTGATAATAAGTGAGTAAGTGCATTACTGAGTGTCTGAGCAAAGAAGAGCCTGAACGTTGCAACCTCCCTATTGGCTGTTTGTAAAAATGTATCAATTGTTGCCCTTCCCACGGGAATCATCGCGGGCTCGAGAGACGAGACCTGACGAGTTAGTTCGCTGGTAGCAGAACAAAATGTCTGGACACAAATCGGGTTTTCAGAAAAGGAAAGAAAATAAACGGAGGGTCGAAAATACAAAAAAGGAGGCAGAAAATGCAAAACGAGTTTTAAGGTAGGACAAATGGTTACTTTTTAAGGCAGCCCGCCGTGGCTGCAGGCTTTCAGTTGTGTCATTGAATGATTACTTTTCTGAGGCAGCCCGCCGTGGCTGCCTGCAGGCTTATTCTATTATAGCCCATTTAGTTAAAATAGTTGATATAAAATGTTTATAGTTATAGTTATGTGATGGTTGTCCTGATTTAGACTGGTGTTTTTTTTTTTTTTTTGGGGGGGGGGGGGGGGGGTTGCGCGATGTTGCACCCGGGTCCAGATTAGGGCAGAACCGGCCCTGGCTACATTTCAGGTGTAGTTTGTTTTATGTATGTATGTACTTGCATAGATGTGCACTTGGTCTTCCAATATGGCGCCTAACAAAATCTCGCGGCGCGGTGACGTCATGCGGTAGCCCTCTATAGGGCCTGACTAGCCTTTGGTAACACACTAAACGAATTCTCTTTCATTTTTGGCACTTTTTCTGTTTGTGTAGATGGGAAGACATACTGAGAATCCAAATCGCCAACATTTGAAATAATAATTGTTTTGAATTATTTCTTGTCTTATTTAATGAAGGTTGTAATAGAATTAGCCTACATTTGGCTTAAGCTGGATGAGACAGAGACATAATTTTATAGCCATTTGTTAAACAGCTGACAGGGAACGTAATTAACCGTTCCGGGAACGAAATTTTTTTGTTCTAACCGGTTCAGGAACGTCTATTTAATGGTGGAACCCAAAACCGGAAACGTTAAAATTCCGTTTCTGTTCGGAACGAACCAATAGGAAAAAAATTCTGGTTCAAAGCCCTGGTCCAAAGACATGCAGGTTAGGTTAACTGGTGACTCTAAATTGACCATAGGTGTGAATGTGAGTGTGAATGGTTGTTTGTCTCTGTGTGTCAGCCCTGCAATGATCTGGCGACTTGTCCAGGGTGTACCCCGCCTCTGGCCCATAGTCAGCTGGGATAGGCTCCAGCTTGCCTGCGACCCTGTACAGGATAAGCAATTATGGATAATGGATGGAATGTATGAATAATAAAAATTTGGCACAGTGGTGCAGCAGGTAGCATTGCCATCTGCCAGCTTCAGGGTCATTGTACATGTTCTCCCTCATGTCCGTGCAGGTTTCCTCCAGGTTTTCTGGTTCCCTCCCACCTTTCAAAAGCATGGTGGCCTGTGCTAAATTGCCCCTAGTTGTGAATGAGTGTGTGAATGCGGTTGTAATGACTGAATGAAGCTCAATATTGCACAGCTTGTCACCTATTTTGTAAAAGTTATTTATCACTTGCAGGGGCTTGTTTTTGCTGTTTAGCAGAGGATGACAAATTGACAGACACAATGCTGTGAGTTTTTGTGTGTTGAAGAACACTATTAAAACCTCTTTGTTGTGGCTGATTGGTAATATAACAAAGATCATTTTGAGCAAATGTGAACGACAAATCCCAGAACTGTTTCTGGCTTTTATTCATGAAGTCATTTCCATAGCCTTCCCAATTATGTACATGGAGCTCTCCTAATGAGACAGGCTGAACTGAAGAATTTGCCCCTGGGAAAACTTTAAGCATGTAATAAAACATCAGGCACAGCTAAATAGCCGCTCATGATACTTTGCTAATCCTTTGCATTGTCACAGAAACAAGACACTGAGCATGTGTGTGTGTGTGTGTGTGTTTACAGGTTCACAGATACTAGCCAGTGGCTCAGTACAGATTCCACGCTTTACACTACTGGAGTCTGGAGGACTGCAGGTGCAGCCGGTGGTGCTGCAGGATGCGGGGACATACACCTGCTACGCCGCGAACAGTGAGGGGGCGATCAATGCCAGCGCTGATCTTACTGTTTGGAGTAAGGTCTTTGTTTCCTCATGCAAACACACACACACCTACACATCCTCAGGACAAAGAGCTGCAATGCATTTTCACACAAAAATCTACTTCTCTCTCCAGCATATCTTTTACTAAAGAACAAAATCCTGAGCGTAGAAGGAGTAATAACCAGAGGGTTATGAATCTTAAGTCTTAAGAGTAATTTGCCTAAGATTACATTTCACAAATGAACACCTTAAAGTCGTAGCATACTATCCAATTATTTATCTTAAATCATATTATTCTTTAGTTATTATGAATTATTCATTAACTATAGTGAAACTAATAAGAAAAACATGTGTAGTTATGAGAGTTTGATGAATGCGTGGAGCTAAAGGCATTAATAAGGGTTTGATTGTCTTACATTAGTCTTAAAGGCATTTGGTCTGTTTGTATTCTTTTTTTATGAGGAATCAAATCACCTGAAATCACACTATGATACAGGGTCACTCACATGAAGCAGAGGCAAGTTAAAGCGAGCAGGCCACGAAACATCTGATACGTATCCATACATTTAGTTGGTCACAAGCTTTAGAGTTCTCCGAGAATAGCGTCCACATGACTGAGACCACAGTGAAAATCTGGGATTTGTTTCTTTCCAGTAAATTTAAAGCAAAGACAGGACATAAATATTCAATATTCTGTGTTATTATACATACGGGCCACTTATTCCATGGAATAAAAACATGTATGTATTCTATTCCCTTCTAGTGGGTTTATTGATGTCATGCAATATTGTTATCATATCGCTTATCCTCCATGTATTACGCCACTCTCCCCAATGGAGAATGAGCGTGCAATATTGTTACAATATTTCACGTTGTCAAGACAACACGACGTCACACATCAGAGACGTAAAACTTCCGCATTAGTGAGCGACAGTGACAATTTGTAAACAAACATGGCCACCAGGGTGCTTTGTTTAAAACGGAAGATTTTGAGAGAATTTTGACTGCCAGGTCACTCCGTTGTTGACTTTAAAAGTAACTAAGTAAATTACACAGGGATGATAATAATAATAATAATAATAATAATAATTGGCTTGACTGCGCTAGCGTTGGCCTTCGCTAACACTTCACCAGCTGGAAGGTCATTAGACTGCCGCGCTAACAGCACCGAGTCAGGGGTGAGCTAGCATTGGCCTTTGAGAATGCTGATATGAAGTGTGCATGTATAATAATAATAATAATTATAATAATAATAATAATAATACGAGGGCCTTTCTGTGTGGAGTTTGCATGTTCTCCCCGTGTCCGCGTGGGTTTCCTCCGGGTGCTCCGGTTTCCCCCACAGTCCAAAGACATGCAGGTTAGGTTAACTGGTGACTCTAAATTGACCGTAGGTGTGAATGTGAGTGTGAATGGTTGTCTGTGTCTATGTGTCAGCCCTGTGATGACCTGGCGACTTGTCCAGGGTGTACCCCGCCTTTCGCCCATAGTCAGCTGGGATAGGCTCCAGCTTGCCTGCGACCCTGTAGAAGGATAAAGCGGCTAGAGATAATGAGATGAGATGAGATAATAATAATAATAGCTAATTGGTGGCTCTAAACTGACCGTAGGTGTGAATGTGAGTGTGAATGGTTGTTTGTCTCTATGTGTCAGCCCTGTGATGACCTGGCGACTTGTCCAGGGTGTACCCCACCTTTCGCCCGTAGTCAGCTGGGATAGGCTCCAGCTTTTCTGCGACCCTGTACAAGATAAGCGGTTACAGATAATGGATGGATGGATAATAATAATAATAATAATAATAATAATAATAATGGCTGACTTTTTTCATGGTCTAACAGATATATTCCATTCAGCTAGCACTCGTCTTCGACTTGTTCAATTTCATGCTATCTGAATGGAATATATCTGATAGACCACTCAACACCAGCCAGTATTATTTAAATATTATATGGACATGTGTGTTTTACTGGTAAAGACACCACTCGTATTTTTCATACGAGCTCCATCCGGGACATGGAGAACCAAAACCGTGACATAAATCTCTATATGTCACTCGTGAGGAAATTGATGAATCATCTCATCTCATTATCTCTAGCCGCTTTATCCTGTTCTACAGGGTCGCAGGCAAGCTGGAGCCTATCCCAGCTGACTACGGGCGAAAGGCGGGGTACACCCTGGACAAGTCGCCAGGTCATCGCAGGGCTGACACATAGACACAGACAACCATTCACACTCACACCTACAGTCAATTTAGAGTCACCAGTTAACCTAACCTGCATGTCTTTGGACTGTGGGGGAAACCGGAGCACCCGGAGGAAACCCACGCGGACACGGGGAGAACATGCAAACTCCGCACAGAAAGGCCCTCGCTGGCCACGGGGCTCGAACCCAGGACCTTCTTGCTGTGAGGCGACAGCGCTAACCACTACACCACCAACCACTACACCACCATGCCGCCCAAAGAAAATCATACATTGGCTTAAAGATATAAAGTTTATCTTCTTGTTTTGAAAAACTTTCATTCTTCATACGAAATACATCACGGATCTGAGTGACATATTTCTTGATATTTCACTCCAGTGATGTCCCTCCCAGTGTTTTGTCAAAATGGAGAACCAATTTAAAATTACAACCCCGATTCCAAAAAAGTTGGGACAAAGTACAAATTGTAAATAAAAGCGGAATGCAATAATTTACAAATCTCAAAAACTGATATTGTATTCACAATAGAACATAGACAACATATCAAATGTCGAAAGTGAGACATTTTGAAATTTCATGCCAAATATTGGCTCATTTGAAATTTCATGACAGCAACACATCTCAAAAAAGTTGGGACAGGGGCAATAAGAGGCTGGAAAAGTTAAAGGGACAAAAAGGAACAGCTGGAGGACCAAACTGCAACTCATTAGGTCAATTGGCAATAGGTCATTAACATGACTGGGTATAAAAAGAGCATCTTGGAGTGGCAGCGGCTCTCAGAAGTAAAGATGGGAAGAGGATCACCAATCCCCCTAATTCTGCTCCGACAAATAGTGTAGCAATATCAGAAAGGAGTTCAACAGTGTAAAATTGCAAAGAGTTTGAACATATCATCATCTACAGTGCATAATATCATCAAAAGATTCAGAGAATCTGGAAGAATCTCTGTGCGTAAGGGTCAAGGCCGGAAAACCATACTGGGTGCCCGTGATCTTCGGGCCCTTAGACAGCACTGCATCACATACAGGCATGCTTCTGTATTGGAAATCACAAAATGGGCTCAGGAATATTTCCAGAGAACAATATCTGTGAACACAATTCACCGTGCCATCTGCCGTTGCCAGCTAAAACTCTATAGTTCAAAGAAGAAGCCGTATCTAAACACGATCCAAAAGCGCAGACGTCTTCTCTGGGCCAAGGCTCATTTAAAATGGACTGTGGCAAAGTGGAAAACTGTTCTGTGGTCAGACGAATCAAAATTTGAAGTTCTTTATGGAAATCAGGGACGCCGTGTCATTCGGACTAAAGAGGAGAAGGACGACTCAAGTTGTTATCAGCGCTCAGTTCAGAAGCCTGCATCTCTGATGGTATGGGGTTGCATTAGTGCGTGTGGCATGGGCAGCTTACACATCTGGAAAGACACCATCAATGCTGAAAGGTATATCCAGGTTCTAGAGCAGCATATGCTCCCATCCAGACGACGTCTCTTTCAGGGAAGACCTTGCATTTTCCAACATGACAATGCCAAACCACATACTGCATCAATTACAGCATCATGGCTGCGTAGAAGAAGGGTCCGGGTACTGAACTGGCCAGCCTGCAGTCCAGATCTTTCACCCATAGAAAACATTTGGTGCATCATAAAACGGAAGATACGACAAAAAAGACCTAAGACAGTTGAGCAACTAGAATCCTACATTAGACAAGAATGGGTTAACATTCCTATCCCTAAACTTGAGCAACTTGTCTCCTCAGTCCCCAGACGTTTACAGACTGTTGTAAAGAGAAAAGGGGATGTCTCACAGTGGTAAACATGGCCTTGTCCCAACTTTTTTGAGATGTGTTGTTGTCATGAAATTTAAAATCACCTAGTTTTTCTCTTTAAATGATGCATTTTCTCAGTTTAAACATTTGATATGTCATCGATGTTCTGTTCTGAATAAAATATGGAATTTTGAAACTTCCACATCATTGCATTCCGTTTTTATTTACAATTTGTACTTTGTCCCAACTTTTTTGGAATCGGGGTTGTAAAATTCTTTTGATTAACTTGCATATTTTTTGTGGATGTGTCCATATAATATAAAGAACATTACAATGTGGCGCAAAGATATGAAGTTTATCTTCTCGTGTTGGAAATATTTTTACTCACTGTCTTCACTCACTCATGAATATATTCACCACTCAAAGATAAACTTCATATCTTCGCACCACTGTGTAATCTCCTCTATTTATTTCTAGGTCACTGTTTAAATTGAAACCATGAATTGGCCTAGTGGTTAGCATGTCTGCCTCTCGAACAGGAGATCGTGAGTTCTACTCATGGTCAGGTCATACCAAAGACCATCATAAAAATGGTACCTACTGATGAGGCATGCCACAATACAGATGTAAGTAGGGAATCAAACTCTTACAGTTACCAGAGGACCAGCCCCCCACTGTAACCCTAGCTATGTAATAGGTGAGAGGCCGAGGGCTATAGGAATGAAGATCGGTGCCACCTGATGTGCCTTAAAGGAACAGTCCACCGTATTTCCATAATGAAATATGCTCTTATCTGAATTGAGACGAGCTGCTCCGTACCTATCCGAGCTTTGCGCGACCTCCCAGTCAGTCAGACGCAGTCAGACGCGCTGTCACTCCTGTTAGCAATGTAGCTAGGCTCAGTATGGCCAATGGTATTTTTTGGGGCTGTAGTTAGATGCGACCAAACTCTTCTGCATTTTTCCTGTTTACACAGGTTTATATGACCAGTGATATGAAACAAGTTCAGTTACACAAATTGAAACATAGCGATTTTCTATGCTTTGGAAAGTGCGCACTATAATGACAGGCGTACTAACACCTTCTGCGTGCTTCGGCAGCACATTGATATCTGAGCTCCATATCAATGCGCTGCCGAAGCGCGCAGAAGGTGTTAGTATGCCTGTCATTATAGTGCGCACTTTCCAAAGCATAGAAAATCGCCACGTTTCAATTTGTGTAACTGAACTTGTTTCATATCACTGGTCATATAAACCTATGTAAACAGGAAAAACGCGGAAGAGTTTGGTCGCATCTAACTACAGCCCCAAAAATACCGTTGGCCATACTGAGCCTAGCTACATTGCTAACAGGAGTGACAGCGCGTCTGACTGACTGGGAGGTCGCGCAAAGCTCGGATAGGTACGGAGCAGCTCGTCTCAATTCAGATAAGAGCATACAGTATTTCATTATGGAAATACGTTGGACTGTTCCTTTAAGGGCCTGGTTAATACTGGGACAGGAGACTGCCTGGGAAGACCAAGTCTTGGAACAGGAGGGACTTTGATTTAAATTGAAACAAATTTGTGACCCTGATAATTTGTGTATGAAAGACAGTTTTCCTTGAAGCCTAACCCTTCTATTGAAGCACATATTCAATATTTGATCGAATCTGAGTTGTCAGATTTTATAGAAACCTGTGGTGTCCATGCCAAGCTTGAGTTCATGCAATATTTAAAGGAAAATTCCATTATTAAATTACAAATGCAAAACAAAAGCATGAGTAGTTTCAGATGTTTGGACCCCACTGTAAGTGTATAATCAATTTTCATACTCCAGTTTCTGAGAGAGAAACACTTTTAAACACTCAATAAGCCTTTTCGGATCAAACAATCAAACTAGAGACTTATTGAGAGAAACTAACCACTGGGGAGCTCACCAAGAACTACATACCTTCAAGGGTTTTTTTCTGTTTGCATCCGCACTGCAGGTAGGAGCTCTGAAGTGACAAACTAGCTTGCTAGCGTGACGTTAACAGGAAATGCTAGCAAAGATTTTTCTATTATATGGAAACGAATGGGGCGGCACGGTGGTGTAGTGGTTAGCGCTGTCGCCTCACAGCAAGAAGGTCCTGGGTTCGAGCCCCGGGGCCGGCGAGGGCCTTTCTGTGTGGAGTTTGCATGTTCTCCCCGTGTCCGCGTGGGTTTCCTCCGGGTGCTCCGGTTTCCCCCACAGTCCAAAGACATGCAGGTTAGGTTAACTGGTGACTCTAAATTGACCGTAGGTGTGAATGTGAGTGTGAATGGTTGTCTGTGTCTATGTGTCAGCCCTGTGATGACCTGGCGACTTGTCCAGGGTGTACCCCGCCTTTCGCCCGTAGTCAGCTGGGATAGGCTCCAGCTTGCCTGCGACCCTGTAGAAGGATAAAGCGGCTAGAGATGATGAGATGAGATGAGATGAGATGGAAACGAATGTTTTACTGAGAAATACGGCACTCATATTTTTCATACGAGCTCCATCTGGGACATGGAGAACCAAAACCGTGACATAAATCTCTATAGGTCACTCGTGAGGAAATGGATGAATTCTCATCTCATTATCTGTAGCCGCTTTATCCTTCTACAGGGTCGCAGGCAAGCTGGAGCCTATCCCAGCTGACTACGGGCGAAAGGCGGGGTACACCCTGGACAAGTCGCCAGGTCATCACAGGGCTGACACATAGACACAGACAACCATTCACACTCACATTCACACTCACGGTCAATTTAGAGTCACCAGTTAACCTAACCTGCATGTCTTTGGACTGTGGGGGAAACCGGAGCACCCGGAGGAAACCCACGCGGACACGGGGAGAACATGCAAACTCCACACAGAAAGGCCCTCGCCGGCCATGGGGCTCGAACCCAGACCTTCTTGCTGTGAGGCGACAGCGCTAACCACTACACCACCGTGCCGCCCATGGATGAATTGTTTTGATAAATTTGGGTACTTTTTGTTTGTGAATGTGTCGATATAATAAAGAGAAAAATCACATGTTGGCTTGAAGATATGAAGCTTATCTTCTCATGTTGAAAAACTTGTCTTTTTCATATAAAATAAATCACGGGTCTGAGTGACATATTTCCCCATATATTACTCCAATGACGTCACTCCCAGTGTTTTCCTGCTGACTAGATGCGCATTGTCAAAATGCCGAATCGGTTCAAAATTAAAATTCTACTGATTAACTTGCGGTTTTTGTTTGTTTGTTTGTTTGTTTGTTTTTTTGTGTGTCCATATAATATAAAGAACATTACACGGTGGCACAAAGATATGAAGTTTATCTTCTCGTGTTGAAAAATATTTCACTTGGTCGCTTCACTCACTCGTGATATATGTTCACCACTCAAAGATAAACTTCATATCTTCGCACAACCATGTAATATCCTGTATATATTTCTCTTAGATGTGTCAAAATCACACTGTATCTCCTCCATCGCATGTACGGTCAAAAAAACCTGGACTTCACAGTTTATTTGTTTGTTTTTCATTTTTTAGCACTAATGTTAAGAGCTATTTTTTACATGGCTAACGTTTTACATGGATTTTTTAAATGGTGGTTGCCCGTGCTACAGTGGTTCAGGTTCGACCAATCAGTGTACACTTACTACGTCTGGACCAGTGTGCTGGGAGAGTACCTACCCTGAAGCAGGAGCTCAAAAAGTCCCTCAAAATGTTGTTCGAAGAACTACAATCGTTCTCAGTTCCCGCGGTGCAGACACACAAAAAAGGAGGAATTTCCTCCAACAGTTCTAAGGACCTTAAAAGTTATACAGATTTTTATTTAAAGGAGTTAGTGGTGAGTAAACATGGTATAAAAAGAGTGTGGCTGCTTCTTTACAGTGTTCTGAGAAACATTTTACTACTTCAAGTACTGAACTTTCTAGTGACAGTCTGCGAGACTAAACTGAGGCTAAAATTAGCCACCTGCTGTTGCGCTAACATACACACAGACACATTGAAATGGAAATGTAACCCAAACATGGCCAGAGAAAAGTAAATAGTCGAGTTCAACTCTTTGTGACTATGACGCTCACAGCCATAACACTTTTTGTTTTGCATTTATATTTTAGGTTCATGTCAGTGTGTGTACCACTGTGTGGGTTGCTGTGTTTGAGTGAAGTGTCTGGTTCTGTGTCTTCCCAAAGGTCGCACCTACATCTCCCAGCCTCCTACGGACCGGCGTGTCATCAAGGGAACGACGGCTATTTTGGAGTGTAATGCCATACATGATGCTCGCGTGCACGTAAGGTGGGTGGTGATGTAGAGGTCTGAACCCTTGTGTGCTCAGACTCCGCTCCCTGAGGCCAGGTTTATAATCCATACTGAGTATAATGTTAATTAGACGTTCCAGCCCATGCAACATTAAGTAGATTCAAAATGCAATCCGTTATGCTGTAAACCTAATTCAGCGCTAATAAGCAGGAAATCAGTGTAATGAAGCACTCATGCGTTCCCTGTTTCTGTCCTCTCTTTATCCCTCGGTCTCATTCTCTCCATCTTCCTGTTCCCTGCCCTCTCTCTCCTGACACTGTCTTTCTCCACACTCTTGACCTTCTTGAACCCCTGACTGGTTGTATCTCTTTGTCCCTGTCTGTTTCTTAGGGGTTTTTTATGGATATAGAAACAGGTTCCGTCCATCCGTACATCCAGCTGTCCGTCTGGTCATGTTTTCGTTTCCGGGCCATATCTTTAAAACTACTGAAGATATCTTTATGAAACTTTGTATACCTATCAAGCAACATGTGAACTGGTGCCTTTTGCTATTTTGGATTTTTGAAAAAAAAAAGTATTTTTCAAATTTTTACATACAAAATAGATTTTGACTTAGTTTCTAAAGACCAATGTTCGTTTCCGGAGCATATATCCAAAACTATTCACGATAGGGATTTGAAACTTGGTGTACATGTTAACAAGGTGATGTAGATGTCTTTTTATACTAAGAAATTTAAGAAATTTTAATTTTTCATGTTTCCATGGAAACAATTTCAGACTTAGTCTCTCAGGTTAGTCTTAGGGGTAGGTTCTGTTTCCGGAGCAGAACTTGAAAACTATGAGTGGTATGGTCTTGAAAGTTGGTATATGTGTTGATTAAGTAATGTATATGTGCCTTTCGATACTAAGAAATGTGAGAGATTTTAATTTTTAGCTCACCTGGACCAAAGGTCCGGTGGGTTTATGCCATGGGCTGCTGAGGTCAGTGTAAAGAGGTAGGGTTGGTTTCCTGCAGCAGAACTTGAAAAATGTGACAAATAATATCTTGAAGCTTGGTATATAGTTGGTATATAGGGCGGGGGATATCGATGACTCTGTCTTCTTGTTTTTTTTATCTTTTCTCCATTTTTTCCTTCTCTCCCTTTCTTACTCTCCTCTTCTCTGCTCTCCTTTTCTCTCACTGTCTCACTTGTACTTCTTTCTTCTTTTCTGTCTTACCCTGTATCTCTCTCCTGTTCCTGTGCAGGTTTGTGTGGATGAAAGGCAGCGAGGTGGTCAGTCAATCCAGAGGAGGACGGATTAGCGTGCAACAAGGCTCTCTGCACATCTCTCAGACATGGTCGGGGGATATAGGCGATTACACTTGTGATGTGATTTCGCTCGCTGGCAATGACTCCAAGACCGCACGCCTAGAAGTGATGTAAGCTCCAAACATAGCTTCCTATTAATTCCTTCCTGCTTAATGCGCATCCTTTTTCCACTTATATGCTGTATGATGTATTACAAATGCGTATTTTTAGTCTCAGCCCTTAGCTTTCAGAAGGTTTCTTTTCTTCAGACTGCAGTTGTCATGAACAGTTTTGCACTCAAGTTTCCATCAATGACCAGTTGATAACTTCAACAAAACAGACTTCATGTTAAAACTGTAATGAATTTCCTGGTTACACAGTTGTACTTTGCGACTCTATAGGACACTATTATAGAAGCTAGTTATTTATAATCGCACTATCTGTTATCACCCAAATGAGGATGGGTTCCCTTTTGAGTCTGGCTCCTCTCAAGGTTTCTTCCTCATGATGTCTCAGGGAGTTTTTTCTTCCCACCGTCGCCACAGGCTTGCTCATTAGGGATAAATACATTTATTAGGGATAAAATTAGCTCATGTTTAAAGTCTTTATTTTTCTGTAAAGCTGCTTTGCAATAATGTCTGTTATTAAAAGCGCTATACAAATAAAATTACTTGACTACAGGAACATCTGGGCTTTGTGAAACTCATGATGAAGTCAAGTCAAGTTTATTTCCATAGTGCGTTTAACAACAGGCATTGTCGCAAAGCAGCTTTACAGAAAATTAAAAACTTTAAACAAGAGTTAATTTTATCCCTAATTTATCCCCAATGAGCAAGCCTGTGGCGACGGTGGCAAGGAAAAACTCCCTCAGACGACATGAGGAAGAAACCTCGAGAGGAACCAGACCCAAAAGGGAACCCATTCCCACCTGGGCGACAACAGACAACGCGACTATAAACAACTCACCTCTACAACTGTGTCCCATATAGTCACAAAGTACAACCGTGAGACCAGGAAAATCACTATAGTCTTAACATGAAGTCCACCCCATTGAAGCCATAAACCGGTCACTGATGGAAACCTGAGTGCAAAACTGCCCATAACAACTGCAGTCCTAAAGTCAGCAAATCAACTGAAGTCCTCAGACATAAATGTATTACTGTGATGCCGCTTTTCCACTACAAACGCGGCTGAGTCGGGCTGAGCCGTGCCGTGCTGAGTTGGGCTGAGTCGAGCTGAGTGGGGCTGTTGGAGTTGCATTTCGACTACAACCGCGCTGAACCGTGCTGGCTGGAAGTGGGTGGACACATTGGGTGGAGTTAGCGAAAGTGGGTGGACGTCACGTGATGTCGTTAAGCGGCGCAAACAGTGACATCAGTGATCTTTTAAGCGGTAGTCTCACGACCCGGATAGTAAACAATAAACATGGAGGACATGGAGTCATTAGTGTTGCTGGTCTTGGTTCTGTGGCTTGTTGTCACCGACAACGCCAACAGATACTGGCAAGAGCGTATAGATGAGGCGAGGCGCATAAGGCTTCAGAAATTCTCGTAATTCGTAATTCTTCTTCTTCCGGGTTTGTGGTGTTTACAGATCCCAGCGTGCTCGCGGGGCGTGTGTGGGCATGTCAGGACACTCCTCACCAATCAGTGCACGGGGGAGTGTCTGCTCACGCCCCCAGCCTCACTCAGCTCGGTTTGGCTCGCTTCAGCCCCACTCCAAAACCGTGCGAGTTTTGGGTGCTAAGCAGGGCTGAAGCGAGCTGAGTCGTGCTGCTCTAAGGTAGTCGAAACGCGAGCCGTGTCGGGCTGAAGTGAGCTGAAGCGAGCTGAAGTGAGCTGAAAAAGGGTAGTGGAAAAGGGCCATAAGTGTCCAGAGCATCTTCCAAGTGTGACTGAACAGGGCTCCCTACCGTCTAATGTCATACAGAGTATGTTAGTAAAATAAAAACTTTATTAAAAGGGTACCTTCCAAAGCTTTTCATAAAGCGTTTATGAAAATCTTATATTAGCTTATGTAAGATGTCATTATGTATATGTCTTTTATATATACAGTACTGTGCAAAAGTCTTAGGCACCCTATTTTTTCATACAAACTTTGTTATAGATTTCTATTTTATGACTTCGACATTATCGAGTCGGTACAAAAACATTTTAGAGTCCAAACATTCGTTTTCCAGCACAAAATTAAATGTTACAGGAAAAAAAAATATGTTTGTATCTGAGCAGCATATTCCATAAGAGAGCACTTTTCAGATGAAAAAAGAAAACATAATGAAGGCTGCTGGGTTTTGGTGCAAAATGAAGAAGCGAGTGTGACAGTCAAAGTGTCCAGAAGAACTGTGGCTGGTTCTGTAAGATGCTCAGTAAAACCTACAGCTCATTTCCTTATCAAACTGCACTCACTGTACCTGAGACTACTATTTGTTTTTGTTTTTAAAGCAAAGGGTCGTCTCACACCAAATACTGACTTTGTTTCATTTATTATGTCTTACTGCTGTTTATAGTCATTTTTTTTAATGTCGAAACAGGGGCGGCACGGTGGTGTAGTGGTTAGCGCTGTCGCCTCACAGCAAGAAGGTCTGGGTTCGAGCCCCGTGGCCGGCGAGGGCCTTTCTGTGCGGAGTTTGCATGTTCTCCCCGTGTCCGCATGGGTTTCCTCCGGGTGCTCCGGTTTCCCCCACAGTCCAAAGACATGCAGGTTAGGTTAACTGGTGACTCTAAATTGAGCGTAGGTGTGAATGTGAGTGTGAATGGTTGTCTGTGTCTATGTGTCAGCCCTGTGATGACCTGGCGACTTGTCCAGGGTGTACCCCGCCTTTCGCCCGTAGTCAGCTGGGATAGGCTCCAGCTTGCCTGCGACCCTGTAGAACAGGATAAAGCGGCTAGAGGAGAGGAGATGAGATGTCGAAACATTTCATTTCATTATTTAAGCCACTTTTGGTCTCCAGCATTGCTTTACATGTGCCTAAGACTTTTGCACAATACTGTGTATTGTGAAAAAGAGAAAAGAACAAAAATGGGTCCTTTGATTTGTTTATTTATACTAACAGAAGAAGGAGAAGAAGGCTTTATTTGTCACACACACACACACACATTACAGCAGAGTGAAATACTTTTGTTTGCATATCAGAGCACAGAATTCAGCCATGATACAGCGTCCGTGAGGCAGAGAGGGTTAGGGGCCTTGTTCAAGGTGGCAGTGCTGGGATTTGAACCCCTGAGCTTCTGACAGAGGTCGCAAAAGTACACACATTCTTTACTTAAGTAGAAGTACGGATACTTGTGTAAAAAAAGACTCTGGTAAAAGTAGAAGTACTGATTCAAGTACTTTACTCAAGTAAAAGTATAAAAGTACAGGCTCTGAAATGTCCTCAAAGGAAAAAAGTAAAAAGCAGAAGGATATTTCTCCTAGCTGTTTCTGTGCAAAGCTAACTGAACCTCATGTTATATTAATATAATTCAATATATTCAGGGGTCAGTGTGTGTATGCGGAAGGAGGCAAACACTTTCTTAACTTAATTATTGAATAATACCATATATAAGGTGTTCCACTGCAAATATTTTAATTGCCAAGTACTTTGTGACATATAAATAATCCATGCGCATGTGCAGTCAATATTTATTAGCTAAAGTATGTACAGCATGCTAACCTTGACAACCCATCTGTATATAACAGTCACTTATAGCTATCGTTTCCTTACTAGCTGCTCCTTTCCTGCTTGCTAATAACTTTATTTGAAGAGTTTGAAGAGCAAACATCACATACAGTGAAAGCGTTAAGTATTTTAATCGAACTGTATGGAATATTTACACAAAAACCTTCACTTTTAAAAGTTAAAAGAAAACCCTTTCAGCACTGTTTGCTGAATTTGAATATAGCTCGTGCTTTCATTCAGAGTCAAGGTTGCCAGATTGTGTTGGTTTAATCAATGTTATCTTTTCAATGTGTTATTGTTCCATCCATTTCGATGTGCAATGATCCAAAATGCATTAAAAATTAAGCAAGTCTGATTAGAAAATGTAAGGAGTAGAAAGTATAGATATTTGTGTTAAAATGTAGGGAGTAAAAGTAAACTAGGCACTGCATCACGAATAAATACATGTACAGTGACCCTGGAGCTGTTCGATGGCAATGCTAACTGCTGCATCACTGCACCACCTTTTTATTCAAAGTCAAAGTCCCTCCCATGCCAGGACCTGGTCCTCCCAAGATGTCTCCTGTCCCAGTACTAACCAGGCCCTTAAGGCACATCAGGTCTTCAGTGCCTATCTCCATTCCTATAGCCCTTGGCCTCTCACCTATTACATAGCTAGGGTTACAGTGGGTGGCTGGTCCTCTAGTAACCGCAAGAGTTTGACTCCCTACTTACGTCTGTATTACAGCGTGCCTTGCCAGTAGGTACCGTTTCTATGATGGTATTTCAATGGGTCATATGCAAAATACATTTTGTATTTTGTATTACCCGGCCATGAATAGAACTCACAATCTCCCAGACCTTTTTATTATTATTCATACAGAAAGTACAGAGACTTGAAAACTCTACTTAAGTACAGTAACGAAATACTTTGTCAGTTCCCACCTCTGCCTTCGGATCAGTAACCCAGCGCATTAACCATTGAGCCTACCATATGACCTTCTTAACTAAAAACAGTTATAGAATACTTCATAATAGTGTTATAAATGAAATAATGCAAGACCTGAAAATTCTTCATTTAGCCAACATATGGGCCTCCTAAAAAGTGTTGGGGATATCCTATACATAGTGCTCATGATATTCAGTGTTGCAGATGTAAAGTTGGGCAGCAGAGTGGTGTAGTGGTTAGCTCTGTCACCTCACAGCAAGAAGGTTCTGGGTTCGAACCTTGTGGTCGACGAGGGGCCTTTCTCTGTGGAGTTTGCATGTTCTCCCCGTGTCTGTGTGGGTTTCCTCCGGGTGCTCCGGTTTGCCCCACAGTCCAAAGACATGCAGGTTAGGCTAATTGGTGGCTCTAAATTATCCATTGATCGAGCTTGGAGAGGGACAGGCTCCGCCAAGTTTAAATGCCTTAGACACTCCAACAATGGACTGTTAAAATGTCATCAGTGGTGCCCTTACAGCCCGTGCTGGCTATGAAAAAATACAAAGTTGATTACCATTGTAGTTTGAAAACCTGACATGGCACTGAGTGACATTCAGGCTTCTTCTCAGTGGACAAATGCTTCATAATCAAGATGAATCCAAATGGGCCAAAATATCTTCAGCTGAGGAAATTCATTTCCAGTTTCACTGAAACGCCATCGTAATTTCTGTAAATGGACTTCTGAGAAAGGATGGCACGGTGGTGTAGTGATTAGCACTGTCGCCTCACAGCAAGAAGGTCCTGGGTTCAAGCCCAGTGGCCGGCAAGGTCCTTTCTGTGTGGAGTTTGCATGTTCTCCCCATGTCTGTATGGGTTTCCTCCAGGTGCTCCAGTTTCCCCCACAGTCCAAAGACATGCAGGTTAGGCTAATTGGTGGCTCTAAATTGACCCTAGGTGTGAATGGTTGTTTGTCTCTCTATGTCAGCCCTGTGATGACCTGGCAACTTGTCCAGGGTGTACCTTGCCTCTTGCCCATAGTCAGCTGGGATAGGCTCCAGCTTGCCTGCGACCCTGTAGAACAGGATAAGCGGCTACAGATAATGGATGGATGGACTTCCAAGAAGGTAAAGTGATGAGATGGAAATTTTTCAGAAAATGTCTAGAAACTTTATAACATTGATGTTATTATAGACAAACTAATACCTTTGAAGAAAAGGATTAAAGATTACAGATTATAAATACAACAGTATCTACAGAACAGTAGCTGTAAAGAGAGCTCTTTCTTTCCTCTCTCCTTACATTCAAACCTCATGAATTTTGGACTTTCACTATTGCGTTATATAATATGTATGTAATTCTTATGAATGCGTTTTGAGGGCCCAATGTAGGCACTGTACGAATGAAGTGTTTGCAAATGGTCTGTCAAAATTACAGTATAATTTATTTTTCCAGTTACAGAAAGCCAATTTGGCCCAATATAGTCATGTACAGAAGCATTTTTCATAGTTAGAAACACTCAACATATGTTTGTGCAATTAGCTGAACAGCAACTAGAATAATAATAATAATGGCTAGTATAGTGTATAATTAATGCAGGATTTTCAGCACAAAAATATTCTCCTGCTTGAGCGTACTGTTGTTACAAAACCTTTTCCGTCTGCTTTTCAGTTGTTTTCATTTCATTTAGCAGGTTTGTTGATTGCAACTTACAAAGATGCATATGCATTAAATCCAGTAAAATCCGCTAACTGCCTTCCTCTTATGAATTTTGTGGGTTTTTTTTTTTAAAGAAAATGTAAAAAGTACTCAAATTGAGGTTTTTTTTAAACAAACAATTAAGATTCTTGCTATTCATTTGCTTCTTTGACACCCACTCTTGCACTTTCCAGGCATTTTCCTTTCTAGTGAAAAGCGCAGTGTAATTATCAGAACATTATGGTTTTGTAGCCTAACAATGAGCCGATTATTTTGTGCATTTTCAAATGTTTCAATCATCATTTTATTCATTGGATGACACAAAACACATGGTGCAGAAAGCTGTTTTGGGAGATGGGTGTATGCTGAAGCAAGGAAAGTGTGTAACGGGGGATGCCAGTGAAATGACCCAGTGGAACATTTCTTGTGTGATATTAACAGTGTTGGTACTTTGTGACACATTGGTAAATGCCAGTAATCTTTAATCTTAATCAAATATCCAGTAATCTGCTATCTCAACAAAGTTCCAGTAATCTGTTATCTCAGCAACAAAACTGCATCCATGGCTTGTCTGCCAGGAAAGGCTTGACTGTGACACAGTGGCCTCGGAGCTCCAGCCAAGTCTCAACGCAGGGTCTCTCTCTCTCTCGGCCTCTCTCTATTTCTCTCTCTTGGTCTCGGTCGCTGTCTGTCTCTCTCTCTTGGTCTCTTTCTCTCTCTCTCTCTCTCTCGCTCTCTTTCTTGGCCTCTCTATTTCTCTCTCTTGGTCTCTCTCTCTCTCTCTCTCTCTCAGCCTCTCTCTATTTCTCTCTCTTGGTCTCTCTCTCTTGGTCTCGGTCGCTGTCTGTCTCTCTCTCTCGGTCTCTTTCTCTCACGCTCTCTTTCTTGGCCTCTCTATTTCTCTCTCTTGGTCTCGGTCACTGTCTGTCTCTCTCTCTTGGTCTCTTTCTCTCTCTCACTCTCTTTCTTGGCCTCTCTATTTCTCTCTCTTGGTCTCTCTCTCTCAGCCTCTCTCTATTTCTCTCTCTTGGTCTCTGTCTCTTGGTCTCGGTCGCTGTCTCTCTTTCTTGGTCTTGGTCGCTGTCGGTCTCTTTCTCTCTCGCTTTCTTTCTTGGCCTCTCTATTTCTCTCTCTTGGTCTTGGTCACTGTTTGTCTCTCTCTCTTGGTCTCTCTCAGCCTCTCTCTATTTGTCTCTCTTGGTCTCTCTCTCTCTTGGTCTCGGTCGCTGTCTGTCTCTCTCTCGGTCTCTTTCTCTCTCTCTCTCGCTCTCTTTCTCGGCCTCTCTATTTCTCTCTCTTGGTCTCTCTCTCTCTCTCTCTCTCTCTCTCACCCTCTCTCTATTTCTCTCTCTTGGTCTCTCTCTCTCTCTCTCTCTCTCTCTCTCCCCCTTTCTCTCTCTTGGTCTTGGTCTCTTTCTCTCTCTCTTTGTCGCTCTCTCTCTCTCTCTCTCTCCCCAGGGCCTTGGCAGTCTGTGTGCTCGACATGCACATATTTACTCTGCTGAAGAAACTAAAAAACAAAGTACATTTAACAACAATCCCTTTGTTCAAGAAGCTGTGTGTAAAGCCAGGTCTGTGTGTTCATTTGCAGATGTGCGCCAGTTCTCCCAGCAGGAACTTCTAGACTGACCTTTTTGGTGGAAACTTTTACACTGTACTGTATTTGGAAAGCGGCAGGCTGCTAATCGTATTTCTGTGCATTCAGATTTTCTCTTTTCTTTTTTTGAGCCTTCGGATGTTGTATATGTGTTATATGAGGTTTCAGGTTTGCTTTTTTTTTCTTTTCTTTTTTTTTACGAATTGTTCGCAATCTAAGCATTGATCTTTTAAAAGGCTGCTGACCTTTGGGCTCTGAGTGATATTTTCAGAAATGTGAAGCCCAGAGTCTGATGAATATCTTCCTTTTGACCTCTTAACTCATAATAAAAATAGTTATTGCTTAAAGCCTGTCTCAGGTTCAAGACATGAAGTTAAAAATTCACAGCTATATCCAATTTAAAAAAATAATAATAACGTTGCTAAAACCAATAAATATGATGTATGATTAAGACTGTTTACTTTTCTGTGGCCTTGTTCCGTCCTTATTAACAGTTGAAGCCATTTGTCCTGGAAGACAGGTTCTGTGGAAAAAAGGCATTCGAGCGGTTCTCTCCCATGTGGCTCAACTCATCCTGTCTTCCCTCAAGCACAGCTGCCCATGTCATTAGAGAGAAATGGCTTTTTAGTCAGATGTACTTTCCACTGGCAATAGATTACTTAACCATGGCAGCAGAGATATTGCTTGGGATTGAGGATTGAGGCATTACTGCTTTAACTACAGTCTGGAGTCATTACTTATGGGCTTTTGTTTCCAGTACAGAATTTTATGGAAAATCAAGTTCTACAGTGAGCGTTAACATTCTTTAAGTGGAGGGTAATGTGTATAGTTGGAGAAGAATGTATCATTTCTTCAAGGTCTCTCTGTTTCTTTTCTCCCCATCACCAGACATCCACAAGATGAAAGGCACGTATCGGTGCTTTTCTGTGAGATGCCTAGTGAGAAAGAGCAAAAAGAACTGATGGACCCTGGAGGTTTGATGAGTCTTTCTCTGGGTTTAATTTAGAGAAGAAAATAAACTTTCCTGAGACGGAACCTACTGGTGATACTTTGATACCGTGACTGCAGCATGAAGCCAAAACTTGCTGACTATAATTATAAACCGATTAATTTTAAAAAATGATGAATAGATATAAATAAAATCTAACATAACTAACCATATTGGCAGAGAGAAGAGAAAGTGGAGCAGATCAGTGACAGAGGGGATGTGATAGTGAAAGGTCTAGAGGGATGCATGGGAAAGCCTCAAGCAGACATGTTGAGAAAGTGCAGCTTCATGTTGGAAATGTTTCCTAAATCTCTAAAGATGATTTTACATCTGTTTTGCATGTGTGTGTATATGTGTGCTGCTAACTCGAGACTCATTTCTGTCTTCTCAGCGAGTTGCCTCACTCACCGCGGAACCTGCAGGCCAGCCTGAACGCTACAGACAGCCGCAGCGTGCACCTCTCCTGGATGAGGCCCTTTGATGGCAACAGCCCCCTGCTGCACTACATTGTAGAGCTCTCAGAGAACAGTACGTGTTTACTTTGTGCCATGACAAGGTGTTGCATGACTCTCAATTTGTACTAGCTTTCATGGAGAAGCCATGGCCTAATGGCTAGAGAAGCAGTTTTGGGAACAAAAGGGTTCGACTCCCTGGCCCAGCAGGAATGACTGAAGTGCCTTTGAGCAAGGCAACTGATCCCCAGGCTGCCCACTGGCCAATGTGGGTATGTCAGGGTCCTGTTGTACATCACTCTGGATGAGAATGTCTGTTAAATGCCTGTAATGTAATAGTTAAAGCAAAAATGCTGCTAAACACCAGCAAAAAAAAACCCACACATTAATCATTAACAGCTATCCACAGCTACAAATCACATTCCCAGCTTCAATGATTTTCGGCTACACTATCCAAAATGAAAATAAATAAAATCATCATCGTATCTTGTCACACCACTACTGTATCCATAGGAGAGCGGTGTAGTTTGCTTCCATCAGGTCTTGTTTGGAGCATGGGAGTCTTTGTGGCCATGTACGGAGGATGTGGTCAAGGGTCTATAGTGTCTCACCACAGGGACACTTAGGACTGGTGATGAATCCCCACTTATGGAGATTGTTTTCAGTTTTGCCCGCTTTTGCTCTTGTTCTATCTCGGGTTACCCAGTGTTTTCTAATGACGTTGTTCCACTGGGCAGCTTTTCACTTGGGCTTGCCAGGGCCTCATTGGGTGGGCAGCAGTCACTCTCCTCCACTTTTCCAATTTATAGGCTGTGGACTGTATTCGCTCTAGGCCGTCCACTCCTACCATATGAAACTTTTAGTAGATTTTAATCATCGTCTTATTTCCTGGTGACTGTAAAGTGGGTGCCTGGGGTCATTTTGCTGTTTACATCTTTCTAGTTTCTTGTCGGAGGTGAGGCGATGCTTATGCCAGCCAATCTATATAAAACTGGTAGTGGTGTTGCTTTTAATATGCCAGTGAATATCCAGCATAATTATCCCCCGTCCAAATGAAGTCACGTTTTTGTTTCCGGGCCATATCTTTAAAACTACAGAAGATATCTCCATAAAACTTTATGAACCATGCGAACTGGTGCCTGTTGCTATTTTGGATTTTTGGAAAAAAAAAATCAAATTTTTACATAAAAAATCAATTGACTTAGTTTCTAAGAGCAATGCTTGTTTCCAGAGCATATATCCAAAACTATTCATGATACAGATTTGAAACTTGGTATACATGTTAACAAGGTGATGTAGATGTGCCAAATTTTTCATGTTTCCATGGAGGTGGCACGGTGGTGTAGTGGTTAGCGCTGTCACCTCACAGCAAGAAGGTCCTGGGTTCGAGCCCCGTGGCCGGCGAGGGCCTTTCTGTGTGGAGTTTGCATGTTCTCCCCGTGTCCGCGTGGGTTTCCTCCGGGTGCTCCGGTTTTCCCCACAGTCCAAAGACATGCAGATTAGGTTAACTGGTGACTCTAATGGCCCTTTTCCACTACCCTTTTTCAGCTCACTTCAGCTCGCTTCAGCTCACTTCAGCCCGACACGGCTCGCGTTTCGACTACCAAAAACCGGCACGACTCAGCTCGTTTCAGCCCTGCTTAGCCCCTAAAACTCGCACCGTTTTGGAGTGGGGCTGAAGCGAGCCAAACCGTGCCGAGTGAGGTTGGGGGCGTGAGCAGACACTCCCCTGTGCACTGATTGGTGAGGGGAGTGTCCTCACATGCCCACACACGCCCCGCGAGCGCGCTGGGATCTGTAAACACCGCAAACCCGGAAGGAGAAGAATTATGAATTACGAGAATTTCTGAAGCCTTATGCGCCTCGCCTCATCTATACGCTCTTGCCAGTATCTGTCCGCGTTGTCGGTGACAACAAGCCACAGCACCAAGACCAGCAACACTAACGACTCCATGTCCTCCATGTTTATTGTTTACTATCCGGGTCGTGAGACTACCGCTTAAAAGCTCACTGAATCAGTGACATACAGAGCATCGTGCACGAGTTCGCGGAGCGCAAGGCTCGTCGTATGCCCTTCAAATAATGCGCGCAGTAGGCTATTGATGTTTTATTATGAGCCATGTACAGTATGTCGCCTAATGTTTTTTTGTTTCTGAGTTACATGTTCGTTTGAAGGACTTAATGTACAAAATAACAGTTGCACCCCGTAGTGTTGAAATTGGTAAACACAGTGCATTCAGTGAGGTTTGCACCGCCCTCCTTTTATTTCTGACTCTTCCTGTCACCGTTGCAACCTCTGAGCGCTCACTCGTATGCCCTTCAAATAATGTGCGCAGTATAGGCTATTGATGTTTTATTATGAGCCATGTACAGTATCCTAATGTTTTTTGTTTCTGAGTTACATGTTCGTTTGAAGGACTTGATGTACTAAATAACATAGTTGCACCCGGTAGTGTTGAAATTGGTAAACACCGCAGTTGCGGACATTTTGTAGCCTAAAATGATGTTATGATAAGCTTTAATAAAGGACCCGGTCATTTGCCCCGCCCCCGGCCCGGCTCTGACTTGTTCCGCCACTGTCACTGATGTCACTGTTTGCGCTGCTTAACGACATCACGTGACGTCCACCCACTTTCGCTAACTCCACCCAATGTGTCCACCCACTTCCAGCCAGCACGGTTCAGCGCGGTTGTAGTCGAAATGCAACTCCAACAGCCCCACTCAGCTCGACTCGGCTCGACTCGGCACGGCACGGCTCAGCCGCGTTTGTAGTGGAAAAGCGGCATTAATTGACCGTAGGTGTGAATGTGAGTGTGAATGGTTGTCTATGTGTCAGCCCTGTGATGACCTGGCAGCTTGTCCAGGGTGTACCCCGCCTTTCGCCCGTAGTCAGCTGGGATAGGCTCCAGCTTGCCTGCGACCCTGTAGAACAGGATAAAGCGGCTAGAGATGATGAGATGAGATGTTTCCATGGAAACAATTTCAGACTTAGTCTCTCAGGTTAGTCTTAGGGGTAGGTTTTGTTTCCGGAGCAGAACTTGAAAACTATGAGTGGTATGGTCTTGAAAGTTGGTATATGTGTTGATTAAGTAATGTATATGTGCCTTTTGGTACTAAGAAATGTGAGAGATTTTAATTTTTAGCTCACCTGGACCAAAGGTCCGGTGGGTTTATGCCATGGGCTGCTGAGGTCAGTGTAAAGAGGTAGGGTTGGTTTCCTGCAGCAGAACTTGAAAAATGTGACAAATAATATCTTGAAGCTTGGTATATAGTTGATATATAGGGCGGGGGATATAGATGACTCTGTCTGCTTGTTTGTTTAGCTTTGATATCTCCTTGTCCAGAGGCCGAGGGTTTATCCTTTTACCACCTCTGGATGTACAATACGGTGTGGTGAGTGTTGTAGCAGCTGGTCTCTGAGAAGAATTAACAAGGGCACCATGGGAAGGTTTGCTGCATGCCTCCAAAATAAACAAATTAGTACAATAACTGTGCAAAATCAATCAACCTAGTGTGTCATATTATAGTATTTAAGGCAATACCAATTGGAACTCAAGTGGAAAACTTTACAGCATCTTAAATGGCTGGTCCTGTAACTGAGAACGCACAGCACTGAAGCTCATGTCCATGTGTGCTAATCATACAGCACTGGTCATCGAATTTACTGTGCCATGGTGAATGGATTACATTTAGCTTTAAAGTGCATATCCTGGACCAATTTTGTTTTTTTTTATATGAAAGTATGTCCCTTTACACACTCATCCAGAAGGGTAATTTTGCACAAGGCCATCTGTCTACAGCAGAAAAAAATAAAATAACAACACATGTCTGGAAAAATCCCAAGGGAGTCTGGAGCCAGAATCGTGACGTTACCTGCGGAAGCGCCAGCAGGCTGCGCGAGCTTGCACGGTTTCAGTGCACAGCCTGTGTAGACCAAGTGCTCCCATTTCTCTCTCGTTGTCCGGTCTTTTGGAAAACAATGAGTGCTAATCCCATCAAGATTGGTGTTGCTACACCCTCCTACGATACATCTGTTAACCATTTTAATAATTACGTGATAACATTGAAGAAATTTGCAGAAAACTACCAGGTCGTTTTCTCATAAACAAACCAGCGCTGACATAGGATTCAGAGGGAGGCGTCCCGCAGATGTCACGAAAATCAATGTTTGCCAGGAAATCCAAATGCCAAGTTTTTTCAGAGGCGGACCAATTCGCCTCAAATGGCTTGATTTCAACTGAATTTTTCTGGTATTGCGCAAGGTAAAAAAAATTGCGCAAAATGTGGCAGATATTTGACCAAAGTTTAATATAAAATAGGAGAATTACATTGATCTTGCTCCTGAATTTACCGGTGATATGCACTTTAAAGGATAACGAAAAATAGCTGGGGTGTGCAGGATTATTCAGAGTTCCTGAAGGAGCAGGGTTAAATAAACAGTCCTGCATTCATCTCTATATTTATAACAAAAAGTGATGAAATTTATCAAAACAATAACGTTCAATTAAAGCAGTATGTTTACAAAGTACATGTAGCCTGTTTTTTTTTTTCCTCCCATCACCCTGATGAGTCAACATCACCACAGTGGTATTCTATCCAACTCCTATAACACACACACACACACACACACACACACACACACACACACACACACACACAATGAGTGTGTGGTATCACGAGATGGTCAGAGTAATGCTCATTCCTAAGTGTGCTCAGATAAAGATAAATTATACAAGATAAAGAAGGTTGATCTTACTTAAATAGTGCTGTCATGTGAAAGAACAGAGATGTATAGGAGCGTGGAGACACTCAATCACCACCATCATGCCAGAATGGAGCAGATTAATCTGCTCGGGGTGTGAGTGGACAGTGAGGAATGGGCTCTGGTGGAGGTGGAGGTGGAGGTGTGACACTGCTGCATGCCCCTAGGATGTCAGAAACACCTGTACCACTGAGAGAGAAAAGCCTGCTTCGAAGCATCTGTTCATTTCGCCCCATATGTCATTCCCCATAATTCCAGTGTTTGAGTGTGCGCTTTTCCCACATTGTGCTTTTCAAAATGAAGACGTTTATTGTTGGAATAAAAGTGCTTATGTTTTCACCAGTCATTTCCATCACCCTAATTTTTTTTTTTTGGCATGCTGCAGAAAAGTCGATTTTGTTTTTGAACACGTCGAAGCATAATCATAAATGAATCACGAATAGCTGTTTGAACTGTACTGTATAGTTGCTGCAGTATCAGACAAAGCCAAGCTAAGTGTGAGCAACCGAGAGCCCACTTTGTCTCTCTTTCTGTTCTTTTCACCATACCTGCTTTTCTGACTCATCTCCACGAGCATATTCCTCCAGTCTATACATCTGTACTGCCACACACAAATTATCTATAATAGCCATAATTCTATTAGCAGTTCAGCATCAGGACTGCATCCTGTAATAAAGTGTACCCCTGCTATAATATGCTGAACATGATGACAAATCCACAGCACGATCCTTTGCATAATATTCAGTCTAATTTCTCTAAAGAGCCTGATGTTTGATCTGATCATTAAGTATTAATAATTGCTTGTGTTCTGCTGGGGAATCCAGACTTAAAAACAATATGTGATTAGGAGCCTCGGTTAGAGCCCTATACTGAGCAAACACGACAGCTACTCTAACTACACTCAGTAAGAATTTGTTCTGCCACATGAGTGAATATCGTTGTATGTCGGTATATCTCTGAACAAACATCCCTTACATGATTCCAGATTCTCCGTGGAGGGTATACTTGCCAAACGTGGATCCGATGCTGACGACAGCCGAGGTGACTGGTCTCACGCCTGCACGAACCTACCAGTTCAGAGTGTGTGCTGTCAATCAAGTAGGGAAAGGACAGTACAGCAGTGAGACAAACCGGTAAGCGTCACATTTTTAACAGACCCATTTTGTTCTATTTGGTTGTGAATGGAGGTGGGGTTTTTTCCCTCCACAAGTTTTTATTCATAAGATGCCAAAGTGAGTAAACAAATGGGTTCAGATATACACACACTGGCCATTTTATTAGGAATACCCGCACATCCACCTGCTGTTTGATGCGGTTCTCTAATCAGCCGATCCCTTGACAGCAGCACAATGCATCAAATCATGCAGATACAAATCAAAAGCTTCGGTTAATGTTCACTTCAAACATCAGAATGGGAAAAATTGTGATCTCGAAGTGTGATTTTCACTGTGGCATGGGTGTTGGTCACGGCCGGATTAACCATACAGTTAGGTCCATATATATTTGGACACTGACACGAATTTTGGTTTTTTTACCTGTTTACTGAAACATATTCAAGTTATAGTTATATAATGGACATGGACATAAAGTCCAGACTTTCAGCTTTCATTTGAGAGTATCCACATTAAAATTGGATGAAGGGTTTAGGAGTTTCAGCTCCTTAACATGTGCCACCCTGTTTTTAAAGGGACCAAAAGTAATTGGACAACTGACTCAAAGGCTATTTCATGGGCAGGTGTGGGCAATTCCTTCGTTATGTCATTCTCAATTAAGCAGATAAAAGGCCTGGAGTTGATTTGAGGTGTGGTGCTTGCATTTGGAAGATTTTGCTGTGAAGAAAACATGCGGTCAAAGGAGCTCTCCATGCAGGTGAAACAAGCCATCCTTAAGCTGCGAAAACAGAAAAAACCCATCCGAGAAATTGCTACAATATTAGGAGTGGCAAAATCTACAGTTTGGTACATCCTGAGAAAGAAAGAAAGCACTGGTGAACTCATCAATGCAAAAAGACCTGGACGCCCACAGACAACAGTGGTGGATGATTGCAGAATAATTTCCATGGTGAAGAGAAACCCCTTCACAACAGCCCACCAAGTGAACAACACTCTCCAGGAGGTAGGCATATCAATATCCAAATCTACCATAAAGAGAAGACTGCATGAAAGTAAATACAGAGGGTTCACTGCACGGTGCAAGCCACTCATAAGCCTTAAGAATAAAAAGGCTAGATTGGACTTTGCTAAAAAATATCTAAAAAAAAGCCAGCACAGTTCTGCAAGAACATTCTTTGGACAGATGAAACCAAGATCAACCTCTACCAGAATGATGGAAAGAAAAAAGTATGGCGAAGGCGTGGTACAGCTCATGATCCAAAGCATACCACATCATCTGTAAAACACGGCGGAGGCAGTGTGATGGCTTGGGCATGCATGGCTGCCAATGGCACTGGGTCACTAGTGTTTATTGATGATGTGACACAGGACAGAAGCAGCCGGATGAATTCTGAGGTATTCAGAGACATACTGTGTGTTCAAATCCAGCCAAATGCAGCCAAACTGATTGGTCGGCGTTTCATAATACAGATGGACAATGACCCAAAACATAAAGCCAAAGCAACCCGGGAGTTTATTAAAGCAAAGAAGTGGAATATTCTTGAATGGCCAAGTCAGTCACCTGATCTCAACCCAATTGAGCATGCATTTCACTTGTTAAAGACTAAACTTCAGACAGAAAGGCCCACAAACAAACAGCAACTGAAAACCGCTGCAGTAAAGGCCTGGCAGAGCATTAAAAAGGAGGAAACACAGCGTCTGGTGATGTCCATGAATTCAAGACTTCAGGCAGTCATTGCTAACAAAGGGTTTTCAACTGAGTATTATGGCCCTTTTCCACTACCCTTTTTCAGCTCACTTCAGCTCACTTCAGCCCGACACGGCTCGCGTTTCGACTACCAAAAACCAGCACGACTCAGCTCGCTTCAGCCCTGCTTAGCCCCTAAAACTCGCACCGTTTTGGAGTGGGGCTGAAGCGAGCCAAAGCAAGCCGAGTGAGGCTGGGGGCGTGAGCAGACACTCCCCTGTGCACTGATTGGTGAGGAGGAGTGTCCTCACATGCCCACACACGCCCCGCGAGCGCGCTGGGATCTGTAAACACCGCAAACCCGGAAGAAGAAGAATTACAAATTACGAGAATTTCTGAAGCCTTATGCGCCTCGCCTCATCTATACGCTCTTGCCAGTATCTGTCCACGTTGTCGGTGACAACAAGCCACAGCACCAAGACCAGCAACACTAACGACTCCATGTCCTCCATGTTTATTGTTTACTATTCGGGTCGTGAGACTACCGCTTAAAAGATCACTGATGTCACTGTTTGCGCTGCTTAACGACATCACGTGACGTCCACCCACTTTCGCTAACTCCACCCAATGTGTCCACCCACTTCCAGCCAGCACGGTTCAGCGCGGTTGTAGTCGAAATGCAACTCCAACAGCCCTGCTCAGCCCAACTCAGCACGGCACGGCTCAGCCCAACTCAGCCGCGTTTGTAGTGGAAAAGCGGCATATGAAATGAACATTTTATTTACAATTATTTAATTTGTCCAATTACTTTTGAGCCCCTGAAATGAAGGGATTGTGTTTAAAAAATGCTTTAGTTCCTCACCTTTTTATGCAATCATTTTGTTCAACCCACTGAATTAAAGCTGAAAGTCTGAGCTTTAACTGCATCTGAATTGTTTTGTTCAGAATTCACTGTGGTAATGTACAGAACCAAAATTAGAAAAATGTTGTCTCTGTCCAAATATTTATGGACCTAACTGTATATGGGCTCGGGCGAGTGCCCTGGGGCACCAACCAATGGGGAGCACCAAATGATGAAAACAAAGTTTAAAATATTTTAATATTTTTGACATCATTCACTATAAGACACACAAAAAGGTACAAAATTAACTGTTATATAGAATATAAATACATAAAATGTATAAAAATTGTGATGTGTCCCCCCCAATCAGAGACCATGAGCCCTCAATGACGCGGTGCTGCGGGTGTGAAATGTATAATTTGAACAGCTTCAAAATGGAGAGACATCAGTTAAGCAGATTCGCATAAAGGAAAATAAATAAAGAAAAAGAATTGCGGCACATAGCTACGGTGAAAAATGTGCCAGCAATCAAAGGGTTTTTTTTGTTCACAAAGAAAACTTATCAGAGACCGAAGCAGGAGGATCAAGCTGTGAAGCTAACATTACAGGTAGCGAAGCTAGCACCAGCAGTGAAACTCCGGCAGAGGCAACAGCTAGCACTAACAGTGGATCTAACGTTACGGCTCAGGCAGAGGCAACAACTAATGACAGCCGACGTCAGGTACTGGACAGCCACAACGAGGATCAACGAGAGCTGCTGGAGACTTTTATTATCTCAGCTGACCCTGAACTATGGGGAACCATCACAGAACAGGTCAGGGAAGTGACCATTTCTGAAGGTCCTGCAGTAGTAGTTATTGGGTGTGCAGGCCAATGATTTTCAGACACCTTCATGGTTTTGTAGTCATCATATAGACAATTTATGATTTAAATGATGTTTAGTATGCGTTGCATCGATGTGTTGCCTGCGTTCAAATTTCAGTGGAATTTCACCTTTTACATTTCACCGTGCTGGAGGTGTGTGTGTTTGTTGTTGGGGGGGCACTTGAAGTGTCGTCACCCTAGGGCACCGCAGCGTGTTAATCTGGCCCTGGTGTTGGTGCCAGATGGACTGGTTTGAGTATTTCAGAAACTGCTGATCTCCTGGGGTTTTCACACACAACAGTCTCTAGAGTTTACACAGAATGGTGCGAAAAACAAAAAACATTGAGTGAGCGACAGTTCTGTGAGTGGAAACAAACACCTTGTTGATAAGAGAGGTCGGAGGAAAATGGCCAGATTGGTTTGAGCTGCCAAGAAGGATACAGCAACTCATACAATCACTCTTTACAACCGTGGTGAGCAGAAAAGCATCTCAGCATGCAACAGCAGAAAACCACACTGGGTTCCACTCCTGCAGCCAAGAACAGGGATCTTAGAATCAAGAACAAGTTCCTATTAAAGTGGCCGGTGAGTTTATATATTGACTTCACACTTCAGTTCAGTCACCTGTGATCTGAATCGTGATAAAGACACAATCCCTTGAATAACATTTAAGAAGAGCAGCAGTCAGTCTTTTTCTGAATAGTGAAAAAGACTTTCAAAAAAAAAGAAGTTCAGATTGGACATGCAGATTTCTCATAATGCCAGTATGATGTATTACTTTTTTTTTTTTTAAATGTGTCATTTAGCACTGCATGAATTAGCTGACAGTTGCAATCCATTTATTCGGAAGCACCAGCATGAAGCGGTATTGAACTAATCTTTACTATCTTGTTCTGATAGAGGAAGGATAAATATATCCCACTTATACAGCTCCACTGTACTGTGATTTTAAATGTGATTTCTCCTGTCATAGCCCTGCAGCATTCTCAGCGTGCGATGAACACACTCGTGTACCAAGTGGCAGGCTTGTGCTCGCACATTGTGCTGTAATCAGTGCCTTGAGCAGCTCACATCCACACAGCTTGGAGCTGTGGGTGGCAGACACCTCAGTCCCGCTCGCACCAGAAGCCCTTATCAGCTCCAGACATGCTAAAACATGGCACCTCTGCTCAGGGAGAAAGAACGAAACTGCTATCACAAGCCCTTGATAGCTTTTTTTTTTTCTTTTTCATTTGGAAATTAGTCACTTCTGTTCTGAAGCCTGGATATAAATAGTGGGTTTAACACATTCAGATTTTAGCTGTAAGCCAAACAGGATGTGGAATCTTAGATGTAACTGGTGCAGCACATGTCATGGGGCAGATCAGTTATTCTATTTAATGTGTGTGATCGTGAGAAAACAATTCCAGTAAAAGCAAACAAGGAGAGGATTAAGTTTGCTGACATTATCGCAATTCTCAGCCAAGCACAATACTTATCATATGACATAACCAGTAGCCTCTTCCATCTGTTCTGTCCTGGTGATTATTTCTGCCTAATCTGAACACCTTGTTCCCAAAATGGTGATAAAAGCTCAGCCACTCCATGCAAAGCAATGGCTAAACTTTAGTTATTAGACTTCTTGTGCTCACACTCTATGAATACATATTTTAGCTAGTTTATCTTTCTGAAATTGTTAATGTCATCCAGGTTAATGCTTGTGCAGGATCAAATGAAAGTATTTTAAAGAGCAGTTTAATTTGTGCATGACCTCAGTTCATTTCAGAGAAACGAGTCCCGGAAGGTTCAAGCAAAGTCTATCCAATCCACTTCATTTTTCTTTTGCTTTCCTTTAGCAATTATTGCCATGACTGGGTTTTTCACTGGAGCTGATCACTGTTAGGTCTTGTTTCATTAGAAAACAGGTGCGTAATTAATACGTGACAATTTCCCCCTTGGCTCTTATTTGTTCATCGAGTACAGTTAATGTACTTTTAGCTGTGGGAATATAACAATGTGTTTTACTTGTTATTTGAGAAAGAGGTTGGGATTCAGGAGAGGAGAAAAAAACAGAGCAGAAAAAAAAACAATTGCCTAATATACACAGTACTCCCCCCAAAAGCAAATATACTGTATGGTGTTCAGCCAAAAGCAATGGATATTGCTTATGAAAATATTTTTTTCCACTGGAAGTGTGTAATACAACAGGCAGAGGTGTCTAATCCAGAGGCACTTTTGCTCACATATGAAGTGCTGCACCAAATATATTCTCATGAAAATATTTTTTTTTCTACAGAAGTGTCTAATACAGCAAGCAGAGGTGTCTAATACAGCAAACTAGACCGTGTCAGGCACTTTGCTGAAAACAGTCAGCTTGAGGACGCAGTTGGCTGAGACTGGTGCCTTGAAGGAGCCAATCACTCTTCTCCCTGCAGGCATATGTCTTCCTGCATTCTGTCACATCTGTCCTTTTTGGCCTTATTAAGCAGAGGCAAGCGTAAACGCCTGACGAGGCCATAAAAACATACCAGAACAGCAGATAATGAGCTTTTGCGCGCACACACACACACACACACACACACACACACACACACACAGACACACGTGTTTATATGCCGCTGGGTTTTTGTGCTCAACAAGGGTTGCTTGCCAAAACCTACGGGTACCATGAATATTGGGCTCCAAATGCAAAACCCTAGCGATCACTCAAGCTCTACTGTTGACGGAGGGGTCCATTAATAACCAGCTGACTTTAAACGCCAGGCATGATTAACTGACTGTGTTTCATTTGCTGCCAGACTCTTTTAGGCTGTTCCATTAGCCCCCACCGTCCCTAGTGGCTATATGTGGAGCATGCCGTCCACAAATTAATGACTTCTTTGCATTGTTTATGCGTCAAGGCAGATGTTTAATGTCCAGTGATTCATTGTGACTATGTGAAGCAAATGTGTAAATACTACTTGAAGGACAGGACAGAGCAGCTGAGAGCCAGCAGAGTGACTCTTCCTTATGGCCATGATTAGGCAGATTTACAGAGCAAGAGGCACCACAGTATCGGTTATTGGGGGCATTAATTATGAAATGGACTTCTGGGGAGAAATAACAAGTGAAAGGAGTTTTAAGAAGGCAGTGACTATAAATCTGAATAATCCAATGAACCCATTAAAATTTAATGCAGATTTAACTGTCCATTAGCATGAAATACATAGGGCGGAATGAACCCGTGGACTTTATGAAGCGTCCAGCTCTGATAGATTTTTTTATGTTCCATTAATTAAAAAAAAAAAAAAAGAGTATACATTTGGGTGGTATGGACAGTGTGGATGTCGAAGAATATCCCTAATGCTTGTAACTTACTTATCTTGCTATATACGGTATTTGGTGTATTTTCTTGCATCATTGCTATTTGCTCTTTTTTCAGACACATTGCACACAGCTGCAAAATCTTTGATGCTTAAATTTCTTTTTTACTTTTGGCATAGGATGGGATAAATGTCATTATAGAGCATGTATGCACACCAAAAAAGGCTACATCTTTTAAGTTTTTAACCTTCCTTGGGCTCCAGCAGAGTCCATATTGTAAGAAGACGTGAGCACCACAGGCCCCTGAACACGATAAAGTGGCCTGTCTTCCAGCATAAATAGCCTGCTGGATAGATAGATTATACGTTTCTATATGTAAATACTAATGCTGGATGGAGCTGAAACAAAGGAGAACGGATGATCTGAAAGCAGATCAGCACTGATTATTCCCTAAACTAGTCACTGAGTCCAGGCCACGCTCTCAGAAATAAAAACAGCTGAAAACGAAGTGACCTTACAGGTCAGAGGACCCCAGGGTGCTCTGAACAGAGGGAGGCTCTTCCAGGAAAACGGCAAGGGCTTTGAGTGCTTTTGATGAAGTGGGTGGATGCATCGTAGCGAGCCAGATTGGGAAATGGACTTTTGACCAGAGGGTTATACTTTATCAGCTCACTATTTTTTTGTTATGCCCTAGAGCGAGTAAGTAAACTCAAATTCAAAAAAAAAAAAGAGCAGTGAATTGGTTACATAAAACCACTTGTATGTGGATGTGAAAAAGTAATGTCTAAGTAGTTGGTGCTCATACTTACAGTGTGTCCTATTTTTCCCCTTCTTCCCCTGTAGATTGATGCTGCGGGAAGAGCCGCCCAGTGCTCCACCTAAAAACATAGTAGCCAGTGGCCGCACAAATCAGTCCATTATGGTGCAGTGGCAGCCGCCTCCAGAGCCGCAGCTCAATGGTGTGCTCAGAGGTTACGTCCTCAGGTAGGACCTTCACCACATTGCTGTCTCGCAATAAATGAGTGCCACTTCGGTTCACTGCACTTGACCGTGAATATAGGCACTTCGGTAAGATAAAACACCATTGAAAACCCTGCTGTAACTCTGAATGACTTATTATAGCTGAATGCACTCTACACAGTTTTAGTACTTGCATCTTCTTGCAATTGTTTCGACTAGTTTAATTTAAGTCTAACTACAGTCCCTTTTGAATGTTTTGGAATGACAAGGTCAATTATTTTGGTTCTCCTATACACCAAAGAATTTTAGGTTTGACATCAAAAGATGAATATGAGACAATAGATGGACAGAAATTCAGCTTCATTTCCTGATGTTTGCATCTGTGTTAAACAACTTGGAACATGGCACATTTGGTGGCGGATGATCCAACTTTTAGGTAGCAAATGTATTGGAACAGATAGTCTTAAAGAAAATGAATTAAATCAAATTAAATAACACTTAGGGTGGCACGGTGGTGTACCGGTTAGCACTGTCACCTCACAGCAAGAAGGTCTTGGGTTCGAGCCCAGCGGCTGGCGAGGGCCTTTCTGTGTGAAGTTTGCATGTTCTCCCCGTGTCCGCGTGGGTTTCCTCCGGGTGCTCCGGTTTCCCCCACAGTCCAAAGACATGCAGGTTAGGTTAATTGGTGGCTCTAAATTGACCGTAGGTGTGAATGAGAGTGTGAGTGGTTGTTTGTCTCTGTGTGTCAGTCCTGTGATAACCTGGCGACTTGTCCAGGGTGTACCCCGACTCTCGCCCATAGTCAGCTGGGATAGGCTGCAGCCCACCCACAACCCTGTAGAACAGGATAAGTGGCTACAGATAATGGATGGATGGATAAATAACACTTAATATTTGGTTGTATATCCTTTTTCCCCCCAATAACTTCAAGCTGGCAACAAACTGTTGCATTTTTCTTTTGTGATGCTTTTCTCGGCTTCTACTGCAGCTTCTTTCAGTTGTTGGTTGTTTTTTTTGGTGGTTTCTCCATTCAGTCTCCTCTTCAGGAGGTGAAATGCTGCTCCATTGGGTTAAGTTTGAGGTCTGGTGATTGATGTGGCCAGTCTAAGGCCCTGTCCACACGGCAACGGATTCAGGTGAATCTGATAAAATTGTTTATCGTTTCGGCCTGGCGTCCACACGGCACCGGCGTTTTGGGTGCCCCAAAACGAAATCTTTTGAGAACGGGTTCCAGAGTGGGAAAAATCTGGCAACGGCACCGTTGCGAAGTCGTCTGGATGAGTAGAATGGTTTTGTTTACGATGACGTCACAACCACATGACTGTCAGTGCTGCACGCCGGGTAGAAGTGTAACGAACTCGATGTGAGTTGTCAACAAATCCTATAACTTGGTTCATGAAATGCGCTTACAAAATATTTTCACTGCTTTCCAAAAACAAAAACAATCCCGCCAGCAAAAATAGGGAAAAAAAAGGAGCGATCTCACCTCTTCAGATGTTGGTTTAAGTCCGACAATACATTCCTCAAAAAGGGCGTAGAAGAAGAAAGTAATCCATCAACGTGTAGCATTCAATTTATTCCGGACCATTAAAGAATTCTGGAGGATATCAGAATGTTGGCATACCGGCTTCCATCTACCCCCGTTCATTCCTCTTTCCGCGTCTTTCGTTTTACGCTACTGATTAATAATCAAAACTTTATGTGGCTAATGCTACAGAAGAAGGGGTTTATGCGCATGCGTCTACTTCTTCTATTGTTCTGGTGTCTCCGATGGGACCGTCTTACAGCGCACGTAGAGGTGTACATCATCTTTATTGATGATGTATCGCATCGTTTTCAGCAAGCGTTGCGTTGCCATATGTACCTGATATTTTACTGATCCGTTGCCCATGTGGACGTGATATTTTAAAAAAAAAAAATCTCATTGCCATTGTCGTGTGGATGTAGCCTAAAACTTTCCACTTTTTCCCCGATGAAGTCCTTTGCTGTGTTGGCAGTGTGTTTTGGGTCATTGTGTTGCTGATGATGAAGTTCCTCCCAATTAGATTGGATCCATTTCTCTGTAAATTGGCAGAGAGAATGTTTCTAGACTTCTGAATTTGTTCTACTGCTACAATCATGAGTTACATCATCAATAAAGATTAGTGAGTCCTTTCCAGAAGAGGCCATGACACTACCACCACCGTGCTTGACCAATGAGTTGGTATGTTTTGGATCATGAGCAGATCTTTTCTTTCTACATACTTTGGCCTTTCCGTCAATTTTATAGAGGGCAATCTTCTCTGCTAATGCTAGCTAGATTGCTCATTGGAGCTAATTAATGTCCGAGAGAATATTTTATCCTACTCATATATGTATAAATTCACTGCTAATACTAGCTAGTTTGAAAATAAGAGCTAGCCTGACACCATTTCTGAGAGAATTTTTTTTTTTTTGTCCTATTCATAAGTGTTCAAAAGTGACTGTTAATGATAGCTAAATGGCTACTATGAGCTAACCTGACAGTTTCTGGAAAGATTTTTTTGTCTTATTATTAAATATTCAAAATTTTCACTGCTAATGCTAGTTAGATAGCTAGTATGAGCTAACCTGACGCAATTCCTGTAAAGATTTTTTTGTCTTCTTATTAAATGTTTACAATCTCCACTGCTAATGCTAGCTAGATGGCTAATATGCGCTAGCTTGACACAATTATTGAGATAAGTTTGAGATAACTGACATTTATAAATGTACATAATCTTTCCTACTACGTATCTCTAGCCAGCTAGCTAACGTGAGTTAGCTTGACACAATTTCTGACAGAAATCTGTAGTCATATCTATCAATGTTTATCTTCACTGCAATGTAGCAGCTAATAAGCGCTAATCTGACAGGATTTTTGAAAGGACTTTAAGTCATATTCATAACTGTATATCAACTTTACTGCCAAGGCTAATAAGCTAAAATGACAGGAGTACAAAAAAGTCTACTCAAGACCTTACTGTTTCTCTAACAGGTTTATTTTCCATCATTGCAGTTTAGTTTCTTTCTTTCTTTCTATTTTACTTATTAATAAGTAAGAATTAGTAACGTAGCCGTTAATAAGCGCTAATCTGACAGGAAGTAATTTTGTTATATTTATTTACAAATGACAATAAAGATATTCTATTCTATTCTAAGAAGTACAAACAACATTAATGGCAATCTGTTCAAACTGCCAGATCCATTCACATGCCTAGAAAACATAATCTTCCAAGCGTTTTTATATATGAGAACTGAGCTCAGGCTGCACTTTTTGTCGTGGATCCCTCCTGGTGAAAAATGTACTCATTTCGGAAGCTCGTCTCAGTTGAATTGTGTAACATGAGCACAAAGACAACAGGTTTATTAAAAAAAATTGTGTACAGTAAGTGGAGCAGCAGTTTTTGGATTTAATGCACACTTAGTTTAAGTTACGGCTCCTGGAGGTAGGGTGTATGTTTCTCGCTTTCTGATAGGAGACTGAGCATACTAATAGCTAAGTTGTGTTTGCCCAGGCCTGCAGTGTGTCTGGGGGACCATGGCTCATACTCACAGCTGCCCTCACTGTGGGGGCTGAGATACCCGACACAGCAGTGAAAGGTTGTACAGCATGAGGAGATCCAAACAGTCATCCCCTACAGGCCTCCTATAGCTGAGGAAAGACACAGAGCATCTGACATGGACCCCATCTGCTCAGGCGGCCAACACGCTCACCTCACCTACACGTTTCACCACAGAATAATACTAGAAAAGCATGATAAACTGAAATTTGTAGTTAAGAAACGTAATGACCTACAAAATGAAATAGAAGTCCCTTAATACTTTCTGCCCTCAGTTTGACCAACTGTTCTTTATCTCCACCAGCCTGCAGTATAAGTCTGATTGCTTGTAAATAATGGTGTCTAGTGCAGTATGGTGATGAATAGGATTCCTCAAGTGAGGAGGAAAAAAAAAAAGGAGCTACAGCTGCTTATTGCATCCTCTTGCAATGACTTCTAATGAAGAGGAGTCCTGCGAAGAAGTCATTGAGACTAACTGCTCATTCACGGATTCATTGATTCTTCCCTCCACCACAGGTATCGGCTGGCGGGGCTCCCTGGTGAGTACCAACAGCAAAATATCACCAGCCCTGATATCAACTACTGCCTCATCACTGAACTCATCATCTGGACACAGTATGAGATCCAGGTGGCGGCGTACACAGGAGCAGGCCTCGGTGTCTTCAGCCAGCCTGTCGCTGAGTACACACTCCAGGGAGGTGAGACTTCAATCTCCTTCCTTTCTTTCTTTCTTTCTTTCTTTCTTTCTTTCTTTCTTTCTTTCTTTCTCCTTCTCTCTTTCGCTAGTGTTTCTCCTTTAAGGTGAACTTGCAGATGACGAGATGGAAAGTGGGGCAGCAAGACAAGAGCTGGCTAGAGACCATGATTTAGAGCAGGCTGGCCTTAAGCAGACATGGCATTCATTTCAAAAGCTGCAAACTCCTGCTGATGTTAATCCTGTTCAAAACTATTTCATCAATTATTCCTTGGGCACTTTTTTGATCCATTGCTATAAATTTCAATTCAACGACGAGACTGGGCAAAATCTGTTGCAGACGCATCTGATTGGTCATTTTGATGATTGAGAGCAAATGTACCGAAACCACACGGAGATACTTCATTTGCTGAATTTATCATGCTTGAAAAGGCTTCCTTTGTGCAGCTAAATGTTAGGCAGGCTGACTTCATTTCTTGGTGGCTTGCTTCAGTATCAAGATGAAAGTTAAAATCTGTAGCACAGACTTGGCTTTCCACTGTTAATGATTCGGTTAAATAAATGCATAGTTGGATCAGTTTCTCAGTTCTCATGTTAATTTTGTAAGATTTAAGGCAATTTTGAAGTCAAAGTGCATGCAAAGTCATGCATTTTGAATATGTAAGCATCTTTTAAGAGTGGGCTTTTAATTGGTTAACATTTGAATGAGGGTCTTTTCATCATAAGTTATTACAAGCTTGACTAGCAGTATGAAATGATATTTTCAGAAATATAGCAATCCTCTCAGAGTATTTATTAATTTGCTAATAATAATAATTATTATTACATATTAGATGCAGTAAATGTAGAAATTTTCACAAACACAGTCTGAAATTCTGTAGGTAGTGCTATACGTTATAATGTATGCTAGGAACACAGCAAATTCTCAGATTTAAGAATTACACTTCACAGCACTTCAAAAAAAAAACACAAGAAGTCTGGCTTAAAAAAAAGCATTCCTTTTGTTTTTATGAGGCACTTCTTCCAGCTGACATCAAATACAAATACACACAGCATATTAAGTTTTTTTTTTCTCAACTATACCTGATTGTGTCTTTCTCTTCAATTTACAAGTTTAAAAGCTTACGATATCTGAAAGCTAAAAAGGCAATACAACAAACAAATACAAAACTGTTGTTATTATTATTATTACTACCGTATTTCCTTAATTTCTATTTACAGGGCATGTACATTCACTTACATATATCAAAAAACAACAGACCTGAAGTCTACACTTGGCATTGAGAGCATCCAGTGACATCAGAAATAAGTGGTCATTAGACAAAGGCTACTGCATCCAGGACATTAGCTTTCATTCTCTGTGGGCCTTTTTCCTGATGGTAAAAGTAGACTTAGAGATCTTTTTGAAGTGCTTTTTGTAACCATATTTTCTCCAAACCAATTATTAACCTCCTTCAGGAACATGAAAAGAAAACAAATCATCCTGATCCATTATCATTTCACAGCAGAAATGTCTCAGCAAGCAAAGGTGGTAGATTGAATGAGGAATAAATAATGTTGCAGACTACAGTGAAATCATTATTAAGGTACTGTGTATCAGTGTTTCATAAGAGTTTGTTCCATAGCTGGGTCCAGTGGCAAGCAGAAAGGACTGACATTTTGGGACATTGTGATTGCCTTCTCTTGACTTCTGAAGCATAAATGTGAATTAATGCACAATTATTCTGAAATCTGAAAATTCTCAGTACTTATAGTGGAATGAGGGAAATACAAGAGGTCATGATTATTGTTCTTAGCATTTATTCATGCTTGGATATTTGTGTGTGATTGGATGAAGCCACTCACCATCATTAATGATTTGTTAGAGTTTCCCCAAGTAATCCCAGGAAAACATATTGCCTTCAGAAACTACACTGGAACTCACTAAGTTAGGAGAGAAATAAAGAACTGCTCCTTTTGTTTGTTTTTGACTAGTTCCTACAGCACCCCCTCAGGACGTAGAGGTTATTGCTGTCAACTCAACCACCATCAGATTTACTTGGAATCCACCACCTCAGCAGTTCATAAACGGCATTAATCAAGGTTACAAGGTAATCCATTTGTTTATTACTTAACACAGTTTTGTGTGGAGGATATAATCAGACCACATCTTGAGGAATGGCCCGGTTTTAATTAGATGTAAAAGGTTAAGTCTTTGAGCTTCACATTATGGCCCTGACAGTTGTGTGCTAGTTGTAGACAGGCCACATTATCACAGAACCTACCAGACATGTTAAATATATAAATGTGTGGTGCAGTAATAACATAAACAGTGGAGATAATTTGTAAATCAATGTTATGGTTCTGGGCGGCACAGTGGTGTAGTGGTTAGCACTGTCGCCTCACAGCAAGAAGGTCCAGGTTCAAGCCCCGTGGCCGGTGAGGGCCTTTCTGTGCGGAGTTTGCATGTTCTCCCCGTGTCCGTGTGGGTTTCCTCTGGGTGCTCCGGTTTCCCCCACAGTCCAAAGACATGCAGGTTAGGTTAACTGGTGACTCTAAATTGACCGTAGGTGTGAATGTGAGTGTGAATGGTTGTCTGTGTCTATGTGTCAGCCCTGTGATGACCTGGCGACTTGTCCAGGGTGTACCCCGCCTTTCGCCCGTAGTCAGCTGGGATAGGCTCCAGCTTGCCTGCGACCCTGTAGAACAGGATAAAGCGGCTAGAGATAATGAGATGAGATGCGATGTTATGGTTCTTCTCTTTGTCAGTTTTTCTCATCAGTAGGATAAGAGAAATGTACACTCAATTCTAGCCACATTCGTCAATTCATTTATGACATGGAGCCTAGCTTAGGTACACTGGGCAAAATGCAAGAATACACCCTGGATGGGATGCCAGTCCATTGTAGGGCATTATACTCACACATTCACATAATTGTTCATACCTAGGGGCAATTTAGCATAGCCAGTCTACCCCCCAGCATGTTTTTGGGAGGTAGGCGGAAACTGGAGAACCCAGAGGAAGCTCACATGGACATGTGGAAAACAAGTGAAAATCCACACAGACAGTGACATAAGCTCAGGATCAAACACTGCGAATTGTGGTAATGATTGTTGGCTACCTGCATTTGAACTTCAAGGATGCACCCAGTATTATATCCTCTGCAACTCTTCAGCATTTTTCACTTTGGTGTAGAAATCAGAGGAAGTGACCAAAGAAGCTATTCTGGGTCTGATGAGGTATATTTTGGCTTTGACTTGTCCCCTAGTAACATTCTAATGCTTCAGATGTATCAAGTATGGAGGCATCGATGACTGAAATTGAGCCAAAATATCTCTGAGGCTTTCTAATGGCTGGCTGCAGAACAGTTTTTAACCCTACCCATTTTCCTGTTAGTGGCTGAAGAATTAGCCAAATGTATTTTTTTAAGTTACAACCTCAATTCCAAAAAAGTCGGGACGTTGTATAAACTGTAAATAAAAACAGGTTGCAATAATTTGCCAATCTTAGAAACCCTATATTTCATTGAAAATAGTACAAAGACAACATATCAAATGTTGATACTGAGAAATTTTTTTTTTGCTCATTTTGATGTCAGCAACACGTTTCAAAAAAGTTGGGACAGGGGCATGTTTACCACTGTGTTGCTTCACCTCTACGTTTAACAACACTCTGCAAATGTTTGGGAACTGAGGAGACCCGTTGCTGTAGTTTTGAAAGAAAAATGTTGTCCCATTCTTGCCTGATATACAATTTCAGTTGCTCAACAGTTTGGGGTCTCCTTTGTCGTATTTTGCGCTTCATAATGTGCCAAATGTTTTAAATGGGAGACAGGTCTGGACTGCAGGCAGGCCAGTTTAGCACCCGGACTCTCTTACTACGGAGCCACGCAGTTTTAATATGTGCAGAAAGCAGTTTGCATTGTCTTGGTGAAAGAAGGAAGGCCTTCCCTGAAAAAGATTTTGTCTGGATGGTAGCATATTGCTCTGAAACATGTACTATATATCATTTAGTATTAATGATGCCTTCTCAGATGTACAAGCTGCTCATGCCATGTGCACTAATGCACCCTCATACCATCACAGATGCCGGGTTTTGAACTGTGCACTGATAACAAGCCGAATGGTCCCTCTCCTCTTTAGCCTGGAGGATGTGGTGTCCATGATTTCTACAAAAAATTTCTACTTTTGATTCATCAGAGCTCGGGACAGTTTTCCGCTTCGCCTCAGTCCATCATAAAAGAGCTCGGGCCCAGAGAAGGTGGTGGTGTTTCTGGATATTATTTATATCTGGTTTTAACTTGCATTTGTGGATGCAGTAACGAACTGTTTTCACAGATGATGGTTTTCTGAAGTGTTCCTGAGCCCATACAGTGATTTCCACTACAGGCACATGTCTGCTTTTAATGCCGTGTCTCCTGAGGGCCTGAAGATCACAGGCATCCAATGTCAGTTTTCAGCCTTGTCTCTTGCATACAGAGATTTCTCCAGATTCTCTGAATCTTTTAATGATATTATGTACCATAGATGATGTGATCCACAAATTCTTTACAATTTTACATTGAGGAGCATTATTCTTAGATTGTTGCACTGTTTGCCCACGCAGTCTTTCACAGAGCGGTGAACCCCTCCCCATCTTTACTTCTGAGATGCTCAGCCTCTCTGGGATGCTCTTTTTATACCCAATCATGTTATTAACCTGTTGCCAATTAACCAAATCAGTTTTTTTTTTAAAAACACTGCACAACTTTTTCAGTCTTTTGTTGCCCCGTCCCAACTTTTCTGAAACATGTTGCTGACATCAAATTCAAAAATGAGCATATATTTTTCAAAAAACAATAATTTCTCAGTTTCAACATTTGATATGTTGTCTTTGTACTATTTTCAATGAAATATAGGATTTCCATGATTTGTAAATCTTCACATTCTGTTTTTTATTTATGTTTTACACAGTGTCCCAACTTTTTTGGAATTGGGATTGTAGATGTCCACAAATTATTTTTGGGAATAGTGTTCAGTCATTTTTCAGTCAGTTCACCTTGAGATCATACACATATTTTGCCAAACAATAAATTTGCTACGGTGAGTGACAGTTTTGGACAAGATAGTCTAACCTCATTCTTTGTGGTTGTTCTGGTATGTTGATCATTTTGATGTCTACGCTAGCTCATTTTACTGACATTATAACTAGCAAACTGGTACAAGTGACCAAAGTGATGGCATGAACCACGGCAGATAGCACTTGCTAGATTCCATAATTATTTAAATTGTATGACCTATATGTATGATCTAACACATGAAGTAGCTTGGTCAGGTTAGCCATTCAGTCCTTTTTTAAGTGTATTCCACCAACAGAGTGTGTAGCTTATTCAGATACTGTCATTTAGAAAACAGTCTGATTCTGTGTGTTACTTCTTGAAATACACCTGCAGGTTGGACACTTCAGAATTTCGTGCTTCGATTGGTGCGACAAGAGACAAAAATAGGCAGGAAGGTTGGGGGTTGTTTAGAGTCCTGTCTGAATGACACTTCTCTCTATCTCACTCTCTCAATCTCGATCTCATTCTATCTCGCTAACTGTCAGCTAATGGCTTGGCCTGAACACTCTCCTGAAGCCACCACAGTTATGACCATCACCCCCGATTACCATGGTACCCGTCATCAGGGCTACATCAGTGGCCTGAAAAAGTTTACTTGGTACCTCACCTCAGTGCTGTGCTTCACCACGCCAGGAAATGGCCCTCGCAGCTCTCCAAAACTCGTCCAAACGCATGAGGACAGTGAGTATTGACCATCCTCCCACTCCTCCCATGTCAGATCTAAGCCATGGCAGAGATCTTAAGACTTCTTGTGCTCGTTAATTGCCTAAAGACCAAAATACCCCTGTTTTGTGTTTAATTATTATGCCATGCCACTGTGATGTGTGTGACTTTACACTGGGTCTGCTGCTGCTGTTTTGTGGCTGCAAAGAGCAAGGTGCAGAATACTAATTGTCAAAAGCTTAAAAAGTGACATTAATTAAATGCATTGTTCCAGAAATATAATGTCAACATGCTTCGACATTTCAGAGTGCGCATAAATGCATCCGTAATTGTACAAGTGAGGGTAATTTGATTAGCTCATCAGTAGTTGTTGCTATAGAGAGCCGGCAGTGCAGTGCAATGTGTCAGAATGCAGTATTAGGCAGGATAAACTCTAACATTTTTTGTTTTGTTTTTTTCATTGTGCGTGTGTGTGTGTGTGTGTGTGTGTGTGTGTGTGTGTGTGTGTACACCTCAGTTCCAGGCCCTGTAGGACGTCTGAGCTTTACTGAAATCCTAGACACGTCTCTGCGTGTCAGCTGGGAGGAGCCTGTGGAGAAAAATGGAATCATTACAGGTAGGTTTTGTCCTACATATTGTGCTTCCACGTCAAACAGCAGCTCCTTGCTTGCAGTACAGTACCCCTGGGAAGCTTATGCTTTGAAAAAGCCCAGCCTTATTTTAGTCATCAGGATGAGTTAAGCATCACCCCTTCTAGCCAAAATCCCTTGGCATATTTTCACATTACTAAAGCTGCGTTTGAAAAGCCAAACCACTGCTTAACGTTCATTTCTTTAATTGATATTTCTTTGTGTGTAAATGAAATCAGTTTTCTCCATCTCTCTAGTCGAACAGTTCATTTCAAAGCACAGGTGAGATGCATATACATCTGCTTAACACTTCACTGGTTTTTCACACAAAGGATATTTATTTATTTATATTGCAACACCCTGTAGGCCAACTGGCCTGTCAGTTGCTAGCCTCTTACAAGGTTGTCTGCATCTATCGTGAGCACACTTCATTTACTGCCAGATTGCTAGGCCTGTGGCAGCTTTGCCAGACTCCACGGAGAAAAACTCCACACGCAAAAAAAGTCCGAGTCAGCTACTGGGCTTGAACCCAGAACCTTCTTACTGCGAGGCAACAGTGCTAACCACTGCACCACCATGCCACCCAAGTGGTTATTACATTTACATTTATGGTATTATAATTTTCAGGACAGTTACCAGAAACAATTCAGTTCCAAAAACTCTGCACTGAAAAGAACTGTGTGTGTGTGTGTGTGTGTGTGTGTGTGTGTGTGTGTGTGTGTGTGTGTGTGTATGCGCATCTCATCTTACGATTACTAGTTACCACCAGGAATGAACAAATTTCAAATGCATAAAAAAAAAAAATCAGTGTTCTGCATTATTCGGCAAAAGATGTTGTGGATCCAGTGAGATGAAAGAGTTCCTCCCACACACACTCAATAGAGAGAAAAAGAGATGAAGACGAATGTTTGAGCAATACGATGATACTGGACATAGATTAAACAGCCCCTGTGAAGGAAAGGCATTGAATGTAGATTAAGGGCACGGAGACGGATGAGATTAGAAGCGCATTTGAAGGAACGGCTCTTGTCTATATCAGTATACACAGCATGGGTACCCTTTGAATGCTTTATGCTTGTTTTCAAGCCGGGTGTCTCGGTGCAAAGCTTGATTTATGAGTGCCTCAATGAAACAGGACATTCAGTGATTGGAAACAGTGCTGACTGTGGTGGAAAATACTCCCAATAAACAGCAAATTACACAGGACCTCTGCTAGCTATTAGTCTCCGTTAGATCCAGGTTAGGTAACAGGGTCCAAGGTCTGAACCCGTCAGTCCCCCGTCTCAACCAGCAGAGACTATAAAATTGTTTAGTTCTAACCGGAGCCTCTGAAAAATTCCCTTTCTGCTCTGGACCCAAGCAAGCATTTGTCATACTTTGGAGTTCATGAAATGAGGATTTCGAAGTGATCTTATTCCCAGAAGCTGTTAGCTGGTTAGTGATTATGACTCAACGACTCAAAGGCCTTGTTTACACTTTGTTTATGCTCGGTCCTCTCCATGTTTTGGGCGTTGGCGCGCTGTCATCAAAACAACCACCAGTTCCTGCATTGATGCACTGATGCGTTCCTTTTCAGGGACGCATTAGCATTTACGGTACAAATGATGTGTGGTGAAATGCATCCCAGACCATTTTGGCAAGTGGTTTTAGTGAATGCGTCTTGAATGCATCTTGGTGGTCGTTTACACTTGGATCTAGCACTGTCTACTTATGATCCGACCACCCAAAACGCATTTTAAAACCAAGTATAAACAGGGTCAAAGTGCTGTCCTGTACCATGTTTTGTTTTTATTTTTTCCAGGTTACCTGTTGTCCTGGGAGGCACAGGGGCAGAAGGAATCACGTGTCGAGCGCACCATGTCCAATAGCACACTGGAGTACAAGGTGACCGGCCTCACCTCTCTCACCACCTACACCTTAGAGGTTGCAGCCATGACTGGTGCAGGCATGGGCACACTCTCGTCTTCCACTATTTCCTCTGGTGTGCCCCCAGGTGAGATGCTTTCAACAAAGAAAGCTCCAACAGCACCTTTGTTTCAACACAGATGATTTTCTCCAGGCTCTGCGATCATTTACACACATTCGCAATTCCGATGTAATAATAACCAGAGCATTTCTGAAATTAAATTAGGTGTTTGCATAAACATACTGTACAGTTGCCTAATTATGTGTGCTACATGAGTGTACTGTATCAAATCAGCCTCATTTACCTGATTTCCTACCCATTATACAGCACCTTAGTTTGGGTATAAAATCACTCATTGATTACAAAGAATTACTCCACACTAAACTGCCATTTCCTCATGAGACTGTACAACAGGACTTGCGTTACTCATCTGGAGCTCGTCATCCTCAGCTTGTGGTTATGATTATTTTTTATGTTGGCTTTTCCACTAAGAAGCTGGCAAGTTCCTGTACATGCTCATTTATAAATCAAACCCTGGTGCAAAGGAGAAATATTCACTTAAACCACTCCAGAAGCCGATTTTCTCTCAGAGAAAAGAGACACGTGTTTAAGTGGCTAAATGCCAAGCTGGAGCCATAATGCCTTCTGATAAATGGCATATTGTGAGACATTAAAGGAACAGACAGCTATGAAGCTCAGTGGGGATTTCAGACAGATGCACGGCTGTTGTCTGTTATTTGATTGAATTCCGAAGTAATTCCATCAAAGTTTCTTAAAATTAAACGCGAGCCTTTTTATCACAGCACTTGAAGGAAAAAGAGTTTTGAAGGGCTTCGTGATATATCGCCTTGATTTTATTTGAAGATGTTCACAGAAGCGATTAAATAATGCAATGAACTAAATAGTTCAGAAGTGATTGACTCCTTCTATTAAATGGTTCCTGTCATTTTCTTTGAAGTAAAAGGTTTATAATGGCTCTTTGTAATTACAGAACTTCCTGGACCCCCTACAAACCTCCAAATCTCCAAAATCAGCCCACGATCTGCCACTTTGAAATTCCGGGCAGGGGATGATGGGAAAACATCCATCTCTAAATGGATTGTGGAGGGACAGGTAAGTGGTTCAGGACATTTTTCATTTTCCAATCTCGGGTATAATACTACAAGGTGTGTCAAGTATGTCGAAAGATGCATCTAGTCATCTGTAACTGTTATAATAACAAATGGAAAAATATGCTCCGAGTTGGCGATTTGAGTTCAGACGATGCATCAGTATTTACGTGGGGAAAGTTTGGCTTCCACAGGTATTTAAGATGCTGTCCGCAGGTATTGAGATTATTAAAATTACCTACATGTGGTTCATGCCTCCAAGGTTGCCTGATTTTTCTTGGGTGGTGGTGCCTGAGAAGGAGTTTTTCAGTAGTAGATTGCCTTCTTTAAACACAAGCTCCTGCCTAGGATAACAGAGTTAAAATTCCCTGTTGAAATCTGGCATAGAAAATGCAGACTGAAGAAGGAACTTCTTTGCTCTTTTTTTTTTCTTTGCTGTCAAATGTAATACTAAAAGCAAGACGCAGTGAAGATGATGTCTTATGAAAGAAAAGACAAGCAAGGCAAGCAGGAGTCTATTATATTGCCATCAATATATTGCAGCATGAATAGTCTTAGGTGCATTTATCACATTAGTCAGTGCAGATCTTGTTTAGTTTAACAATATGGACTCCACCCTCATTCGACAGCTTTTATAAAACAGCATTTGATCCAGCACATCATAATATTTTGCATAATTGCCTCGAGGTACAGTGGATGTGTTGCAGCCACTGACAGGACAAGACACCAAAAATGTTCATTTTATTTACAGTTAAGTGTGCGCATGATTAAATGCGGTCACAAGATATGATGCGATTTTATTGCTCTTTTAATTCACAATTTTTATTTTGTCAAATTATTAACATAACGTTTTGGTTTATTACACGTGCACCCATCCACCTGCTGTTTGATGCGGTTCTCTAATCAGCCGATCCCTTGACAGCAGCACAATGCATCAAATCCTGCAGATACAAATCAAGAGCTTCAGTTAATGTTCACTTCAAACATCAGAACGGGAAAAATTGTGATCTCGAAGTGTGATTTTCACTGTGGCATGGGTGTTGGTTTGAGCCAGATGGACTGGTTTGAGTATTTCAGAAACTGCTGATCTCCTGGGGTTTTCACACACAACAGTCTCTAGAGTTTACACAGAATGGTGCAAAAAAACAAAAAAAACATTGAGTGAGCAACAGTTCTGTAGGTGGAACCAAATGCTTGTTGATAAGAGAGGTCAGAGGAAAATGGCCAGATTGGTTTGAGCTGCCAGGAAGGATATAATAACTCATATAATCACTCTTTACAACCGTGGTGAGCAGAAAAGCATCTCAGCAGGCAACAGCAGAAGACCACATTGGGTTCCACTCCTGCAGCCAAGAACAGGGATCTTAGAATCAAGAACAAGTTCCTATTAAAGTGGCCAGTGAGTGTATTTGTGCATTTTATATAGCCTTTGAATGGCAAGTATTTACAGCCCAAAACATGCATTTCAGTGTACCATATTGTGGTGCTATCAAACTGTTAGACACTGCTCCGTTCTCAAGCCAATATTTTACAAGACGGATAGGCTATAGTGTCCAAGGTCAGAATTGCAGGTAACTGTGACACACCTCTTTTTTTCCAGCAGTGCTTAAGTGCATAATTATATATGAGGTCTGAATACTACTCCTCAGCATGTGCACTTGACTCAATTTTGAATTCTTACTCTGTTATCACAGGACTTTGTGAATATCCTGTGCATCATTTGGCAAGTTGTGTTTTGGTACGCATGCTGAAAAAACTTGAGCTGCTGTCCGCCCCACTTACGCTGCTGGCAACTTCTGGAAAAGTAATGATAGATTGAATTATAGTAGTGGCTTGTAATTTGTAATTGACTTAACCTTCAAGACAGGCGCTGGCCCCTGACTTGCAGAGGGATGCTCAGCCTTTCATCTAGCGCCACTTGAATTGCTAAGTTGATTGAGGCAGGGTTATCTACAGCTGCAGAAATCTGTCAGTGATGGAGAGAGGGAGAGAGGGGAGTGAGAGGGAGAAAGAGGGAGGGGTGTGAGCTGCTGAGTACACACCCTCTATGAAATACAGCAGCAGTGACTAGCATAAGGTGGAACGCGTCAAACATCGATCACATTGGCATAAATGCTTACCATATCCAGTACACCCCATTGGTCATCGTAAATCTCTCTGAGTGCTGCAAGCTTTGATTGGTTCAGGCCTGGCTCGCACTTCCGAATTGTACCAGAAACATCTGGTACTGTGCTGCATGGTGAACACTTTAAACTGCAAGATTGTCTTTTTAGCCTCACATACCTGACTAATTGTAATCAGTATCCTAAATCTGCGCTGTACCTTCACCTACACTCTGGTTTATTTAACAGTAGACTTTATTATTATTATTATTATTATTATTATTTCCTTCACAGTACTGTACATATGTACTGGTGAGTCCTGTGCTGGCCACAACAAGTAGTCTCAGCAGTCCAGGGTCCTATGGAGGATCCTCGCTGATCCAAGCAGAACAGTCTTCTGCATAGTAAAGGGTTTCAACCCTACATGGATCTTGCTCAAATATCCTTCTAGTCTGTCGGTGAAGCTACCCAGCACTCCTATAACAATTGGGCTGATAACAACTTCATCTTCCACAGGGTCTTGATCTCTATAGCCAGATCACAATACTTCTCGATCTTCTCGTCCTCCTTCAGCGCGATCCTACTATCACCTGGGCAAGCAACATCAATGATGTGACACACTTTCTCGTCCTTATCTATCACCACAATATCGGGTCTGTTGTGCAGGTGCCTCTTATCCGTCTGGATTGTAAAATCACACAATACCTTCGCATGGCTGTTCTCTATAACTGGCTCGGGATTGTGTTCGTACCATTTCTCCTCGCATTTCATGTCATATTGCTTACACAGATCCCAGTGGATGGCCTTGGCTACATTATCATGTCTACGTTTGTACTCCGACTGTGCTAGCTTGGAGCATTCACTTAGAAGGTGGTTCACTGTTTCATCCTTACCCCTGCACAGTCTACATAGGGATTCTTTCTGAGACTTGTCAATTTTGGTCTTGATCGCATTAGTTCTGAGTGACTGACTCTGTGCGGCCATGATCAGTCCTTTGGTGTGTTTTTTCAGATGATCTTTGTCTAACCACACCCAACTTTTCTCGCTTGTGATCCCATCCATCTCCCTCATAAACTGGCCATGAAGTTGGTTCTCTCTGACTTCCTTCAGCCGTTCCTCGCACTTTCTCTTCTTATACTCCTTGCAGTTCTTTCAACAGCCAGGCATACCTTCCCGTGCTGCTGTCGGCAGTCTCTCACTGCTCCCCACTACATAGGTCATAAGTCCAATTTCTGCCTGGTCTATGCAGTCCTCAATGACAATCAGGCCCCTGCCACTGCTTTTTCTTGGCAGATAGATCCGCGCAACACTATCCCTTGGATGGAAAGCACTGTACATGGTGAGGTATTTCCTAGTCTTCCGATCTAGTACCCTAAGCTCTTCTCGGGTCCAGTCAATGAAGAAGAAGAGAGGGTCCCATATACGATTTGTACATTGGGGGAGTGCCTGTTAGAGAGCGCACTTGTCCTGGGCCATCGGCATAGTGAGGTAGGGTGGCCAGTTCCTTTCCTCGCTGCCTTACTTCCCCCAGTGTTTCCACCAGGTCCCCATTCACTGCTGGGTGGACAGGGAGCGAGCCCCAGATCCCCGTCGAGCCGAGGCTCGAACCGGGGACCGTTCGCTTAGTGGTCAAGCGCTCTAACCACTTGGCCACTTCGCCTCCGTCCAGTCAATAAAGATGGCTGAATATCTCATCAAGGAAACTGCCCAGGTGTTGACACCACTAATGACATTTGCCCCGTCTATTTTGGACTGTAGCAGCTTACGGACTCTCCTGAGGTATTCTTTCGTCAGGATCCTCTTCATTTCATCTCGTTGGAATTCATCTGCCTCAAGCACTCCGAGGTGTTTGTAGCTTGCTCCCCTTTCCAGGTTCTTGATCTCTGTCCCATCTGGGAGCTGGATTCCTTCTGCATCGGATATCCTCCCTCTCTTTATAACAAGCTTGGCGCATTTCGTGACTCCAAAGTCCATGCCCACATCTGTACTAAATATCCGGACAGTGTTCACAAGAGATTCCAGGCCTTTTTTCTGACTTTGCATAGAGTTTAAGGTCATCCATATAGAGTAAATGGTTAACCTTTTCTCCACTGAGGTCATATCCATCACTAGTCTTCCTTAGGAGTAGGCTTAGTGGGATGAGTGAGACCACAAACAGCAAAGGCAGTTAGGCATCCCCTTGAAAAATGCCTCTGTTGATCTTGACTTCTCCAATTGGCGTGGACATTGAGTGGAGCTCAGTTCTCCAATCCTCCATGCTCTTAAACAGCAGGCTCTTTATGTTCGGTACTATCCCAAACATATCTAAGCACTCCTTTATCCAGGAGTGGGGGAGCATGTCATATGCCTTTCGGTAGTCAGTCCAGGCCATGAGTAGGTTCTTCTTGCCAGCCCTCACACTCTTCATGATCATTTTGTCAATGAACAGGAGGTCGTGTTCTCCTCTCAAACTTTTTCGTGTGCCTTTTTACTCCTCTGGAAGGAGATCCATGTCATCCATAAAGCAGTACACATCTTCCGCAATCATCCCGGTGAGGAGTTTCCACATTAGTGATAGGCACGTTATCGGCTTATAATTGCTGGCGTCACTTCCTAAGCTGGGATCTTTTTGACAAAGAGCAGTGTCCTTCCTTTCGTCATCCATTTAGGTACCTCCCCTACCTCCAAGCAAGCATTCAGTTGGTATAATAATAATAATAATAATAATAATAATTGATTATTATTATGGCAGCACGGTGGTGTAGTGGTCAGCACTGTTGCCTCACAGCAAGAAGGTCCTGGGTTCAAGCCCAGTGGCCGATGGGAGCCTTTCTGTGTGGAGTTTGCATGTTCTCCCCGTGTCTGTGTGGGTTTCCTCCGGGTGCTCCGGTTTCCTCCACAGTCCAAAGACATGCAGGTTAGGTTAATTGGTGGCTCTAAATTGACTGTAGGTATGAATGTGAGTGTGAATGGTTGTGTGTCTCTATGTGTCAGCCCTGCGATGACCTGGAGACTTGTCCAGGGTGTACCCTGCCTCTCACCCATAGTCAGCTGGGATAGGCTCCAGCTTGCCCGCGACCCTGCAAAGGATAAGCAGTTACAGATAATGGATGGATGGATGGTAACATCAGAAGTTCAGGGATTCAAGCCCTGGCACCACTGGGCTGTCACTGTTGGACCCTTGGGCAAGGTCCTTAACCCTACCCAATCAACCCTGTCCATATCGACCCCACATAGAGGTGGGAAAAACATGTAGATAACCAACCAACCATGACTATATTGATCATTTTTTTATTTAATATGAACATATGGTGTGCAGGTGGGCAGCACTGGCGAAGAAGAAGAATGGAAGGTGCTGTATGAGAAGGAGAATGATCCAGAAGCTCAGGTCCTGGAGGTGCCTAACCTGACTCCATTTACACACTACAGGTCAGTAACAACACCCACCACAATCCAAGAACCCTTCCTGATTTACCATGCTACTACAGTTGTGGTGTTTGTTTTCCTCACCATCAGCGTGTGATAAACTATAGCATCTTTATGCCTTTCCTCATCTCTGCAATTTGTGTCAGAACTTATGCATGTTGGAGTCATTTGTTTGACTGCTTGATAAAATAATAATAATAAATAATAGAGAACTTTTTCATGATACATGATTTTCAAAAAGGACCTCATAAATAAATAAATAAATAAATACATTCACAGTTTATGCTAAGTGCACAAATAAGCAATTAAAATGAGGCTCCTAGTGCCTGAGCGCTTCTGCTGCCTAAACAGCTGTTTCATTTCTACCGTAATCAGTGCTTTTTACCCTGTAACCATGACTGCTGGTACAGATATTGAATGGGAAGGTTCAGAGTCATTTAACTACCCACCAGTAACTCGCCAGTACTGTTATGAAATACCGGTACTGTTATTGACCCTTATAGCATGGAGTCTCATTGTGGAGGCATGCAGCAATAATATGCACACACACACACACGATAAGGAAAAGGGAAAAAACTTATTGCTCTGTTGTTTGTTGGAGGATGTGTTTATTTACGTCTAGTCTCATTTTGGGGGGGAAAAACATTGAAAATAATAAATTATTGAGAAAATAATCCACCTCATTCATTTTTATTATACCCACCCTTAGATGTCACATGTGCCTTCTCAAACACTGCTGATGATTATTAAACCTCATCTCATCTCATTATCTCTAGCCACTTTATCCTGTTCTACAGGGTCGCAGGCAAGCTGGAGCCTATCCCAGCTGACTACGGGCGAAAGGCGGGGTACACCCTGGACAAGTCGCCAGGTCATCACAGGGCTGACACATAGACACAGACAACCATTCACACTCACATTCACACCTACGGTCAATTTAGAGTCACCAGTTAACCTAACCTGCATGTCTTTGGACTGTGGGGGAAACCGGAGCACCCGGAGGAAACCCATGCGGACACGGGGAGAACATGCAAACTCCACACAGAAAGTCCCTCACCGGCCACAGGGCTCGAACCCGGACCTTCTTGCTGTGAGGCGACAGCGCTAACCACTACACCACAGTGCCGCCATATTATTAAACCTATTTCTAGAAATTTTAAAAATTAGCTCCAGACTTTATTCACCTGTTTTTTTTTCTTCTTGTGATCGCATTTGTGGTTCCCCTAAAGTTAAAAAAAAATCTACAGTGGTGCTTGAAAATTTGTGAACCCTTTAGAATTTTCTATATTTCTGCATAAATATGACCGAAAACATCATCAGATTTTCACACAAGTCCTAAAAGTAGATAAAGAGAACCCAGTTAAACAAATGAGACAAAAAATATTATACTTGGTCATTTATTTATTGAGGAAAATGATCCAATATTACATATCTGTGAGTGGCAAAAGTATGTGAACCTTTGCTTTCAGTATCTGGTGTGACCCCCTTGTGCAGCAATAACTGCAACTAAACGTTTGCGGTAACTGTTGATCAGTCCTGCACACCGGCTTGGAGGAATTTTAGCCCATTCCTCTGTACAGAACAGCTTCAACTCCGGGATGTTGGTGGGTTTCCTCACATGAACTGTTCGCTTCAGGTCCTTCCACAACATTTCAATTGGATTAAGGTCAGGACTTTGACTTGGACATTCCAAAACATGAACTTTATTCTTCTTTAACCATTCTTTGGTAGAACGACTTGTGTGCTGAGGGTTGTTGTCTAGCTGCATGACCCACCTTCTCTTGAGATGCAATGTACAGATGTCCTGACATTTTCCTTTAGAGAATTTGCTGGTATAATTCAGAATTCATTGTTCCATCAATGATGGCAAGCCGTCCTGGCCCAGATGCAGCAAAACAGGCCCAAACCATGATACTACCACTACCATATTTCACAGATGGGATAAGGTTCTTATGTTGGAATGCAGTGTTTTCCTTTCTCCAAACATAATGCTTCTCATTTAAACCAAAAAGTTCTATTTTGCTCTTATCTGTCCACAAAACATTTTTCCAATAGCCTTCTGGCTTGTCCACATGATCTTTAGCAAACTGAAGATGAGCAGTAATGTTCTTTCTGGAGAGCAGTGGCTTTCTCCTTGCAACCCTGCCATGCACACCATTGTTGTTCAGTGTTCTCCTGATGGTGGACTCATGAACATTAACATTAGCCAATGTGAGAGAGGCCTTCAGTTACTTAGAAGTTACCCTGGGGTCCTTTGTGACCTCGTCTACTATTACACGCCTTGCTTCTGAAGTGATCTTTGTTGGTTGACCACTCCTGGGGAGGGTAACAATGGTCCTGAATTTCCTCCATTTGTACACAATCTGTCTGACTGTGGATTGGTGGAGTCCAAACTCTTTAGAGATGGTTTTGTAACCTTTTCCAGCCTGATGAGCATCAACAACGCTTTTTCTGAGGTCCTCAGAAATCTCCTTTGTTCGTGCCATGATACACTTCCACAAACATGTGTTGTGAAGATCAGACTTTGATAGATCCCTGTTCTTTAAATAAAACAGGGTGCCCACTCACACCTGATTGTCATCCCATTGATTGAAAACACCTGACTCTAATTTCACCTTCAAATTAACTGCTAATCCTAGAGGTTCACATACTTTTGCCACTCACAGATATGTAATATTAGATCATTTTCCTTAATAAATAAATGACCAAGTATAATATTTTTGTCTCATTTGTTTAACTGGGTTCTCTTTATCTACTTTTAGGACTTGTGTGAAAATCTGATGTTGTTTTAGGTCATGTTTATGCAGAAATATAGAAAATTCTAAAGGGTTCACAAACTTTCAAGCACCACTGTACTTCAAGCCATTTGTTAATAGCACATTGAATCTTTTAGTTATTTATTTCTCATGAAAAAGAATGAGGGCCCTGTCTCATACCCTGTTTCTTTTTTTTTTAAGCACTGGTTTATCAGGACTTTTTCTGTGTGTTGCTGCAGGTTCCGCATGCGTCAGGTGAACATCGTGGGCTCAAGCGAGGCGAGTGAGCCATCTCGGGTGATCCAGACTCTTCAGGCTCCTCCTGATGTCGCTCCCAGCAGCGTGAGCGTCCGTACGGCCAGTGAGACCAGTGTGTGGTTCCGCTGGGTGGTACGTACAAGCTCCTCACTTTGTGTTCTGCCAATTTCACATGCTGTGTTTTTTAAACACATCCTCATTTACTGTCTCTCATAACTCAGAAGGTCTGTTTCACCAAGAAGCTACAAGGGTGAGGAGAAGTGTGTGTGTGTGTGTGTGTGTGTGTGTGTGTGTGTGTGTGTGTGTGTGTGTGTGTGTGTGGGGCCTTGAAATGAAGTGATGGGGATCCTCACAAAGGGGAAATGGCAAGGGAATGTCAGGATATATTGAAAAAAAGCATTAGCACTTTAGTTTGGCAGAAGTATAATTTTCTGGTATGAAGCCAGCAGGCTGCCAAAAATTTGGTTGGGTGTAAATGGGTTTTTGCCAGTTTGCTACTTTCATGGTCAGAAACAAATGTGCTGGCACTGGGGATGTGGCATTAAAAAACCCATCAGCTCAGTGGTATTTTTTTAAACATTCTTTGAACCAGAATTGTACTTGTGTTTGATGATTTGTGCCAAAATTACCTTTTTCTAATCTTAAAGCTAGACTGCCTTTCAGATTTTTCAAGTGTAGGTCATAAAAAGAATTTCCCCTGACACCCAATTATTTTTGTTTAGTGGACCGAAAGCTACTGAATTTGAATCACAGACTTCCAATTTTAATAGGTTTTTTTTTAAATAGAACAATTAATGAATTTAGGGCCAGGTGGCTCTAAATTCTCCGATATTTTTTCCTGCTTCAGTATGACCCAATTGAAGATACTACGCCATGCATCACATGGTGGACTTTCCCTGTTCACACAAGGCATTGTGGGATACAAATTTGAAACAGGAGAGAAAAATGGAGGAAGCAAATGAAACATGAACGACTGACTACAGTAACGTAAAGTGAGAAGAAAAGACGTTATATTGTGAAGGAAAGGAAACGCAGGACCAAGCTAATAAATATCGGCAGTCAGCGAGCGCCTCGGTGTGATCAGCTGTTCGTTTAGCGACAGAATGATGTAACTGTTAGTGCACGGTCAAGGTAATGCAACACTGGATGCCAGCTGCCGTAAAACCCAAAAGAGGAGGAAAAGAAGAAGGTAAACCTGCGCATGAGCACACGGACTTCCTCTGTCTGCTTGACTTCGCGAAGCGAGCGATTTCATGCACATTATTTGCTCGGGAATCCTTTCAAATTAAATAACTTCCCAGCCATAGGATAGCCTGATATTTTGTGAGATATTACAAAAATAAACGTATATCACAATGACCAAATTTCAGAGGGAACTAAATTTCACCGAGTTTATGAAATTGAAAGGCTGTATAGCTTTAAGCAGTGGAGCACAGCTCTCCGCCAAGGACAATAATCAACTCTTCTCTGATATGCAAATTTGCAACCGCAACCCCTTTATACTGTATATCTGAATATATTTCCCAAATTATTAGAATTATGTGCCTGCATGTGTATCCCAGAGGATTAGTGATACCAGTGAATGGGGATTGTAATATGGAGTCATCATATTTCTACATTGGTTATGTTTTGTCATTATTTAACTTTTTGTAAGATGTGGTTTGGTATCTCACAATCTTAGCGAAAGGGAAAATAAACTTGTGGATCTGCCCTGTGACTCGGATCCATTCCAAAATGTAACAGGTTCTTCCTTGGCCCATGCTACACCCTTCCACCAAGTTTCATGGAAATCGGGTTGTTAGGTTTTGCACAATCCTGCTTAACCCTTTGGTGACTGACCCCTTGAAAATGGTTCCTCCAGGAACCATGACATTTCAGTTGTCAAGACAACGGAAAAACTAAAATACAAATACAAGAGCATTTTGTTTTGTGCACAAGAGCATTGTGACGTATCTTTCTGTTTTTGTATTTTAGTTTTTCCGTTGTCTTGACAACTGAAATGTCATCGTTCCTGGAGGAACCATTTTCAAGGGGTCAGTCACCAAAGGGTTAAAGACAGACAAATAAACTGCACCAAAAAAACCAGAACCTCCTTGGTGGAGGTAAACAGAAGTGTATCTGTTGTAGTGGGTTTGCTTCAAAGCTATACAATCCACATCTCGTGCAGCCGAGAGGCCAAAACACCTGAATAGTATTGTAAAACATGGAGCTTTCTGAATTGACAGGCAAATAGAGCAGCCAACTTGTCCTCATTGGTTGGATATTGGTGGTCCACAGAGCCTTGGACTCCACAGAACCTGTTTTTATTTTAGCTGATAATTGGTTTTATGGGGCGGCACGATGGTGTAGTGGTTAGCGCTGTCGCCTCACAGCAAGAAGGTCCGGGTTCGAGCCCCGTGGCCGGCGAGGGCCTTTCTGTGTGGAGTTTGCATGTTCTCCCCGTGTCCGCGTGGGTTTCCTCCGGGTGCTCCGGTTTCCCCCACAGTCCAAAGACATGCAGGTTAGGTTAACTGGTGACTCTAAATTGACCGTAGGTGTGAATGTGAGTGTGAATGGTTGTCTGTGTCTATGTATCAGCCCTGTGATGACCTGGCGACTTGTCCAGGGTGTACCCCGCCTTTCGGCTGTAGTCAGCTGGGATAGGCTCCAGCTTGCCTGCGACCTTGTAGAACAGGATAAAGCGGCTAGAGATGATGAGATGAGATGAATTGGTTTTATTGAAGCTGTCCGAATGGGAGAAGATACTGTTACGAATCACTGACCATGCTGTACTTTTACATCTACAAGACTTGAAGTAGAGCATGTCTTAGGGTTTTTCTTTTTTTGCACTACAACAAATGATGCTGTTGGAGCTTGGCTTGGTATTCTTCTACGACATTATAAAATGGCAGTCTCTCGCTGGTGCAGTTTTATCATTCAGTACTTTAAAAATAAAAGGTAAAACCTTCGAGAGATTCTCATTCTAGTACTAAATCCTACTCTTATTGAAAAACGTTACCATGTGTACTTCATACTCACCTGACGTTTATAGTGCTGCCTGTTGCCATGGGAGGCTTCAGAGTGATGTATTACTCGGAGGTCCTGTGTGTTGAAAGAGAATCGTGCTCCTGAGTGCTGTGCAGATGAATTAGACTGCATTATTCAGAACTATCCATTCTTTACTGTGTCTTTTGGAGAAGTGATTTATGTAAGAAAATTATACTGAACGAACAAAAGGACAAGCCATGCTTCCCTCTCTTTTCATAGAGCAGGTCATTACGCAGTATTAAGCATGCTCCACTGAATGCCTTCTTCTGCTTGACATCTATTGATTTCCAGATGAAATAAAGAACGGCAATATGTGAGAGCATATGCCCAAATTGAGCTTTTCAAAATACAGCTCAAATTAAAAGTGGACAAGCGCTGATGTTTTTTGCCAGTCACTGCTATTGGCTTAATTTTTCTGGAGCGCTGCCAAGAAGTCGATTTTTAAGATGCATAAAGATGATGAAGGATAATCTAGCATGAGTTATGCTTTTATGAGAGTATGCCAGTTTAATAGGCAACCCGTTGCAGACACTGCGTGCCGACGCCAGCAAGTGTGAGCAAGCAATTGATGGCCCTCTCGCTGTATCTTTCTCACTCTCTCTCGTTTCTCTCTGGCAGCCTCTGCCGGAGACCGAGTATAACGGGAACCCAGAGAGCATGGGCTACAGGATACGGGTGTGGCGTGCTGATCAGCGAGGTGACGCCAGCACTAAGATGGTGAATGACAGGTTGGAGAGAGAGATCACATTGGAGGGCTTAGAAGAGTGGACCGAGTACCTGTTCCAGATCCAGGCTTTCAACTCCATCGGCCCTGGACCCTGGAGTGAGCCCGTAAAGGGACGTACACGTGAGTCAGGTAATGAAACTCAATCACAAACCTGAACACACACACACGATGGCATCATCATCTGCCAAACAAAACACACACGTTTTTGTTTTCATCTGGCACATCTTCAGCAGAGATGTCTTTTTGACTGAATACAGCTTTCCCAGTGCTTCACATAAGGAGCATCTGGAAATGTTCATTCTCTTGTTAATCACTCTTCTGCATATGAACAGGTGCCGGTTCAATTTCATTCTGCTGATGCTATCATTGACATGGTCTTCTGCCTTGTCTCGGCATAACAGGATTTTTTTTTTTTTTCTTGGTTGTTGTTGTTCCAGCAGCATGGGTACAGCATGCCTCTGGTGGCAAAAAAAAAAGCAAAACGCTTTAATAAAACAGCAGAGAATAATGCTTGGTTAACAGTAATTGCAAAATCACATGCGTTTGAAGTAGCCAATCTCTAATGGGTGCCTGGCTGCTTGATGAATTCTGGCTACCACTAAGTGTTTGTCAATCTGTTGGTGGTGTTTGCTCTCATTCACACAGCATCCCACATAACTTTGTCTGCTCACAACACACACATGCACATACTAATGAGATTTCCAGCTACCCTTTCCCCTATTATTGCTGATAGTGTAGCATCTAATCTGGTCTATTTGCCACACAGCAAGCAGACGTAGAGGATGTTTGTTTTGTTTGATTGCGCAGTGCCATCTGGAGCACCGGAGAACGTGACAGCCGAGGCCATGAGCTCTACACGCATGCTGGTGACATGGGGACCTGTTCCAGAGCCGCAGCAGAACGGCAACATCCTTGGATATAAGGTAGTGATTGAAAACGTCAAACCGTTAATCCGTGATCAAGTCCTTTACCTGGAAGGGATACTGGAAGGTCAAGGGGAAAAAAATCCTGAATATATTTGGAAGTCTGCAGGTCTACTGCATAAATGTTTTTCACTTGGTAAAAGCTTGACTTTTACGCATGATCACGCCCTCCTTGGTCCTTAGATCATACTCCATATGATGAAATTGCATGTAAGAGCCGAATCGTTTCTCCCTTTGAGAAGTCCTTGTGCTTTCGTATTTCGAGCAATTCAGCAAGTCGCTGCTGTTTTGTAACTCCAGCTGGACCGTCGTAATATATATTTTTTCAATTTGAGCTGAGAGAGGTCAACTCATTTTGCTTGCCATGTTCAAACATTTCCTCGTATCTGAGTGATTTTAAAATGGAATAAAAACAAATACACAACAAGTAATCCACAGTGGACATTAGAATAAGAATGTATGTTTGATTTGTCTGTGCACGGTGCAGGTTTCTGACCTCCCTGGGTATTTTGAATGTTCCATTTGCCTTCAAAACTTTATTACAAACACAAAGTTGGAGTTGGGGAGTTGGGGCTCGATGGCAAAAAAGAAAAATACTTCTGAATTTTTTTTGTAGCATTGTCAAGAACTACATTTAACCCAATTTTAACTATCTTGTCTTTAAAGGTCCCATGGCATGAAATTTTCACTTTCTGAGTTTTTTTAACGTTAAAATGAGTTCCTCTGACCTTCTTAAGTCACCCCAGTGGCTAGAAATTTCATAATGTGTAAACCAAACTATGCCCAACATTTGAGAATGGCGCGTCAAAACGGCGCGTTGATAAGCTCTTCCTTTACTACGTCAGCAAGGGAGATGATCCCCACGCCCCCCCTCTGGATTCCCACCCACTGTATGGATTGCCCCGCCCAGTTGTAGTGAGGAGACCATAGAGGGAGGACACAACAACATGGCATCACCTAAGCGAGCGAAACATGGAAATTGCGCTGTACATGGATGTGACAACACAGAAAGGAGTCTGTTTTTACTGCCGACGGGAGAGCCCCTGAAGACGCAGTGGCTTAATTTTATTTACTTGAATAATACACCGTCGAGTCTACCTAAGACTGTGTATGTTTGTCGGAAGCATTTTCCTGAGGAATGTTTCCACAACTTGGGACAGTACAGGGCAGGTTTTGCACATCAGCTGTCACTGAAGCCTGGGTCCGTACCAAGCATCCCTGCCGCATCAGCCACAAACACCGAACAAGTAGGTGTATAACTGGTCGTTTTGCCGTGTTTTAAAATCAGTGTGTTAGCCTAGCAATGGCTACATTAGCTGTGCAGCTAACCGCTTCCTGCAGTTGGCCAGGTAATCTGCGCTACAAAACTAAAGAGCATGCAGCATGCTCTGTTAAACTGAGTTTAGTCTGGAAATTGACTGTAACTTATGAGCTTATGTTTGACTATTGCTCCGCAATGCATGTCTTCTGTTGGATAAGCGATATGTTGCTGTAGTTGCTGCTTCTATCCTCTTTGGTTATGGAGTGCGTGTTCAAGCCTAGGGTATTATACGTTCGTAAACTACCACTCCGAACACTCACTCTCTGTTCTCTGTGTCACGTTGAGTTTACGAAAGGAGTCCGAGGGAGAACGGGGTTTTGTCTTAGCAGCGTGGCTACAGGCGCTGATAGCAGCGAGTATGTGTGTGCGCAGCTTGGTCAAACCCCTCCCCCTCCCCCCATGGCCCGCCCCCACCCTCTACCCTTCCCCGCCTCCTGCTTCTCATTAGCAAAACGACGCACTGGGAAAAGCGCTGAAATGGGGCTTTCTCCCAGGAGGCTATATTTACGTGCCGAGGGTTCATTTCGAGAAAGGCTGCGGATATAACATCCGGAAGCCTCCACGAGCCCGGTTAAAGCATCAACAAACCACCATGCCATGGGACCTTTAATTATGAATTATTATACATTATTTATTATCGACTTTTTCAAAGTAAATGTGCGGTGTAGCTTTTTCTGCTGTCTCTTGGGCATGAACTGGGCAATAAATGCCCTCCAGTTATGTATGGAAGGACAAATATGTGTGGATGGAGCAGCTACTACATGAACCCTGATGCTCAGAACATCTGTCTAAAGCCAATATTAATTCAGACAAATGGAAAATGAAGGCTTCACCTGGGAAAATATGGGGCCTGCTGATCTCAGTATCCAACTGAGATTCCAGTCACTGAAGTGACCTGAATGATTTTGGTGTTTGTGTTTGTCCAGGTGCTGTACCGAGAAAAAGACTCGGGTACGGAGCCACAGGTGCAGCTGGTGAAGGGGAATCTAACACAGTCAGTGTTACTGCGGAACCTGTGCAAGTATGTGCAGTACGAAATCCAGGTCCTGGCCTTCACACGCATTGGAGATGGCCAGCTCAGCATCCCTCCTGTCCTGGAAAGGACTAAAGATGATGGTACGCAATATTTCCCAAAAATGAATTATTCCCATAAGCATTAATAAAGGAACCAATTATTATTACCAATTACACATAGCAAGACCTACATTTTAGGTGAACATGATTAACTTGGCAATGAATGTATCTTAAAAAAAAAAAAGCCCACTGTGTGAGTATGTGAGTGTGTATTCACACAGAATAAAGTTAACTTCAGAGGAATAGATTCATCTGTTAGAGCCTGTTTTAGGAGGAAGGTTTCAGTGTCACTGTGGAGATTAAAAGCGGCTTTGACATGTTCTTGATTACTAGAGCAGGAGCTGAGCGTTATGACTCATCGGCCTAAGACTTTTATGTGCGCACTCCTTGACCAACCGCTCTCACGTTTTATGAGATGTCAGATGTCTTGCGTTTTATGAGGCATCTCGTACTCGTTGTACCAGAAGTGGTCAGACTGAAACAGCTTTAGCTTTAATAAAGTGGAAGACTTGGGGGGGGGGGAGAGATATTAAATAAATCCCTGTCACTAATAGTTCTGCAGTGTACTGACAGAATCTGTGTTTTTCATATGTAGCGTAAGCATGTGCCGTGACAGCAAGTTGTTTCTTTCACTGTGCTGCTTCATGGGGCGCATTCTCTGGATTTATATATACATTCGTTCACTGTTTCTCACTGCTCTGAAATTGCCTTTTAGGGCTAGACTCAGTTATGCTGTTATACATCTGTTAAATAAAAACATCAATGTTTCAACAATCACTGCTGATTTTAGCCAAGGTGGTTTGGGAAGGTTTATGGTATGGACTGAAATATGAAACTAACTGTGAACCAGTAGTGTAAATCTGCACAGTGAAAGCTTCCAAATGGGAGGTGTGCTGGTTTGCCATCTATTACAAATAATGGTCATTGAGTCAGTCAGGATTTCCCAAACAACATCACCGCAGAAACTAATCCACAGCACATCCAGGCTTACGTATACACACACTGGGGAGCTGTAGAGTGGTTGTGAGAGGCATTTTATTTCAGGCGTGGTGTGGTGAAGAAGCTATCTGTGAGTTTGCCTATCTTAATCTGTGTGTGTGTGTGTGTGTGTATATATATTAGTGCTGTCAAGCGATTAAAATATTTAATCGCGATTAATGTCACGACTGTCATAGTTAACTCGCGATTAATCGCAATTTAATCTCACATTTTTGTCACATGAAAAACCATTGTAATTCTCTTATCAGCATAAAAAAGTGAATGGGCTTGCTTTGTACCAATGTTTTTTTTTTTTTTATTGCAGAGCATAACACGTCTTGTCACAGCCACTGACATCCATAACTTCCATATTAGATGAGAAAACCAAGGGATGAAAAGTAAAGTGCATATCACTGTGAAAATAAAAAAATGTTTTATTTTACTCTTCATTAGTTTCTTTTGAAGAGAAGTATTTGCCATAAAAGAAGAAAAAAACATAACAAAAATAAAAACATTCATCATACGTTCAAAAACGTTCATCATAGTGTGGCACTGTATTATCTAATTCTCACTGCTTATAACTCTACACCTACCCGGTGGAGATGAGCTGGGAAACTGAAGACTGAAGGAACAGTATTGAAAAGTATTTTTCCAGTCTCACCTGTGAAAGGTAATCCCATGTGATCTCGTTTGGACGGTAAACCTGTTGGTACAGTTAAACGCAGCACATGAATGAGGCATCTTTATTCTCGGCTACTGTCTAGATGCTATACCAGAGATGGTTGAAGAATCTCCACTTTGCCCCATCCAATATGGCGGCGAGGATGTTTATATGTCTATGCCTTTCTCCATCACTCACACGTACTCTTATTGAAGCAGCGCGTGACAAGCCTCAACAGGAACTACGGGTGACTCGCAGGGCCAAATTAGAATTTGCGTTAACGGCACTATTTTTTTTAATCGCGTTAAATTGAGATCACGTTAACGCGTTATCGCGTTAACTTTGACAGCACTAATATATATACACACACACACTACCGTTCAAAAGTTTGTGGTCACCCAGACAATTTTGTGTTTTCCATGAAAAGTCACACTTTTATTTACCACCATAAGTTGTAAAATGAATAGAAAATATAGTCAAGACATTTTTCTGGCCATTTTGAGCATTTAATCGACCCCACAAATGTGATGCTCCAGAAACTCAATCTGCTCAAAGGAAGGTCAGTTTTATAGCTTCTCTAAAGAGCTCAACTGTTTTCAGCTGTGCTAACATGATTGTACAAGGGTTTTCTAATCATCCATTAGCCTTCTGAGGCAATGAGCAAACACATTGTACCATTAGAACACTGGAGTGAGAATTGCTGGAAATGGGCCTCTATACACCTATGGAGATATTGCACCAAAAACCAGACGTTTGCAGCTAGAATAGTCATTTACCACATTAGCAATGTATAGAGTGGATTTCTGATTAGTTTAAAGTGATCTTCATTGAAAAGAACAGTGCTTTTCTTTCAAAAATAAGGAAATTTCAAAGTGACCACAAACTTTTGAACGGTAGTGTACAACCCCGATTCCAAAAAAGTTGGGACAAAGTACAAATTGTAAATAAAAACGGAATGCAATAATTTACAAATCTCAAAAACTGATATTGTATTCACAATAGAACATAGACAACATATCAAATGTCGAAAGTGAGACATTTTGAAATTTCATGCCAAATATTGGCTCATTTGAAATTTCATGACAGCAACACATCTCAAAAAAGTTGGGACAGGGGCAATAAGAGGCTGGAAAAGTTAAAGGTACAAAAAAGGAACAGCTGGAGGACCAAATTGCAACTCATTAGGTCAATTGGCAATAGGTCATTAACATGACTGGGTATAAAAAGAGCATCTTGGAGTGGCAGTGGCTCTCAGAAGTAAAGATGGGAAGAGGATCACCAATCCCCCTAATTCTGCACCGACAAATAGTGGAGCAATATCAGAAAGGAGTTCGACAGTGTAAAATTGCAAAGAGTTTGAACATATCATCATCTACAGTGCATAAGATCATCAAAAGATTCAGAGAATCTGGAAGAATCTCTGTGCGTAAGGGTCAAGGCCGGAAAACCATACTGGGTGCCCGTGATCTTCAGGCCCTTAGACGGCACTGCATCACATACAGGCATGCTTCTGTATTGGAAATCGCAAAATGGGCTCAGGAATATTTCCAGAGAACATTATCTGTGAGCACAATTCACCGTGCCATCCGCTGTTGCCAGCTAAAACTCTATAGTTCAAAGAAGAAGCCGTATCTAAACATGATCCAGAAGCGCAGACGTCTTCTCTGGGCCAAGGCTCATTTAAAATGGACTGTGGCAAAGTGGAAAACTGTTCTGTGGTCAGACGAATCAAAATTTGAAGTTCTTTATGGAAATCAGGGACGCCGTGTCATTCGGACTAAAGAGGAGAAGGACGACCCAAGTTGTTATCAGCGCTCAGTTCAGAAGCCTGCATCTCTGATGGTATGGGGTTGCATTAGTGCGTGTGGCATGGGCAGCTTACACATCTGGAAAGACACCATCAATGCTGAAAGGTATATCCCGGTTCTAGAGCAACATATGCTCCCATCCAGACGACGTCTCTTTCAGGGAAGACCTTGCATTTTCCAACATGACAATGCCAAACCACATACTGCATCAATTACAGCATCATGGCTGCGTAGAAGAAGGGTCCGGGTACTGAACTGGCCAGCCTGCAGTCCAGATCTTTCACCCATAGAAAACATTTGGCGCGTCATAAAACGGAAGATACGACAAAAAAGACCTAAGACAGTTGAGCAACTAGAATCCTACATTAGACAAGAATGGGTTAACATTCCTCTCCCTAAACTTGAGCAACTTGTCTCCTCAGTCCCCAGACGTTTACAGACCGTTGTAAAGAGAAAAGGGGATGTCTCACAGTGGTAAACATGGCCTTGTCCCAACTTTTTTGAGATGTGTTGTTGTCACGAAATTTAAAATCACCTAATTTTTCTCTTTAAATGATACATTTTCTCAGTTTAAACATTTGATATGTCATCTATGTTCTATTCTGAATAAAATATGGAATTTTGAAACTTCCACATCATTGCATTCCGTTTTTATTTACAATTTGTACTTTGTCCCAACTTTTTTGGAATCGGGGTTGTATATACACACATACATACACACATACATGCACACACTGATCAGCCAATCCCACAGAAGAACTTTTGTAGCACAAACTGCTCAGCATTAACTTTTTCAGCAGTTTGTGCTACAGTAGCTCTTCTGTGGGATTGGACCATATGGGCTACCCTTTATGCCCCATGCAAATCAGTGAGTCTTCGACACCCATGACCTTGTTGCTGGTTCACCAGTTGTCCTTCCTTGGACCACTTTTGTTAGGTACTAATCACTGCATACCGGGAACACCCCACAAGATGTGCCGTTTTGGAGATGCTCAGACCCAGTCATTTAGCCATCACAATCTGGCCCTTGTCAAAGTCACTCAGATCCTGACATTTGCCCATTTTTCCTGCATCCAACACATCAACTTCAAGAACTGACTGTTCTCTTGCTGCCTAATACTCATATGTCCCACCCCTTTGACTGAAATAATTAAGTTATTCCACGAAATCAAGTCGTACATGAGAATCATGTATGACACAATTGAGTGGAATAACTGTTTTATTCTATCCACATTCACTAGCTTTTAAGAAACAGAGCGTTTTTATTTTTTGCAAATTCGATAAATCAAAACTTTATACAAAACCTCCAACAAAATAATTTATGCTTAGAATGTAAACAAACCGGTGAAATAACAGGAGCAATTTGTGAAAAATGCTATAATAATAATAATTCTTGAAAAATAAAAAAGATACATTCTTACCACCAAATACTTTCATTCCATGTTTTGTTGCGCTTTTTTTTTTTGTATTTTGGGGGGTTTTGTTCTCAAGTAGAGTTTTTATTTCGTCCTTGGTTGGTTCAGTATGCTCCACCATTTTGTTTTTCTCTACTCACGGTATATGAGCTGATAGCCTAGTAGTAGATTAGCCAATCAGAGGACGCAGTTGCTCATATCCAGTGAATGTGGATAGAATAATCAATGTTATTCACTTCACCTGTCAGCAGTCATAATGTTATGGCTGATTGGTGTATATAGCTACACTTAATTTAATCAAACACTTATACTCTAAAATGTAGGGCACTGCATGTAAATAAACCACTTTGTATATTAGAATTTAAATATTCCTTTTCGGAATAAGAGGTAATGGGGTGGTGTAGCATTTTACCAAGCCAGCGCTATAATATTTAGTGGAGCAGTTTTAAATGCAGCTGGGTCACGTTAATAGAGTAGCTCTCTAAATGTGAAGTAAATAAATGAAATAAATCTGAAAATGGTGGCAGCACAGTGGTACAGCATGTAGCTTTGCCACCTCACAGCTCCAAGCTTTGATCCTGAGCTTGGGTTACTATCTTTATGGAATTTTTTTTTTCTCGTGTTTGGATGTGTTTCCTCCAGGTTCTCCAGTTTCCTTCGACAATACTTCCCAAAAACATTCTAGTAGTTGGGTTAGCTCCTTTAAATTGCCCCTGGACATGAATGAGTGTGTAAATGGTGTCCTGTGGTGGACTGGCATTCCATCCATCCATCTATCCATCCCATCCATTGTCACGGATGAGGTCTGTGTAGCGCCAGTCATGTATGGCCATACGTGGTGGCAAGGTTCCATTGTTGAAGTAAGCCAGATGGTGTTCCGTCTCCCGGCTGTTGTACCCATGTCTGTCTTGGATGTCCAAGTGGCTTCTTCCAGCCTGGCAGGGGATATCTTTCGGTTTTGCATGCAGCTACTGCGGCACCATGAGCTGAAATGGTGGTACCTATGCATGCTATGTGGCCAGAGAGAGAGAGAAAGAGAGAGAGGCGACAACAATGGATGGAATCCTTAATCGGTTCCAGACCAGTGCAGGAAACCACCTCCAAATTCTGCACATGATGAAACCAGCAGGTCCGGAGTATTGTTGCTGGCACCATAGGTGGAGTGGCTCGAGCCTCTGTAATTCTCAGGATAGTGTGGTCCAGGTTTCTGAGCCATAGAGCAGGATTGACAGTATGCAGGTTTGATAGGTTGTAATCCTGACATCCCATCCAGGGTGTAACCCTGCCTCATTATTTAATCCTGATAAACTTTAATCTTTAATCACATTAATTGCCTTTAGTCATAAATAGTTGGTTGGTTTAAACTTTTTGGCAGTAGGTATGTTGGCATTCTTAACTAGAGCACATTTCATCTACCCCCTGCTTGCTAGGCCTATCATACCTTCCCAGCCAAACAAGCATTCACACACATGTTCATATCTATGGGCAATTTAGAGTGGCCAGTTAACCTAACTGCATGTCTTTGGACTGTGGGGGAAACCGGAGCACCACCGTGCCGCTGGATTGACCAGCACTTACCGGAGACAAAAAATTAATTAAATATGAATATAAAATAAATGTCTCTCTTCACACTTCAGGGCAAGAAGTGACCCGGACATGCCGTCCCAACACTTCTGTTTTATGAAAGAAAGAGCAAGGCCTAAGTAACAAGCCAATGTCTGTCCTCACTCAATGTTGCTGACAATTATCTTTCTTTGCCTGTTAATCCTCCCCAGAACAAGTCTCATTAAACTATGATGTAAAATATAGCATACATGCAAATGCAGTCCTGCCTTTGCAGTATTTAGAGACATTGCAGAAAGTCCATATTTTATCACTGCTGGAATGCAGTTGCTGGGCCCCTGTTCACTTGCTAGGTCAAACACCCTGTAATTAAGTTTTATCAGGCCATATCAGCAAAAAGTGATGGCAAACTGGACATCCATCCATTCTCAAATCTGTTAATCAGATTAGGAGCAGAGTCATTAGTGAGTTCATGGGAAGTAAAGATGGGTCAAAAGGGCTTTTATTAGCAGCACTTCATTTTGAAACGGCTACATGGACGATTTTCTAATTATAGAGTAATGTATTTTTTATGACTTGTGCATAAACAACACTCAGACTCAGTTTAGTCTAATGTCTGGAACACCCACCAGCAGCACAGAGCAGCTGATAGCAGGATGATGAATGCAAGCAACACATAGTGGCAAGAAGAGAAGCATCAAGAGAGCTCACTATACAAATACAGCTTCTCGCCTGTGTGTGTGAGTGTGTGTGAATGCACGTCCATATGGCTTCTCGTATCATGATGGCAAAAAAAGCAATACAAATCAAATTTGTGTTGGATGTGTTAGATTTATAAGTGTGATGACTGCCAGGAAGTGAAATACAGAGCCTGCCTAACCAACCATTACAGCTCAACAAATCCATAGAGAAGTAAACAAATGGTCCAGAAGAAGGCACAGTTTTGAGAGATTTTGATATATAGTACCAGTCAAAAGTTTGGACACACCTACTCATTCATAGCAGAGCTCCTCCACAAAGTACACGCACAGAGTGGAGCCCCATACTTATGCATCGACCTGATTTTTGATGGCTTGACCATCCGACGTCCATACGTATGAATGTGTACCACCACAGGGAACCCGATCGTAAGTGCAAAGCAACATTTCTCATGATCACTTGACCACCAGATAGCGAAATTTGTATCTTTATTTATATAAAATAGGTGGATTTTTATTCAGAACTTATTTTTAATTTGGTTTTTAAAAAATAACGTGGGATTATTTACAAACACATTTTACAGAAAATATTCACGACAGTTTCATATAAAACTAGTTCAAACTGTTTTATTAGTCCACTAGCTTGTTGGACAGTTGACAGTTTCTGTTATGTAAGGGCGATAGACAGATGTAAGTGCAGGAAGAGTTTTACTGAAAACGTGCTAGCAAAGAGATTCAAAATGTAGACAAAGGCAGAGTCAAAAAACATCCGGTGAGGCACAGACAGGATATCAGAGGTAATACAATATTCACAGTCCAAAAACACAAACAGGGTCAAAACCAGAAAAGTGATACAAAATACAAGGCTTTCGCAAAGTCTGTGTTACTCAGAGTCCTTATATGTACATATGTGCTGTGATTGAGCTCTAATCAGGAACAGGTGCATGGTAATTAGTCCTAATGGCACTGTGCATGCTTTGCAATCAGCAGCTGCGCGCTCTGAGCTCCAACGCATGAAAGATGTAACCAGAAAGGTGTTTGACATGTCAAGTTTGATACTGGATGGTAACTCTATAGTAATGATGTACCGTAAAGTGAAAGTGCTGGTTTCTGCTGTCCACCAGGCACCCAGTAGAGTCACACCATAATAAATGTCATGGTGGTGTTTCTGGTGCATGGCATGCGGTGTCAAAGAAAGGAATAGATATGTATTCATAACTGTGATGTGTATCTCGTTATTGGTCTCACTGTCACAAGACAATGCAGCAATTTATTGACGTGAAATACACAACACTACAAAATTCAGTGGTCCGTATGCTATAATATTATTCTAGTCAGGTTGATTTTGTGCCCTTGTAAATATTTTGCTCATATTTTGCACATCAGGTCTTAGCCTGAGGTCCTTCAGGAGCTCAGGCTAAGATCAGGAGCTCTGCGTTCTGGCAGTGCCTAAATGTCTATATCAGGTTTTTCTGTATTTTAACTATTTTCTACATTGTAGAACAATACTGAAGACATCAAAACTATGAAATAACATACGGAACATGTATGCGATTATGTGGGAAACAAAAAAGTGTTAAAATATGTTTCGTATTTTAAATCCTTCAAAGTATCCAGCGTTTACCTTGATGACGCTTTACACACTATTAGCATCGTCTTAACCAGCTTCATGAGGTCGTCACCTGGAACGCTTTTCAATTAACAAGTGTGTCTCGTCAAAAGTTAATTAGTGGACAAGTTTCTTGCTTTCTTAATGTGTTTGAGATCAAACAGTAAATAGTAAATAATAAACGTACAGTAAATAGCCCTATTCCATAGCTGTCGTGATGCATATTATATCAAGAACCGTTCAACTAAGTAAAGAGAAATGACATCCATCATTACTTTAAGACATGAAGTGACTTTTAATTAATAAAAATAAATAAAAACCATTGAATTAGAAAGATGTCCAAACTTTTGACTGGTACTGTAGTGTTGGATGTGTACTCGAGAAGAGCAACAAGATCCCATTAGGCCTTGCTGTGTGTATTTGGCCAGTGTGTTCTGTTTTTGGCACTGTACTGCTATGTTACTGGAGTATTATCTGGTTAGTGGTGTTCAGTTTGTGGCTTTATAGGGGGTACCTTTGAAATCGAGCAGAACACATTCAAGGATCTCTTTCTAACAGGCCCTGTTTTGCTCAAATGGCAGCTTGTGTACATCAGACAAGAGCACATCAGGTCTTAGCCCGAGGTCCTTCAGCCTCATCACTTCCCACCCCTAGGCAACCCGCTTCGCTAAACCTGCACAAAATTATTTAGGGCCTGGATTCTACTAGCAAAGCCCACTGAATCTCAAGCAGAGTTTGAAAATGAAGACGCATCCATCTCTGTTTGTTTGTCTGGGTTTTCTTTTCTTCTCTTCTCTTTTCTTTTCTCATGAGCTTTCATAGAAAACCATCCTGTGATGAGAAACCATCCTGTCACTGATCTCGTTGAACCACTGCAGTTTGCCTGGCATCCTCAGGCGAGCGTACTGTAACTCTATCTGCATATAAACACACGCGGAGATAATAAGCTCTCCGAGACGTAGAGCAGAAGATTCATTCATCTCTCATTGAAGTCACTGGTGGATTTATTGTACAACAGTCACTTAAAAGTGGTCTGGGCAGCTTTGAAAATTTTTTTTTCCTTTTTCATTTGTGACACTTTGTAATCTATATTTATACACATTTATTTTTCATACCTTTGTTAAGGAAGGATCAGAGAGACTGAAGCAAGCATTGGGTTTACACATGAATTATAGTTTCTCACGTCAATAAGACAGACTAGTTCCAGTTATATTGTACTGACATTTAATTTCTTCATCTCTGTATGTTGCTTTTAGTTCCAGGCCCACCCATGAAACTGGTGTTCCCCGAGGTGCGTCTGACGGAGCTCAGGGTGGTCTGGCAGCCTCCAGTAGACCCAAACGGCATCATTATGGGTAAGAGAACACTGATCCTGAGATAATAGTAGAAATCGTAGTGTTTTCTTCTAAACCTGAGGATCGCTTTTTTTTTGTTGAGGAAAATCACAACTGCACCTGGGGAAGCCGTAATCTTCATGAGCCATCTGCTCCATGTTTTCTAATGTGAAGCCTGAGCTTGTTGTTCCTCACCTTACCTGAGTGAGAGCCTACTAGGATTTTGGTCTCCAGCTGAGTCTCATCTGGCTTGAAATGTTGCAAACTCAGTGCACCTGAGATAAAAACCACATCTGTATGGTTAAGGAGTAGGAGACTGAGAGGAAGGCAAACACTGCTTTAATAAGATTATACTGATTAACACGTCATAGTGAATGAAGCTCAGGATCGTCAGCTGGCTGATTGCACCACTGCTACAAAAACAAGGCTGACTTAAGTCTCTCATGCTGCTCAAAATCATCAAACAAAATCGCAAAACTTTATTGGTATGCACAAGCACGGTGGCAAAAAAAAATAAAAAATAGTGATTGGCCCGTATATGAGTCTTGTTTTGTTTTTCTTCAAACCGCTGACATTGCTTTAAGTCATATGGGTTTGTTTTATTCATAGCCAGTCTTATATGTAATCCAATTTCAGACAGGCATCAAAAAACGTGCTCTGTGAAAAATCCACCAGGCTAAAAAACCCGAGCAAACAGGCATTGCTGGGAGTTTGCCTTTTGAATTTGCAGCAGTGAGAATAATCCTGCTTAAATCTGTCCTTTGCTTGCTCTCTCCACAACCCTACTCTCATCTGAGCACTCCCTGACCTGAGAAACCTTAACTGTAGGTTTCACGCAGGCTCGCATTAAGCCTCGATGTAGAAGCGGAACAAATTCCTTCGCTGTGAACCCTTGTTAATTACCTGTCTACCGTTCTTAAAAAAAGCAGTGCTGCACAAGGAACCTGTTTGAATTCTTTGTGCTCTCACAGAATCGTACTTCAGATGATGTACAGTCAGTCGAGGAAACTTTGGCGAGACCTCATTTAACGCTCAGCCTGTAATTTGCCACCAGTGTTACAGTACACATGAATTGAACTTCCATGGTGGTGTTGAGGTTGTGACATGGTTTTTATGGAAGTGCTTGGGATCAGAGTGGAGTAGTGGACTAGCGCAGAGATGCTGTGACCTTTGCAGAGGCACTGCTATTGGAACAAAACATGTTAGGCTCAGAAATGACTGTCCAAAGATTTCTGCTCGACTGAAACTACCACACAGACCTTTGGCAGTACTGATTTTATCCTGAGGCAAAGCAAAACTCAGCTCGGTCTGTTTCAATGCATCATCATGTTGTGGAAAACAGAACTTGGCACAAACATATTGAAGGCATTTACAGTGGTGCTTGAAAGTCTGTGAACCCTTTATAATTTTCTATATTTCTGCATAAATATGACCTAAAACATCAGATTTTCACACAAGTCCTAAAAGTAGATAAAGAGAACCCAGTTAAACAAATGAGACAAAAAATATTATACTTGGTCATTTATTTATTGAGGGAAATGATCCAATATTACATATCAGTGAATGGCAAAAGTATGTGAACCTTTGCTTTCAGTATCTGGTGTGACCCCCTTGTGCAGCAATAACTGCAAATAAACGTTTCCGGTAACTGTTGATCAGTCCTGCACACCGGCTTGGAGGAATTTTAGCCCGTTCCTCTGTACAGAACAGCTTCAACTCTGGGATGTTGGTGGGTTTCCTCACATGAACTGCTCGCTTCAGGTCCTTCCACAACATTTCGATTGGATTAAGGTCAGGACTTTGACTTGGCCATTCCAAAACATTAACTTTATTCTTCTGTAACCATTCTTTGGTAGAATGACTTGTGTGCTTAGGGTCGTTGTCTTGCTGCATGACCCACCTTCTCTTGAGATTCAGTTTGTGGACAGAGGTCCTGAAATTTTCCTTTAGAATTCGCTGGTATAATTTAGAATTCATTGTTCCATCAATGATGGCAAGCCGTCCTGGCCCAGATGCAGCAAAACAGGCCCAAACCATGATACTACCACTACCATGTTTCACAGATGGGATAAGGTTCTTGTGCTGGAATGCAGTGTTTTCCTTTCTCCAAACATAACACTTCTCATTTAAACCAAAAAGTTCTATTTTGGTCTCATCCGTCCACAAAACATTTTTCCAATAGCCTTCTGGCTTGTCCACGTGATCTTTAGCAAACTACAGACGAGCAGCAATGTTATTTTTGGAGAGCAGTGGCTTTCTCCTTGCAACCCTGCCATGCACACCGTTGTTGTTCAGTGTTCTCCTGATGGTGGACTCATGAACATTAACATTAGCCAATGTGAGAGAGGCCTTCAGTTGCTTAGAAGTTACCCTGTGGTCCTTTGTGACCTCGCCGACTATTACATGCCTTGTTCTTGGAGTGATCTTTGTTGGTTGACCACTCCTGGGGAGGGTAACAATGGTCTTGAATTTCCTCCATTTGTACACAATCTGTCTGACTGTGGATTGGTGGAGTCCAAACTCTTTAGAGATGGTTTCGTAACCTTTTCCCGCCTGATGAGCATCAACAACGCTTTTTCTGAGGTCCTCAGAAATCTCCTTTTTTCGTGCCATGATACATTTCCACAAACATGTGTTGTGAAGATCAGACTTTGATAGATCCCTGTTCTTTAAATAAAACAGGGTGCCCACTCACACCTGATTGTCATCCCGTTGATTGAAAACACCTGACTCTAATTTCACCTTCAAATTAACTGCTAATCCTAGAGGTTCACATACTTTTGCCACTCACAGATATGTAATATTGGATCATCTCATCTCATCTCATCTCATTATCTCTAGCCGCTTTATCCTTCTACAGGGTCGCAGGCAAGCTGGAGCCTATCCCAGCTGACTACGGGCGAAAGGCGGGGTACACCCTGGACAAGTCGCCAGGTCATCACAGGGCTGACACATAGACACAGACAACCATTCACACTCACATTCACACCTACGGTCAATTTAGAGTCACCAGTTAACCTAACCTGCATGTCTTTGGACTGTGGGGGAAACCGGAGCACCCGGAGGAAACCCACGCGGACACAGGGAGAACATGCAAACTCCACACAGAAAGGCCCTCGCCGGCCCCGGGGCTCGAACCCAGGACCTTCTTGCTGTGAGGCGACAGCGCTAACCACTACACCACCGTGCCGCCCCAATATTGGATCATTTTCCTCAATAAATAAATGACCAAGTATAATATTTTTGTCTCATTTGTTTAACTGGGTTCTCTTTATCTACTTTTAGGACTTGTGTGAAACTCTGATGATGCTTTAGGTCATATTTATGCAGAAATATAGAAAATTCTAAGGGGTTCACAAACTTTCAAGCAGCACTGTATGCATCAGTGTGCATGCGTATAGCGGGGAGATGCTATGGATGCTATTTTTCAGAGCCCTTCATGCCTGGAGTGGACTGTAGGATGAAATACCAGTCCAAGAGTACTGCATGCTGTACAGTGTGAGATGGTCTACCTTATTAGTGTGCAGCCAAAGGGGCAAAGCACAGAACAAACACACGGCATGATCGATGTAATAATGTTTCATCTTTGACTCAGTCAGAGTCGGCCCACGCGTTCGGATCCGCAGAGTTTCCCAGTAATGTTAGCATTTGTTTGTTACACTTGTCGCTCCTCCTGACGCTGCACAGATGGGAGATTGAAGAATAATGCGACTAGCCATGCCTTCCTTCTGTAGCTCTCAGCTGGAAAACAAAGACTGTTCAAACCCTCCATTTAGCAATCACAAAGCCCCCATTTAAATATTATTAGATTGCATTAAACATTAAAGCACAGTATGAACAAAGTAATAAGCAAACATTTTGTACAACAGTACAGCATTTGTGCTGACTGTGAACTGTGTGTATGGGTTTTGTGGTTTTTATTTATTTATTTATTTATTTATTTATTTTTATACCGATTAGGAAAGGCTGACAAAAGGAAAGTGTGTTTCATTTGAAGTTAGTGATAGCAGAGCAGATTCTCCAGTACAGCGAGAGCCTTTTGAAAGTCATTCATCATCCAAAGTGTCATACAGTACCATTGTGGGTGTTTCTGAAAGCAGGTTTTACTTTCAAACAGTTGTGTGTTTGATGAGGAAATTATTATATATTTTTTTTCCTCTGCTTTTGTTCTTTATCTTCTCTGAGTTTTTGACTGAGATGTTTTGAGCATCTGTTTTAATTGTTTGGTGTGTTTTTTTTTTTTTTTTCAGTTGTTCAATGTAGACCCAGCAACATTTATTCCAAGTATTTCAGACCGAGCGTTTATATCCTCATGCTGCCTGCTTTTTTAGGGTATCAGGTAGCATACCGGCTGGATTCTGGAGATCCAAATAAGTTCACCACGGTGGAAGTGGGCGCAGACACCACACAGTTCACGGCTAGCGGTTTGCTCCCTGAGTCTGCTTACATCTTCCGCATTTCAGCCAAGACCCAGCAGGGCTGGGGTACAGCCGCACAAGCTGTGGTCATCACTACAGAGATCAGAGGTGATTCTCCTTCTCTATGACCTCTCTCTCTCTCTCTCTCTCTCTCACACACACACTATACAGTAGCCATCAATCTTTAGAGGCTGCTTTATTTTCTGCCCTTGACAGGGTCACAGTGCTCATACCGTATCACCCTTAGAAATACTAGCCATTGAGCCAAGTTAATTTGTTCTCTTTTGCCAAATAGGACACTGTTTGAGTTCATCTTTTGAAAGACCTTGCAGTTAAGTTTTTTTAATCAGATTAATGACTAAATGTAATCTAGATGGAGGAAATCTTGGTTCTGCCATAGCGTAATGGTTTCTTTCTTCATTTTGGAAAAAGCTTTTTAAAGAAATGTGGAAGGTCCTTTCAGGCTTTTATAGATCTGGCCTGTTTAAAGAAATATCAGGGGAAGGCGATGTGATCAGTGATGCAGGAACTGGATGATGCTTTTTTTTTCTTTTGCATGATCTGCATCTTTAATAGTGATCAATATTGCCCACCTTTAAATAAACAATTATGCCTGTGTGCATCGATTCGGAGCATTAAAATTGATGGGGCCGGTGTATTGTACTGCTCCAGAGGCAGGCCACTTACTGATGCAGTGTGATTAAGACTAGTCAGCGAGACTGGTCTGACCTCTGCACTCCTGCTCATCTCTCTCTCTCTCTCTCTCTCTCTCTCTCTCTCTCTCACTCTCAGAGCGGCCCCAGCCTCCACTGCAGCTCAGTGCACCCCAGGACCAGGTTCAGTCACGCCAGCTCAAGTTGGAGTGGGTGCCAGGAGGAGATGGATCTTCACCAGTTCGCTATTTCACATTACAGCTACGCCAACTGCCCAGTGATGACTGGATCACACACTCATCCTCCATTAGCCACAACAGCACCTCCTATGTGGTGGACCGGTGAGATTTTCTTTCCCGCTCTCTCTCTCTCTCTCTCTCTCTCTCTCTCTCTCTCTCTCACACACACACAGTTTTGTGTATACCCATACAAGCCAGCTTGAATTCCATCTGAGGTAATTGTATTTCTCTAAACTTCATAAACATTTCCTTCATGTTTCTGTCTCATTGCTTGGCCTTGCACAATCTGACAGCATGCAGTAAGAATTATTTGCCTGGAGTGTTATTAAAAGCTTAGCAGCCCTTTTCTTTTATCTCCTGTAGCGATTTATGATGCTCAGCCCCGTTTGGAAAGCAGAGACCACTCTGCATTGTTGGACGGCTGGTACACCAGCCCTGTATTTGAATTACGCTTGAGCCGCTGCTGTGATTATATGGCCAGTCAAGTGGCATTTTATATGCATTCAGAGGCCCATCTCATCTTGATTATGATGACTCCCCTCCCTCTGTTTAGGACTTTCTAACCCATCATCTCTTTATCGCCTTCTAAAGAGTTGAATAGATTATTTAGGCCTGATTTGTGGCCCGGCTCGTTTGGAGGCCTGGAGGAGGTGCATACTGTGAGGCTTTTTGAGTTACATTTCCTGTTCAGCTCAGCAGAAATGTAATACATAGGCACTTCCTGAGAACACTTCCGCATGTGGATTATTTTTTTTTTGTACTTGTTTAATTAAATATGAGTTTATACAACACAGTGATTTATAGCTTTAATTTGAACTCATTTAGAAAAGATAAGAAAAGTGGACTGTTATACCGTAGCTAAGACAAATGAACAGATATTGAATTGCAGAATTTCCTTTGATGTGAATTTAATTGTGCCTGGATATAATTACACAGATAATTGTCACAGAGGATTGTCACTTGTTTATAACAGGCACGTTAGTTATAAAGTAGTTCCCTCCAACGCCCTTAGATTTCAGTGTATTGTGTGAGCAACATCCCGTTGCACTGACGATAGTAAAGATCTGTGTCCAATGTGAGATAACTCAAGAGTTGCACACCCCTAGGCTGAAGCCCTACACTTCATACAAGCTGAGAATGATGGCGACTAATGACATCGGTGACAGCAAGTACAGCCGAGAGACCGATGCAATTACGACTTTACAAGATGGTGAGTATAGATGGAGATGTTGCTCGTGTGCCCTTTGGCGCTACCTGATACAGTATTGATTCCAATAAAAGAATTGGAGAAGAGCAGGGCAAGCCTCTTTTATCTTTCTCATAGTCTAAAAGCATGCCGTGAAGCATGGAGATCGACTGAAGTCTATTGTTCCTTTGTGACGGCTTTCTGTAAAGCACTTTGAGTTGTGTTGTAAATGTACAAAAAAGGTGCTATATCGTAAATACAACTATCTTGGGTTTGTCTGGACAGGCGGCTCGGTTCCAATTAATGGCACATTTGTAATCTGAACTGCCAAAAAAAAAAAAAATTCACTCCGACCCAATCCAAATTTGTATGCTCAGATCTGGGCTTGTGACTCAGTTTGAGCTGACCAGTCAAAATATATTATGTGCATTTTTCCCCCTTATTTGATGCCTGAAATTTGTCAAAAGAGCATCATCAGCATGAAACCAGTTCAGGGTAGGTGAGGACCTGGGCATGGAACAATAAATGTGGCCTGTCTTCTTTCTTCGTATAAAATCTCTTCTGTTTTTGTCACAGTTGTCTGTGCTGAATACTTTCAAAATAGTGAATAGATGTCCCACTTATATAAAAAACAAAATTCAATGCAGAATTTCTATGTCAGTGACTAACTTCCTTTCACCTGACCCAAACTACAGTCATTTTCAGTCCAATGTCATTTGGAACACACATTTACAGTATTCCTGACCTCAATAATGTGATTATTTAATGTGATTCTTAATGTCCTTCTGATTACGAGCAAATCTAGACTCCTTATAGCAATGCCACTGAGAAATCAGCTTATTCAGTTTGTTCTAAACAAAGTAGGATTTGGGAAAAAGGAAAAACTAGAAGGGCACTCAGTAGAGTGCATAGTTCCACCAAGCCACATATTATCAACATCAAAATCAAGTCACTTGAACCGAGGATAATACTAAAGGTGCACACCAAATTTCATCCAAATCCGTTCACTACTTTTTGCGTTACGTTGGAAATATTAAAAAAAAAATCCTGGATCCATATACACATCTGGATTTGCATCAAAATCTAATCAACTGTTCCTTGGCCCACCTTTTCTCAAAATTTCATCAAAATCTGTTTACTACTTTTTGAGTTACGTTGGTAACAGATACACAAATAAACAAACAAACACATGAAAACATAACCTCCTCCAGCACAGTTGATGGATTTACAAAAATGTATCTAAACTGAACAGAAAATTCAGCAGCTTTAAGACTCGGTCAGCGCTCTTCACTCGACTCTGCATATCTTCAGCTCATTGTTAAATAGAGAAACAAACAGCTCATTAATATACTGGCACTGTAGACTCCTGCTACACTCCTGGAGCCCCATGTATAAAATATTTGTTCAGACAAATTTGATCTAAAAATGAGCATACACTACCGTTCAAAAGTTTGGGGTCACCCAGACAATTTTGTGTTTTCCATGAAAAGTCACACTTTTATTTCCCACCATAAGTTGTAAAATGAATAGAAAATATAGTCAAGACATTTTTCTGGCCATTTTGAGCATTTAATCGACCCCACAAATGTGATGCTCCAGAAACTCAATCTGCTCAAAGGAAGGTCAGTTTTATAGCTTCTCTAAAGAGCTCAACTGTTTTCAGCTGTGCTAACATGATTGTACAAGGGTTTTCTAATCATCCATTAGCCTTCTGAGGCAATGAGCAAACACATTGTACCATTAGAACACTGGAGTGAGAGTTGCTGGAAATGGGCCTCTATACACCTATGGAGATATTGCACCAAAAACCAGACATTTGCAGCTAGAATAGTCATTTACCACATTAGCAATGTATAGAGTGGATTTCTGATTAGTTTAAAGTGATCTTCATTGAAAAGAACAGTGCTTTTCTTTCAAAAATAAGGACATTTCAAAGTGACCCCAAACTTTTGAACGGTAGTGTATGTAAAAATCCTCCTGTAAGATTTATAAAATGAGAGTTTGACATGAAAATGTGTACAAAATAATGCAGGTTTCAGTCTGACAGGAAAACTTTTCCATGTGGCCGTGTAGCAGTCGGCTGCAAAAATTACCTTTTTTTAAGTAGTAGGTTTAATGCTTCCGTTGCCATGGCAACAAATGATAGGTTATGCAAAACATGTAAATAATTTAAATAAAGGCTGCTTTATTTATTTTATTTATTTATTTATTTTGAAAGCATAGACATGCCAATTATCGAGGCCAACTTTCTACTAATTGGTTCCGTGCACATAATTTGTTGTTTATTAAAGATGGTAGATTGTAAAAGACTCAGACACTGTACTAAAGGTAAATTACACCTGCGTTAGCCTTTCTTGAGGACCTGATAATAAGCAATGAGGAGAGACACTATATGCTATACTATACACTATACAGAAAATGTACACTATAGAGCCAAAAGTATGTGGACATCTGACCATTACACCCATATGAGGGCCTTCGCCAAAGTATTGCCACATATTTTGAAGCACACAATTGTATAGAATGTCTGTGTGTGCTGTAGCATGACAATTTCCCTTCGCTGGAACTAAGAGGCCTAAACCTGTTCCAGCATGGTAATGCACATGTGCACAAAGTAAGCTCCGTGAAGACATGTTGTGTTAAGGTTGGAATGCAAGAACTTGAGTGTCCTGCACAGAGCCCTGACTTCAACCCCATTGAACACCTTTGGAATGAAGTGGAACACCGACTGCACCTCAAGCCACTCATAATCTTGTAGTTGAATGAGCACAAATCCCAACAGCCATGCTCTAAAATCTAGTGGAAAGCCTTCGTAGAAGAGTGGAAAGCAGGATTAAATCTGGAATGCGATGTTCAACAAGGACATATAGGTGCAATGGTCGGGTGTCCACATACTTTTGGCAATGCTGATTTTCTGTAATTGTGCTGTACCTGGACCTTGTGGTTTCTGTGACTTTTGAGGCATTTTTATCTGTGTGAGCATCTGTTGCTGGAAATACTGTTTATGCAAATTAATGAACTAATGGCTGGAGATGAGAAACTGGTTCACATGTGATCAGTTTGACGAAAATGTTTTGATTTATAAATAACTCTGTCGCGCATGAGTATATTCAATTGTACCCCTGTATTTATATACAGTACCAGTCAACATTTTGGACACACCTACTCTTCATAGGTTATTTCTGTATTTTGACTATTTTCTACACTGTAGAACAATACTGAAGACATCAGAACTATGAACTAACGTATGGAACATATATGTAAAGTAGCCAGCGTTTACCTTGATGATGCTTTACACACATTTGGCATTATCTTAACCAGCTTCATAAGGTAGTCACCTGGAATGCTTTTCAGTTAACAGGTGTGCCTCGTCAAAAGTTAATTAGTGCAATTTCTTGTCACCTTAATGTGTTTGAGATCAAATAGTAAATAATAAAAATACAGTAAACAGCCCGATTCCACAACTGTAGTCATCCATATTATGTCCAGAACCGCTCAACTAAGTAAAGAGAAACGACATCCATCATTACTTAAAGGAGATATGCAGAACCTTTATTTTTAAATACATTTCTGAGTGGATGGTATCTCCTTCCCTGACTCTTGTATGCTGCAAAATTGGGAATAAAAAATATGTTTTTGAGAGTTAAAATTGACCGCAAAGTTGGCATTCAAGCTGCCCCGCTGAGCCAGCCAGCCCTGAGTGCATGACGTCACAGTGGGAACCGGTGCTATAGACCAAAGCCAGACTCAGCAGGCGAGAGTGGTTGCAATGGCCTCTTCATTCGAATTTATTGGAGATTCTTCGGATTTCTCAGATAGTAATACATCTGACTGTGATGGTCCTGAAATTGGAGTGTGTGTACATGCTGCTGCTATAGAGATCTTGCAGTCACGTGACCGGAAAGTACACAACCGCCATCTTGTCGGTCAAAAACACCGCTGAATACTGCTGTACTCATGTACAGAATGGATCAATTTCAACCGACGGACTACACGGCTCATTTTTCTAATGAACAGATAACTAGATACATGTCTAAAATAAACGATCTACAGATTTGTGACCCTTATGGCTTTCCGGACGGAGTTTTCACGACCGGATTTTGAACTGCCAGCGGAATACCCGGACGTGTATAATTACCTCATTAACTTTCCCTCGCTGTTCAGTGGTGAAGCACTGCGTGCTTATAAATCTCTGGACAGTAATCTTTACAGAAATTCAGGATTTGTCAGCGACTCAGATGTGGCATCTTGTAAACAAGAATCCTCATTGGATGGGTAAGTCACTTAAGTATTGAGTATAGCACTGACCAGCCGATTATAGAATAGAATAAGGTAATTCCAAATCGTCCGTGTTGTTTACATGGATCTGGCGTTGGAGAGGTAGAGGCTTCGCAGTGGAGATTTGAGTAGCTGTTTTCTGAGCTTAGTCAACAGGCCGGCTCTGCAGCCTTGCTTTTGCTTCCGCTCCCGGCGCCGCCTCCTTCGCTTTGCTTCCAATAACAATCCACGGAGACCCCGCTCATCTCGCTATCTCGTCCGGAATGTTATTTTATTTTATTTTTTTTTCTCGTCCGGAATGTTGTGCATGCGATGGAAATCGCTACAAACCGTCATTTTCTGCTGGAAACCAATGTCCAGTAAGTCCATACGGTTGTAGTGGATATTGAAGTCCAATACAGACGAACAACACGCAAAAATACACACAAAAAACATAAAAAACGTGCACAGGTAGGGAGAGCTTGTAGCCGCAGCTGTTGTAGTAGAATTGTATATAGTAGGGTTTTCCAGAAGAAAAGGTAGAAGTAAAAGCAGAAGTAGACCCAGAAGTAGAAGTAGAAGGCGGAATATGGCGTTTGACCGACAAGATGGCATCTGTCACAATCTGGACCGGCTGTGACGTCACATGCAAGTGCTCCATACATGTAGAACCATATCAGTTTGAACCATTGGAATCCGTTAGTAACACGTCGGCCACGGAGGCCCCCACCTTACGAAATAAAGCCAGAGAACAAAGCTGTCTAGAGAATTGGATGGAACTGAACTGACAGTCTCATGTGACCCTCATTAAAACAGGATAGGTTTTATAACTTATGCAGCATACATGTACATGCATGCATTTTCACTGATAAAATGTAAAAGGCTAATTAAATAATCAGATTAACTGAGACAATCACATTCTGAAGCAAATTAAATAATTTTATACCAGGAACTTAAACACACAATACAAGTTACATGTATTAATCTAAATGCAGGTAAACAAGTGTTGCTGTTTTTGTTATGCAACCAAATGAGAGTCGTTTCTTACCCATCTGTGTTCTCTAGGGTGACCAGATTTCCCTAGTCTGAAACCGAGACACTTTTGCGCGCGACCATGTTCGCGTACGCACACCTTTTTTTTTACGTAAACGTGACACTCAGAGAGGTGCTCTTATCATTTTGTTGAAGCTCACATTTATCAACATCTCACATGAAATAAAACAAACAGGCATTTTGTTATCTAGTAGCATAGTGGTATACAGATCAGTTAAATTATGGTCAGACAACAGATTTTGTAATGGCTGAGAATAGGCCAGGCTATGTCCATAGACCAAATTTAAATTGATTTATTTCCCCTGTTTGTGAGAACACCAAGAAGCATGCATATGCACATGTAGGCTATATCTCTAAAATTGTATGCACTATAGCATGAACTTAAAAAGTAGATATATGACCTCAACATAGCCTAGGTCAGAATCAACCTTACTAACCATTCCCCACAACTGAATGAATAAAGCAAGATGTGTACAAAAGTGAACACTTTAATGGAAATGAACAAGCTGTTCAACACAGCAATATGGCCAAACTGTCAGAATGGTATGTTAAACAGAAACAAAAAAGAGACAAGTGATTTGAGAATATATACTACGGAAGCCGAGAGAGGCCCTTCATATAATCCTTTTTTTTTATTCACCTTGTTATCCCGAGATAACGACATAATTAATTCAGGATCTCGAGAAAACAACACAACTAATTCGAGATCTCGAGAAAACAAAACCGTTATTCCGAGATCTCGAGAAAACAAAACAATTATTTCATGATCTCGAGTAAACAGCTGAGAAATGGTTCATTCAAGTGCGCCAAGAGACTTGTGATATGCTGACTTTGGGGCTATTTCTCATTCTGTATAGACGCAACTTTGGTCATTAGAATGTCTGGAATAATCGATCACCTAATAAGGCAATATTTTGATCAGGGGTTGACACAGGGAGAGATTGCATTAAGTCTTTTAATAAGGGATAATTTCAAAATTAGTCCGCTGCACCTCAGCAGAAGACTGGCCCGGCTTCATCTCTACCGACGGAGATATAGTGATCCAGCTGAGATCATGAAATAACGGTTTTGTTTTCTCGAGATCTCGAATTAGTTGTGTTGTTTTCTCGAGATCCTGAATTAATTATGTCATTATCTCGGGATAACAAGGTGAATAAAAAATGATTATATGAAGGGCCTCTCTCGGCTTCCGTAAATATACACTCAAACAAAACAGCAGTAAAGGAGGAGAGGGGCGACAGCCCGAGGAGAGCCCCCACAGGAGTGCACAGCATTTGCAACATAGGCTGCCCAACTCAGTACAAGAACAAAGCACTTACAGTGTGTGCAGTAGGCTTCGTGCGCATTGTTCTGCACCTCTCAGAGGAAGGGGTAGGTGCCCTGTAAACCTTTGGAAAAGGTACATTTTCTTTTCGGCATAATTGCTGCGGCATTACTGCTGCTAGCTGCTGGACAAAGAACATTCGCGCCAGTTAATGTTTATTTTATTGTTGCATGGCAACACATTCTGTTGTCTGGAATAATGTGGCTAAATAAACACCCATGCCACAGGGCCAGGGGGCAGTAACCAGGAAAGTTTGCGATTCCTGTCAATTCATCAAAATAGTAAATGCAGACATTTCTCTGCTAATGATTCCCACGCTGCTCAGTCACAAATGTCGCAAGTGGCGAAAACCGGGACATATCCGTGTCCCGACAGACTTTTGTCGGGACTCGGGACACACAACCCCAAATCGGGACTGTCCCGGTAAAACCGGGACATCTGGTCACCCTAGTGTTCTCGCTTCTTGAAAGCCGAGCTTGTGGCCAATTGTTTTGAAACAATTTGACTTTCAGTTCTTCATTCAGTTCTTCATTCATTCGCTTCTTCCACGTAAGGGCAAGATATTGCTGCTGAGGCAAGCATATCCAGCAGAGAAATCTGACAACTGGTCCACTCATTCTCCATTTTCTCCATACTGAGTACTCCGCCATTACTGCTCAGCTCACACTCCAGGAGAACTAGTGCAACTGAAATCACTTTCCTTTTCTTGTAGTTTTCTTTTCCTTTAATTGTTGGTACTGCACCCTCTTTCAATACGGACTTATAGCCAACGCACCTCAACAGATCAGAGGTCTCGTACGAGTCCTCAGTAAAATGTGCAGAGCAGAGGAGAGACCACTTTGTAGGTGCCCAATCTATGAATTTCTCAGAAAACGCATCCAAATCTTTGCAGCTTGAACATTCTTGGGCCATGAATGCAACATAAATCCACCTTCTGTCATGTTGCTGCACCCACCAGCATCACATCTACGTGACATGGCAATAAATTAGCTCAAAATGGGGGATCAGAGTTGCAGTCAGCTCTGTGTTTTAGTATAGCGGAAATGGCGATGAGACCGATAGACTTCCTGCGGTTATGTCACAGATGTCAAGGTCATTCACTCAGACTGCTACCTATATAAATCACTTTAATCGTAAAAATTACTATATTAGATTTATTGTTAACGCTTAAAACTATTCCTATGCCATTCTTGAGGTCTCAAGGCATTTATAAACAAAAAGTGAGGCCATGGCTCTGTGTATCTGCTTTAAGACATGAAGTGCATTTTAATTAATATAAATAAAGAAAAACATTGAATTAGAATGTGTGTCCAAACTTTTAACTGGTACTGTATTGTTCTGGGGGCGGCACGGTGGTGTAGTGGTTAGCACTGTCACCTCACAGCAAGAAGGTTCTGGGTTCGAGCCCAGCGGCCGGCGAGGGCCTTTCTGTGCAGAGTTTGCATGTTCTCCCCGTGTCTGTGTGGGTTTCCTCCGGGTGCTCCAGTTTCCCCCACAGTCCAAAGACATGCAGGTTAGGCTAATTGGTGGCTCTAAATTGACCGTAGGTGTGAATGTGAGTGTGAATGGTTGTGTGTCTCTATGCGTCAGCCCTGCGATGACCTGGCGACTTGTCCAGGGTGTACCCCGCCTCTCTCCCATAGTCAGCTGGGATAGGCTCCAGCTTGCCCGCGACCCTGCACAGGATAAGTGGTTACGGATAATGGATGGATGGATGTATCATTCTGAAGCAAATGCTGAGAGCTTTTCTTAAGAACAAATTTAGAATGAATTTCAAGTATGTTTTATAGACAAGGCTCCCTGGACTGAAATCCCACCCATGTGAAACAAATTAGCTTAATCGTAGTTACAGTGGCATGAAAAAGTTTGGGCACCCTTACTGAAAATGTCCGTTACTGTGAATAGTTAAGTGAGCAGAAGATGAACTGATCACCAAAGGGCATAAAGGTAAAGACGACACATTTCTTTTCAGCGTTTTCTGCAAGATTTGTGTATTATTTTTGTTTTGTACAATTGGAGAGTGAAAAAGAAAAGGAACACCATGTGAAAGTTTGGGCACCCCAATACATTTGAGTTCTCAGGTAACTTACCAAGGTCCCAGACTTTAATTAGCTTATTGAGCTGTGGCTTGTTCAAATTCTTCGTTAGGAAAGGTCAGATGATGCAGATTTCAAAGCTGTATAAATTCTCTGACTCCTCAAACTTGTCCTTAAAATCAACCGCCATGGGCTCCTCTAAGCAACTCCCTCGCATTCTGAATAATAAAATAATTGATGCTCACGAAGCAGGAGAAGGCTACAAGAACGTAGCAAAGTGTTTTCAGGTAGCTGTTTCCTCAGATTGTAATGTTATTAAGAAATGGCAGTTAACAGAAACAGTGGCGATCAAGGTGAGGTCTGGAAGATGAAGAAAACTTTCTGAAAGAACTGCTCGTTGGATTGCTAGAAAGGCAAATAAAAACCCCTGTTTGACTGCAAAAGACCTTCAGAAAGATTTAGCAGACCCTGGAGTGGTGGTGCACTGTTCTACTATGCAGCAACACTTGAACAAATATGACCTTCATGAGAGAGTCATCAGAAGAAAACCGTTCCTGCGTCCTAGCCACAAAATTCAGCATCTGAAGTTTGCAAATGAACATCTAAATAAGCCTGATGCATTTTGGAAACGAGTTCTGTGGACTGATGAAATCAAAATAGAACTTTTTGGCCACAATGTGCAAAGGTATGTTTGGAGAAAAAAGGGTGCCAAATTCCAGGAAAAGAACACCTCTCCAACTCTGAAGCATGGGTGTGGATCGATCATGCCTTGGGGTTGTGTTGCAGCCAGTGGCATAGGGCACATTTCATTGGTCGAGGGAAGCATGGATTCGAATAAGTACCAGCAAACTCTGGAAGCAAACATCACACCATCTGTAAAAAAGTTGAAGTTAAAAAGAGGATGGGTCCTACAATAAGACGATGATCCAAAACACACCTCAGAATCTACAGTGGAATACCTCAAGAGGCCCAAGCTGAAGGTTTTGCCCTGGCCCTCACAGTCCCCTGATCTAAACATCATTGAAAATCTGTGGATAGATCTCAAAAGAGCAGCGCATGCAAGACAGCCCAAGAAACTTGTAGAACTGGAAGCCTTTTGCAAGGACGAATGTGTGAAAATCCCCCAGGTAAGAACTGAACGATCATTAGCTGGCTACAAAAAGTGTTTACAAGCTGTGATACTTGCCAAAGGGGGTGTTACTAGGTACTAACCATGCAGGGTGCCCAAACTTTTGCTTCGGGCCCTTTTCCTTTTTTGTCATTTTGAAAATGTAAAAGATGAAAATAAAAAAATTGTTTTTGCTTAAAATATAAAGGGAATGAGTCATCTTTAACTTTATGCCTTTTGGAGATCATTTCATCTTCAACTTGCTTAACTGTTCACAGTAACAGCAATTTTGACCAAGGGTGCCCAAACTTTTGCATACCACTGTAACTAACCAGTTAGTTAAATTATCAAATGTAGCAGAGTATCGAAGTGAGATAAGTCACTCTGGATAAGGGTGTCTGCCAAATGCCATAAATGTAAATGCAGTGTTAGTGATAAAAATAACTCAGAGTTTAAGAGATTGTCTGTCTGATCAGAAGGTCATGGGTTTAAATCGCAGCAACTGCTGAGCCCTTGAGCGAGACCACTAACCCTCAACTGCTCAGTTGTAAAAATGAGATAAATGGAATTTGCTCTGGATAAGGGCATCTGCCAAATGCCATAAATGTAATATTGCTTATTATGGGATATTATCGAAGGTTTGAGTCCTGATGAAATTAACTTTTCTGAATATGACGATGCAAATCAGTAGTCTGAAAGTGAAATCCGGCCTGTGTCTACCTGTGATGGGCTTGCTTATTTAGCTTGAGTTAGCTATAAGGCTAGATAATGTTTGCTAACATTTGTGATATCAGGCCAGGGAACTTCAGTCTTATCTATAAAGGACCAGTGTGGCTGACCATTTTCATTCCAGCTAAATAAGGGCCACCCTTGCAGTCACACCAGCCCTTCACAGAATTTCTACGTTTAGTCAACTGTTCTTGGTCTTCAGAGATTATAAAGTGTTTGTGTAAAATTAGAGGCCCCTGCGTTAGGCTATTTGAGATCAACATTTGAGAAAAAAAAACATCTGCCATATCAAATATTTATATTTATATTCATAGATCCTGTTTCTTTTTATTTCCTGGCAGTTCCAGATGAGGCTCCTGTTATTCAGACAGTGAAGCCCTCCACTACTACCTCAGTTCTGGTGCAGTGGCAGGTATGATTGCACTTTTTTCCTTCTTCATCCCTTCTAATGATATTCAGGGACTATCATGTGTGCACAGATGCATGTTTACTTGCAGCATTTCAAGGAGACCATTCCAGTCTGAGGAGATGGGCTGACTTGGTGGAGATAATGGTCCGTTAAATCCATGCATTACAGCCATTATCTGTTTAATTATCTGGTTTCCATTGACGAACAGCCCTCTTCGGCAGGACGTGCCAAGGGGCTTGTCATGGCTCGCTTGATATTCGTCCTGCAGCTTTGCATATCTCAGCCACATGAAGTATTGATAACACATTTTCACGAGGACTCAGGCAGGACCGGGATAATTAATACCCACGCATACTCCAAAGGGATATTAATTAGCAGCTGAAACCTTTCTCTGCTGACTTATGAGGGCAGGCTAGTCTGACTGGCTGCTTTATCGGGGGTGTTGCCTGCTTGATTACTTTCAGCGGAGAGCTTTTGTTAATTAGCCACCAGCCCAGAAATAAAACTTCTGCCATCTGCTTCACAGAGTGGCTGCAGCACAGACAGCATGGAGCAGAAACCAGGCCTACTGCTTGTCTGTCTTCTTTTTCCCCCTCCCAAGGACCAGGTCCTTAATAGGGAGCACAAGGTCAGCAAGGAGAATGTGACCTTTAATTTATTCTGCACTGTTGCAGCCACTGAAGGAGGAGACCGTGAACGGAGTGCTGGTGGGCTACCGGCTGTATTACCGTGAACTTCAGTATGACAGTACACCACAGGAGGCCAAGAAGACCATCAACAGCACTTCAGCACGGGCAGACCTGACAGGTAGGGGCCAGACTCCTAATGTGCTACATACGCAGGCTGACCGCAGAGACTGAAACAAGTTTCAAAAACAAGTTCTTAATACTGTATCATGAAACACTGACATTATAAGAGTCTATCTGAAAGTTCTGTGATTTTAAGATTATTTAAATAATATTGGCTAGCGTTGAGTGGTATATCAGATATATTCCATTCAGCTCGCATAATATTGAACAAGTCAAAGACGAGTCAAAGAGGGGGCCGCACGGTGGTGTAGTGGTTAGCGCTGTCGCCTCACAGCAAGAAGGTCCAGGTTCGAGCCCCGTGGCCGGCGAGGGCCTTTCTGTGTGGAGTTTGCATGTTCTCCTCGTGTCCACGTGTGTTTCCTCCGGGTGCTCCAGTTTCCCCCACAGACCAAAGACATGCAGGTTAGGTTAACTGGTGACTCTAAATTGACTGTAGGTGTGAATGTGAGTGTGAATGGTTGTCTGTGTCTATGTGTCAGCCCTGTGATGACCTGGCGACTTGCCCAGGGTGTACCCCGCCTTTCGCCCGTAGTCAGCTGGGATAGGCTCCAGCTTGCCTGCGACCCTGTAGAACAGGATAAAGCGACTAGAGATAATGAGATGAGATAAGACATTCCTTTCGGGTGTTCAACGCGTCCTCTTTCAAAATTCTCTCAAAATCTTCCATATTTAACAAAGCAAACCTGGCGGCCATGTTTGTTTGCAAATTATCACAGTCGCTCACTTGCGCGGAAGTTTTATGTCTCCGACGTGTGACATCATGTTATCTTGACAACTGTGCAATATCATAAACCATATTCAGCGCTCATTCTCCATTGGGTAGAGTGACGCAATACACGTAGGATAAGCGATATGCTAACAATATTGCATGCTGTCAAACCAAATGAATGGAACCTGCTAGAAGGGAATAGAATACATATATGTTATTTACCAGTTGGGAGGTCCGTATCATGAAATACCGTGACCGAGGTCTTGAAAGTACTGAGCGAGGCCCTCTGGGCCGAGGTCAGTATTCAAGGCCAAGGTCACGGTATTTCACCATACGGACCGACCTTAAGCTGGTAAATAATATATTTATTTTTTTCTTTACCAAATTCTAACAGAAAACGAGAGCGCCCGAAAGGGAAAACCGAGCCGAGCTGCCATTTTGAATCCTCATTCACGGCTGTAATGCAAATTGCTTCCTCCTCGGTATACAAGTGCACTTCCATGGCAGGACAAAAACTACATTTTGCCGCCTATGTAGTTCCCTATTTATACAAAATTGAGTCATTCAGGATTCAGCCATGTTTTTGCTCGGTGTTAGCAAATTACAGGTTTTTAGCTTTCTCCTGAAATGTTTTCTTTTATTTCTTCTTCCTCAGGGTAATAAAACTCGGTTTCACTGTAAAGACTGCCATTATCACTATCCATGATGTAAAATTAATGCTATTCTCTTGAGAAATGCTGGCAAAAATGTATAAGATTTTTGATAATCTTATAAATAAATCTTATAAAAAAAAAGATAAATGTTGACAAAAAAAATGCTACTGTGTTTGTTGTTGTGAATGAGCGAGTCGCCAGAGGTCCGTAACCGAGGTCCGTAACTGGGGTCTGTACCATAGGATACGGGCCCGCTTGCCAGCCAATCAGAGCGCAGGATTTGGACCGCGAAAAAAATAAATGTTTTTATTCCATCGAGAAAGTGTCCTGTATGGATAATAATGTAAGATATTAAACCCTCAAGTTACATTATGTCAACTTTAAGTGTAAAACCTTTCACATATTTGATAATGCTTGATTTATAACATGGTGGCGCTATGGTGCAGAGTGGTGCAGGACATTAAAGTTCTTCCCCTAATGTCCACATTGGTTTCCTCGGGGTTGTTTGGTTTCTTCCCACCTCCTAAAAACATACTGATCAGTGGATTGGCTACACTACATTGCCTCTAGTTGTGTGTGTGTGTGTGTACAGTACAGTGCCCTGTGATCTGGGGTGTGTTCCCACTTCACACCCAGTGCTCCCAGAACAAGTTCCTGATCCACCACACCCCGGATAAACTGGTTACTGCTTGTTAAGTTGAATGAATGAATTACATACACTACCGTTCAAAAGTTTGGGGTCACCCAGACAATTTTGTGTTTTCCATGAAAAGTCACACTTTTATTTACCACCATAAGTTGTAAAATGAATAGAAAATATAGTCGAGACATTTTTCTGGCCATTTTGAGCATTTAATCGACCCCACAAATGTGATGCTCCAGAAACTCAATCTGCTCCAAGGAAGGTCAGTTTTATAGCTTCTCTAAAGAGCTCAACTGTTTTCAGCTGTGCTAACATGATTGTACAAGGGTTTTCTAATCATCCATTAGCCTTCTGAGGCAATGAGCAAACACATTGTACCATTAGAACACTGGAGTGAGAGTTGCTGGAAATGGGCCTCTATACACCTATGGAGATATTGCACCAAAAACCAGACATTTGCAGCTAGAATAGTCATTTACCACATTAGCAATGTATAGAGTGGATTTCTGATTAGTTTAAAGTGATCTTCATTGAAAAGAACAGTGCTTTTCTTTCAAACATAAGGACATTTCAAAGTGACCCCAAACTTTTGAATGGTAGTGTAGTTAATGAATATTCATGACACTAACTTATATTTTAGAAAAAACATAACAGAATGAACCTTCTAATTTCAGGTGGTGAATAAAAGATAAAAGGAGGGAATTTTCTGCTGTATTTTTTAAATGATAAAACCAAAGCATTATATTTTAAATAGCATCATGTAAGCTGCACAGGGATTGCATTAAATGTGTTAATACATTGAAGCATGTGGTCAGAAGGTAGACAAATTAACTGAACGTTTTCCTTACCTGTGTTCCTGGAGGCTGGACAGATATTTTCTCAGCAAAAATGAACTCATTAGGTCCCTGGGCAATGTGAGAGACAGAATCATGAGTACAAGCTCAAAGCTATTGGCACTGAGCATGCCATCGCACTCCTCACTGTATGTCCAATACAGCCTTTAAATCTCTATTGCCAAATTGGACTCTGCAGTGTTGACAGCATTTAAATGTGCAAGTCTGGAGCAGCCAAGCATGAATGCACATTTAACACTCTTCTCTTCTTTTCACCAGTTAGATGAAAAGTGAAGTGTATTCTGGGTTTTTTCCTTCAGACTTTTTCCCTTCTTTTCTTCTTCCTTGACCAGCTTGTCTACTATCTACTCTCATCTTTCTTTACTTTTTTCATTTCTCTCTCATCTTGTCATCTTCCTGCTCTTTTTCTGTCTCACTGCTAACTCTATTCATCGTTTAAGCTCTCTTGCAGTGATCCAGGAGCAAATTTCCACAACTCTGCCCTGTTTGATCAATCTTAACAGCTCCTGTTCAAAAGTCAGCACGTACTGAAAAAAAAAAACCCCAGATAAAACCCTTTGTGACTTTGAGAAGCATTCTACATAAAGAGGTTTTGAAGAGCTGTGTCAGACTCATGATATGGGGATGAAACACAAATTTGTGAAGAGACGTCATGCTCATTCATTCATTCATTCATTCATTGATCTTCAGTAATTGCTTTATCCTGGTCAGCATCCCAGTAGACTGTGAGTCGATACCAGGAACACGGGGCATGAGGTGGGAATACATCCTAAATAAGCAATGGGCAATTTGGAGAAGGTGCAATTTGAAGAAGATGTTCTTGAAGGAAGCCAGAGAACCTGGAGGAAATCCACACAGACACCGGGAGAACATGCAAAACTTCACACACATTGTAACTGAACTCATGATCAGACCAAAGACCCTGGAGCTGTAAGGCAGCAACACTACCCACTGCACCAACATGCCGCCCTTACATAAGCACAGCCTTTCATTTAACCATCTTCTTTAAAAATTGAAATCCACGCCATAGAAGCACTACATTCTCGACATCTTATTAGTGGTGTAGTTCAACCAAGTTGATACACCGCTCTACAGTATATTGACTGCTGAATCATTAATCACTCAGTCTCTTTGGTTTTGCTCTTGGGCTTTGCTTCATGTCATTGTAGATGTAAGTATTGTGGGATTTCATCGATCCTGTGAAGAAATCTAATGGAGAAACTCAGGATAAAAAGCAAAAATTACAGCCATGATGAAATAACTCTTTGATTTATACTCTTTGATTTATATATTCCTCATTTATTTTTCTTTCGTTCTTTCTACCTGTCAAGCCAAAAGTACTGTGAAGACTGTGAGTAATCCTTCCCTGACGGAATTCGAACTCACCCGTAAGTTTTATTCACTATTCTGGCTAAATTGGTCCAAATGATGTTTTCCTACTCGTTCTGACTTAAAAAAAACCCACACAAGTCGATGATACTCTCTGCATCCAGAGGACAAAGCATACCTTGTAATCTTTACTTGCAAGGAACTGTCTAGTTTACATATATAGATGAGAGAGACAGCATCCTTTTCCATGAACTAACCATAGACTGACATTCTTCCTGTTGCATTCTGAGTAGTTTTGTTAAGATGCCAAAATGATATTATGGCAAATAAATATGAACTCCTGTTATTATACGTCATTAATTACACTGTCAATTGTTTCTAGGAGCATAAGCTCTCATATGTTACTGAATAAACTCTTTAGCTGTTTGCTGAAGATCCTGAAAATAGAATTTGTTTGGGAATGAAAAAAAAAAAAATCACACTAGGTTGCCTTAAGTCACCTTAGCGCATCATCAAACTGTTTGCATAATTTTAGCCTATTTAAATAATAATGTGAAACAATTAGAAGAGTAGCATATTGCCATACTGTAGTTTTGAAAACTATTGAAGTTTCCTAGAACACAGTCTTTCCCGAGAAAAAATGTGAAACTTGAAACGTATCTGAGGACCATTCTGTCTTGTTCCATTCTGATTTTGTCTTTTATCCCCATGCCTTGTTTCACAGAGCTGGAGAAATACCAGCGCTACGAAATCATGATGACGGCCTACAACATCATTGGCGAGAGTCCTGTTAGCGCTCCAGTGGAGGTGTTTGTAGGAGAAGCAGGTAATCATCAGTTTTGACTGTTCTGTGTATAACATTTGAAGACAAATCCCACTTCTTAACATTTAATTAAAGAGGTACTGCACACTTAAGTGTGTTTTTTGAGCTGTAAACTAAATGATATGACTATAGTGTGATGAAACGCGTCAGTGCTGGTGAGTTTTGTCTGTTTTTCCCCCAATTTGTATAAAAAAATTGCCATTTTATGGGTTGAAAATAACTCAAAATGCCATCTAATGGTATAAGTAATCCTGAACCATGTAAGGCCGATGACGTAGAGTCAGGTGTTTAGTACTTCTCTGTCATTAAATTTATTTTAAAAAAGAATGTTAACACCCTCTAATCTGAGGTGGGTGGACCGTTTCCCATAGCCCCTGCCTTTGAGTGGGAGTCTGTAAAACTGCTTTCATTTTCCAATCTATGCTGATCAAAACTCAGTGAGTTTTAATCAGCATAGATTAACCCTCACCGTATCCTTAACGAAGAGACAGGAGGCAAAGTTGGAGGTGGCGGAGTTGAGGATGTTAAGGTTTGCGATGGGAGGTTGGACAGGATAAGGAACGAGCACATCAGAGGGACAGCGCATGTGGAGAGCTTGGGAATTAAGCTAAGAGAGATGAGACTGAGATGGTACGGGCACATCCTGAGAAGAGATGCAGAGCATGTTGGAAGGAGAATGTTGAGGATGGAGCTGCCAGGCAAACGAAAACAAGGAAGGCCAAAGAGGAGATACATGGATGTGGTGAGAGAGGACATGAAAGTGGCAGGTGTGGTAGAGAAGGATGCTGAAGACAGGGAGCAATGGAGACGAAAGATCTGCTGTGGCGACCCCTAATCGGGAGCAGCCAAAAAGAAGAAGAAGCTGATCAAAACTCACTGAGCAGCTCCTGCTTCACACATTTACACACACACCACTTTTTAGTGTTTTCAAAATTATGCAGCGGGTGGAGTTAGGCTCAAAGCCGGAGGTGAAGATACACTTTAATACAAACCTTGTTGTCTTTAGCAGTAAGTGCTGTACACATAAAAGCATGACGATACAGTGAAAAAAGACCAAACAACCTTCAAATAAGACAAAACAAGGCTTAGTTTGTGATAAATGGATATGTTGTTGTGGTCTTGTCAAAAAGCAAATGGCTGGCAACAAAATGTTTTGGGGGCCAACATTTCTACTGATAAAGCACCCTGAAATCATGGGTATGAGTCAACCTATCGAATAATGAAGGTAAGAATTATAAATAAACTAAGAACAATGAGCCAGTCAGTCAGTGAGTACTTGCAACTGCGCTTCATACCTCCCTCTAAAGAAGACTGATGACTATAACACATTCAAGAGGAACTAATACATACAGGACATGACGTGTTTTTCACCTAAGAGCAAAGAAGCTTTCTGGAGAACAGGTCCACTTATCAACAATGTGGTTGTTTTGTGTAGATAAAAGTTTAAAAAAATCATTCATTTATGTTTTTCATGGTTGCAAGTCAATTTTCATAAATTTTGCCTTTCAAAAATAGTACACTGTTTACGAATGGCACATTTATAAGCTCTCCTGCTGGTCAGTCCCTTCAGTGAAAAAAATTAAGGGGATTTAGGAGGCTATCATTTAGGTTCAGAGAAATATGTTGTGGGATGCTGAAGTTCACAGCTTGTGGAATGGCTTGCAGATGGGTTCATGCAGCGAGTTAAAAAATAAAAAGCTGCTGGCTAGAGGCTGCTTGTTCAGTATCTACTTTTCTTTGACATTACATTGCATACCTGCAGGCTTAACCTTGCTCAAATAGATATTTTGCCAAGCAGAACAAGACTGTCTGGTTGACGGCTTCTTCAGTAACTTGGACATGTACACACATAGACACTCATAGACCATAGACATACCGTAGACCACCTCTACCTTTTAAAAGAGACTTTCATGCGAATGATCTCACTACTCAGCAGTTCTATATCTAAGCGTAAAACATTATCCTTTTCCATTGCTCTGGCATTTCAACCAAAAGAAATGAAGTGGTGGATTTGAGTGCTCTTCAAATACAACACAAGTCGCCACGTTGCTAAAAACAGCCAAAGTTCAGTGCAATTATTCACGGAGCAATATTCCATTTGCCTGGCAAACAGCTGAACCCGAGCAGCTTTCCGTATCTAATGAGCTGCCAAACAGCAGGACAGGACATGACGACGTCAGAACCCCACCATGAGAAACCAGACTCTAATTGCTGCACTGCATTATGGGTTAGGATTTACAAAAATGGCACTATTCGGTGTTGAGTTGGGCAGATCATCTGCTGTATGATCAGTTCAGTGTCTCTGATAAAAGCCTTTAGTTGGAAAATAAAAATTACTGTCTGTCTGATAGTAAGATGCATTAGCTCGCTCAAGAATAATGAACGCTACTACATTTCTACAAATACAGTGTCAGCTTGGATTTTAAGGTAATCTTGAATATCATAGTAATAAAAAACATGCTTTTTTACACTTGGTGGAGATGAGGTCATTTTTGGGCATGCCACATTCACAGCATTGTTACTTGGCATTATTATTATTAGAGTCCTTACGCCTGATCATAGTGTGTAAAATTATGGCCATAGTAAGATGTTATTGAGAGCAGCGACAACAGTTTTGGCGGTTCTTTTCCTGCACGCCTTCCGGCTGCTTATGACCGCCTTTCGTGAGAGGCTTAATGAAGCAGTAAATATGAATCTGTCATAAGAAACTCAAGCATCTGGCGGAGCTGCACAGGGTTATCTGCATCAGGTTATTAACAGCATCATTAGAGGGGGTCAGGCAGGCAGATTACTCCCAACAGCAGGAAGGGGGATGGCCAAACAAACGGACAAATTTCCTATTGATTAACTTTTGCCACCACTCGAGGGGGGAACAGGGAGGGTGAGGAATTTAAAGGTGGTGGCGCTGTGTGTGTGTGTGTGTGTGTGTGTATATGTATGTATATGTATGTGTATATGTGTGTATACTAGTGCATCTCAAACAATTATAATATCAAAAAGGTTTTTTTTACTTTCATATATTCTATATTCATTACATGTAAAGTGAAATATTTCAAGCCTTTTTTTTGTTTTAATTTTGACAATTATGGCTTATAGCTCATGAAAATCAGAAATCCAGTATCTCAAAAAGGATTTACAATCCAGAAATGTCCAACTTCTGAAAATTATGTTCATTCATACACTCAGAACTTGGTTGGGGCTCCTTTACCATGAATTACTGCATCAATGCGGCATGGCATGGAGGCAATCAGCCAGTGGCACCGCTGAGGTGTTATTGAAGCCTTGGTTGCTTTGATAGCGGCCTTCAGCTCGCTTGTATTTTTGGGTCGGGTGTTTCTCATCTTCCTCTTGACAATACCCCATAGATTCTCTCTGGGGTTCAGGTCAGGCGAATTGGCTGGCCAATCAAGCACACTAATATCATGGTCAGCAAACCAATTGGTGGTAGTTTTGGCATTGTGGGCAGGTGCTGAGTCCTGCTGGAAAAGGAAATCGGTATCTCCATAAAGCTTGTCAGCAGATAGAAGCATGAAGTGCCCTAAAATCTTCTGGTAGATGGCTGTGTTGACTTCAGACTTGATAAAACACAGTGGACCAACACCAGCAGATGACATGGCACCCCAAATCATCACAGACTACCGAAACTTCACACTGGACTTCAAATGCCTTGGATTCTGTGCCTCTCCACTCTTCCTCCAGACTGTAGGACCTTGATTTCCAAATGAAATGCAAAATTTATTTTCATCTGAAAAGAGGACTTTGGCGCACTGAGCAATAGTCCAGTTCTTTCTCTCCTTAGCCCAGGTAAGATGCTTCTGACCTTGTCTCTGGTTCAGGAGTGGCTTGATACTAGGAATGAGACAGTTGTAGCCCCTTTCCTGAAGACTTCTGTACGTGGTGGCTTTTGATGTACTGACACCAGCCTCAGTCCACTCCTTGTGAAGCTCTCCCAAGTTCTTGAATTTACTTTTCTTGACAATCCTCTCGAGGCTGTGATCATCCCTGTTGCTTATGCACCTGTTGCAAACATGCATAGAGTATGGAAGATCAAAGCCAGAAGAACTCTGAGGCTCAAGCTTGGAGCTCGGCTCTGGAGCTCAGTCACAGGTGAACCAGCAGACAAAATGAGGGGGGGAAAATATAGTGTGCCTCCTATTTGTATCTATACTTGTACATTTTATCGAGAAAATTAACAGCCAAAGCATGTATTTCTTGGAGCTGAGATTAAGATTAGGGTTAGTTTTAGCTGTAAGCATGACATTAATTAGCTGCATTCTTCTTGTGATCAGTACATTACACACACTGTTTTAACCACAGGTTGTCTTTTTCATATGGGTCATACAGAAATGTTGGCATGTCATTGAAGCTACAGTGCCAGTCAAAAGTTTGGACACTCCTACTCTACTCATCTGTAGGTTTTTCTGGATTGTGACTATTTTCTACATTGTAGAACACTACTGAAGACATCGAAACTATGAAATAACATATGGAGCTATGCGGTAAACAAAAATGTTAAAAAACAAAATATGTTTCACGTTTTAGATTCTTCAAAGTAGCCAGCATTTACCTTGATGATGATTTGCATACTATCTTAACCAGCTTCATGAGGTAGTCACCTGCAATGCTCTTCAATTAACAGGTGTGTCTCATCAAAAGTCAATTAGTGCAATTTCTTGCCTTCTTAATGCGTTTGAGATCAAACAGTAAATAATAAAAATACTTGAAGATTTTCATCTATACAGCGATCAATTCCATGAAAACTTTGCCCTATGTGAACGTTTTACCTCTCGGAAAACTTGTGACGTGTTTAAGGAATATGGGGTTCAGGTCCACTTTAAACCAACTAACACCTTACAGCAGGTGTTGGTGAGACCTAAAGACCCTACCCCTACGAGTGAACGCTGTGGCCTGGTGTATTTAATTACATAAATGTGAAGGAAGTGCTGTGGAGTAGTGTAGTGCATCTTATGTTGGTGAGACTGAAAGGACACTCAAAACAAGAAGTATGAAGCAATGCAGACCGAGCTCTACGTCTTCTGAAGTCTCTCAACACATTCACAAACATTATAAGGGACACAAATTTGATTTGGATAATGTCAAGATATTGGATCAAGATTTAGATTGGTTTAGACAGGGCATGAAGGAGGCCATTCAGATTAGGACCCACAGACCCTCCCTAAACAAGGATGGGGGTAGGTATCAACTACCAGCAGTTTGGGACAATATTTTATTGGGCATGCGCACTGCATGCTCAAAGGAATGACATCACTTCACGTCCCTGAAGAAGGCTCCTGAAGGAGTTGAAAGCTTGGGTAGTCCAAGAATTTTGTGCAGTAAAATGTTTTAAAACCCTTTTATGGAATAAACATACAGTAAATAGCCCTATTACACAACTGTAGTAATCCATATTATGTCAAGAACCGCTCAATTAAGTAAAGAGAAACGACATCCATCATTACTTTAAAGATGCCATCCCACCAAAAACGTTTAATACTGGCTCTTTTTGAAATACCATAGTTCACTCCGAGTTGCATATGCATGCTGCATGTGAAAATGTAATTCTACTCCCATTCCCTGTATTAGCTTATGAAAGAAAATAATCAGAAAAACGAGCGAATCTGAAAAAGCCCTATGAACTTGCGTCACTTCGAAAATTAGTAGTCATGGCCTCGCCCACCTTGGCTTGCGACCGCCCACGGGAAGAAAGTTCGGATTTAAGCGAGAGGAGAGATAGCAGAGCCCATCTCATCAGTAGCTAACGAAGAGGACCTAACAGGAAGTTGAAGACATGTCTGAACAAGTTTGTGCCTGTGTTATTTGTGGCAGTAACACATCAACGTTGCATTTCTTACTCAAGATAGAAGAGCTGAAGAAGAAATGGCTGGAATTTATCTTTGGAACACCACCAGTGAAGTATAATGCAGCGTTAGTACTGTGTTCTGATCATTTCAACCACAATGACTTTTCAAACTTCGGTGCCTTCAGTAGTGGTTTTGCTTCGAGGTTGTTTTTAATACTTGGATCTGTACCGTCAAGACGATCAACCACCAGCTCACAAGCTGTAAGTAAAATATGAACTTTTTGTTTGAAGGTTTTTGTTACAAAATAGCATGTTCATATTCTCCACGTTAGCATGCATGACATGGTCACAAGCTAGGCAGGGATGAGAGTTTTCCGCTTTTCGGCGGATTTCCGCTTTTTCTGAGTAAAAAATGACCTTTTTATATTATGCCAAATCCTTTGAGAATTTTTTTTAAATTAATTTCAGGGGGTTGGGGTATGTTCCTTCATGCTGTTCAAACTTTATTAACTCCAACGATGTTTACACATTATTTGTAAGTCGCCATCTTTAGTCTCTGTAGCAGTTCTCACAGAAGGGTGGAGCACAGAAGACGGCAGGACAGAGTTCAGGTTGGTAAAACGGTTTTATTGCCACACTTTTCAGTGAACAACTAGCAAATAATTGCAGACACACACGCAATCGGCGTCTGGTTCGGGGAAGAGCTGCTCTGCTCTCGCTCTCCCTCCTTAAGTAGGGCTCGGTCACTGGGAAGACACACAAACACAGGTTAATTGACATCAGGTGTAGTGATTCTGCCACTTACCTTCCCTGACTCCGCCCTCCTGTCACAGACCGGCGCTTGACCACGCCCCCGCTGCCACATACCCCCACTGCCCGACTCAGGTCGGGCGGCCGTCCGGCCTGCAGCCGACTCCCCTTGACGGGAGAGGAAGTCCGCCACGACCATCTGCGCCCCCGGCCTGTGGATCACCTTGAAATTAAAGGGTTGGAGTGCCAGATACCAACGGGTGATCCGCGCATTGGCATCCTTCATGCGGTGGATCCACTGGAGGGGCGCGTGGTCTGAACAGAGGGTGAAAGGGCGTCCCAGCAGGTAGTAACGGAGGACGAGGACCGCCCACTTGATTGCTAAGCACTCTTTTTCAATGGTGCTGTAGCACCCCTCACGCACTGACAGCTTCCTACTGATGTACAAGACTGGGCGGTCCTCCCCCTCCACCTCCTGGGACCAAACAGCCCCCAGCCCTCTGTCCGACGCATCCGTCTGTAACATAAAGGGGAGAGAAAAGTCAGGGGAGTGTAAAAGTGGCCCCCCACACAGTGCGGCCTTTACCTCGGAAAAAGCCTGCTGGCATTGCTCCGTCCACTGGACCGGATCTGGTGCCCCTTTTTTAGTCAGATCAGTCAGCGGGCTGGTGACGTCCGAATAATTAGGTATGAACCTACGATAATAGCCAGCCAGCCCCAGGAACTGTCTCACCCCCTTTTTGGTCTTGGGCCTCGGGCAGGCCGCAATTGCTGCTGTCTTGTTAATTTGGGGACGCACCTGCCTGTTGCCCAAGTGGAAGCCCAGATACCGTACTTCCACCCGCCCAATCGCACACTTCTTTGGGTTGGCTGTGAGACCCGCTCGCCTCAGCGACCTAAGGACGGCCCTCAGATGTTCGAGGTGCCTCGGCCAGTCATTACTATAGACAATAATGTCGTCGAGGTCGGCGGCCGCATAGGTGGCGTGGGGGTGGAGGACCCTGTCCATCAGCCGCTGAAACGTAGCGGGCGCCCCAAACAGCCCAAAAGGAAGTGTGACGAATTGATGTAAGCCGAACGGTGTGGAAAAGGCCGTTTTTTCTCGGGATAGTGGAGTCAAGGGGATCTGCCAATATCCCTTCGTTAAATCCAGTGTCGAATAAAAACGAGCCGTGCCTAGTCGATCGAGCAACTCATCAATACGAGGCATTGGGTACGCGTTGAATTTAGACACCGCGTTGACTTTTCTATAGTCCACACAGAACCGGACCGACCCGTCGGCCTTGGGTACCAAGACCACCGGGCTGCTCCAGTCACTGTGGGACTCCTCGACAATGCCCATTTCGAGCATGGCCTCGAGTTCTTCCCGAACCACTTTTTTTTTGTGTTCGGGTAGCCTGTAAGGGCGGCTACGCACTACCACCCCCGGGGGCGTCTCAATGTGGTGCTCTATGAGGTTGGTGCGGCCGGGCAGGGGTGAGAACACGTCCAAAAACTCGGTCTGCAACTGGGCAACCTCCGCGAGTTGGGTCGGGGAGAGGTGGTCTCCACAGGGGACCGGAGAGGTATGCGATGCCAATGCCCCCTTTTGAACCTCCGGCCCCAGCTCCGCCTTCTCCGGAACCACTGACACCAATGCTAAGGGGACCTCCTCGTTCCAGAGTTTGAGTAGGTTGAGGTGGTAAATCTGTAGCGCCCCACCCCTGTCTGTTCGCCTCACCTCATAGTCGACGTCCCCGACTCGCCGTGTGACCTCAAAGGGTCCTTGCCACTTGGCGATCAATTTGGAGCTCGATGTGGGCAACAGTACGAGTACTTTATCTCCCGGTGCGAACTCCCTAAGGCACGTACCCCTGTCGTACAGGCGGGTTTGCCGTTCTTGGGCCTGCCGCAAATTATCTTGGGTTAGGCGTGTGAGTGTGTGGAGTTTTGTGTGCAGGTCAATAACGTATTGAATTTCATTTTTACTTGGTGAAGGTCCCTCCTCCCAATTTTCTCGCAACACATCTAAAATGCTGCGCGGCTTACGCCCATATAATAATTCAAACGGGGAGAACCCTGTGGAGGCTTGGGGGACCTCTCGCACTGCAAATAACAAGGGTTCGAGCCATTTATCCCAGTTACGTGCGTCCTCACTTATGAATTTTTTTAATTATATTCTTGAGGGTGCGATTGAACCGTTCAACTAAACCGTCCGTTTGTGGGTGATACACGCTGGTGCGGATCGGCTTAATACCTAATAACCCATACAGTTCGTTCAGTGTTCGTGACATAAACGTGGTGCCTTGATCAGTCAGAATCTCTTTCAGGATTCCAACTCGGGAGATGACGCGGAAGACCGCTTCCGCAATACTGCGTGCTGAGATATTGCGGAGAGGCACTGCTTCCGGGTATCACGTTGCATAGTCCACCAGAACTAATATAAAGTGGTACCCCCGTGTTGACCGATCTAATGGCCCGACAAGATCCATCCCAATTCTTTCGAACGGGGTCTCGATTAACGGTAGAGGGCGCAAAGGCGCTTTTGGAATGGCCGCTGGATTTACTAACTGGCGTTCGCGGCACGCCGTACGCCACCTACGGACATCGCCGCGAATCCCCGACCAATAGAATCGGGCCATTATTCGGGCTAGTGTCTTATCCTGCCCTAAGTGTCCAGCCATGGGATTAAAGTGAGCCGCCTGGAATACCAATTCCCGGCAGCTCTTTGGAATCAAAAGCTGTGTGATTTGCTCTTTCGTCTGAGTGTCCTGCGTCACTCGGTATAATCTATCTTTCATAATAGAAAAATAGGGGAAGGACGGGGTGGCGTTCGGCGGAAGCGTTTGACCATCGATTACTCTCACTTGGTCAAACGCATGCCGCAGAGTCTCGTCTCGCGACTACTCTAACGGGAAATCTGCCAGGGATTCCCCGAGAGAGGGAGGAGGAGCCTGTGGCTCCTCACTCTGACGCGGAGATGACGTAGACGGCTCTGTGACAGCTGCTCCCGCCAAGGCGACACCAGGACCTCCCCCTGCTGACCTATGGCAGGACCCACTCTTTACTAAATGACTCATCAACTCCCCGAATCCCGGCCAATCAGTCCCCAAAATTATCGAGTGGGTGAGGCAAGGATTAACCGCCGCCTTTACTAAGGATTAACCGCCGCCTTTCCCCTTGGAAAAAAATGTGGGCCGACACCAAAGGGTAGCTGTGAACATCCCCGTGCACACACAACACCTTCACCCCCGTGCTCCCCCCAATGCCTCGTCTTGCACCAGGCTTTGGTGAATTGAGGTCTGATTACAACCGGAATCCACCAACGCCTGATATGTATCCCCTTGAATACTCACCGGTATGCGATACGCTCCGGCCCGATCGAGGGCGGCTCCTGGCGCGTCGGGGATCCGAACCACCGCGCCCACCTCCATTACTGTGCACTGCTGTTGGAGGTGGCCCGGCTCCCCGCAGCGCCAGCAAACCGGCCCGGGCTTCCTCTCCACACCGGTGTTCTGGGGCTCACTCACCTGAGGGGGGGAGAGACAGACACAGAAGGGAGAAACGGGAGGGCACCGTGGGTGCGGCAGGCCGGCTGGGGTGGCACCGGCCCCCGCGGTGGGGGAATGGGGCGAGGAGGGGACACAGGAGGAGAGAGAGGAGAGGAGAGAAGAGGCTGCCTGCTGTCCTGCTGCCAGGACAGCTGCCAAATGGTCCTCCGCCAGCTCGATGGCCTGATCCAGCGACGCCGGGCGGTGGCACTGGACCCACTCCGCGGTTCCTGCTGGCAAGCGTGTGATGAATTGTTCCAGTACCACCTGGTCGACGATCCCCTTGGCGTCGCGGTTGTTGGCCCTCAACCACCGCCAGCAGGCGTCCCGGAGTTGCTGGCCGAACGCGAACGGCTGGCCGACTTCCTCCAAGCGCAAAGCGCGGAAGCGCTAACGCTGCTGCTCGGGGGTGCGCCCCACATGCTGGAGAACGGCCCGGCGAAGGTCCGCATAGGCCAGCCGGCGGTCGGCGGGGAGCTGTAGCACGGCCAGCTGCGTCTCTCCCGTTAGCAGGGGGAGGAGGTGTGCCGCGCGCTGATCCATCGGCCACCCCGAGGTCTCCGCGACTTGCTCAGAGAGCGTGAGGAATGCCTCGGGGTCGTCCTGCGGGCCCATCTTTGTTAGGGGAGACGGGCCCGCAGTGGGAGCGTTGGTAGACCCCGCCGACGCGAGGAGGTGCCGGAACACCTGACGATCTTCTTGCTGGGCCAACACCAGGGCCTCGAACCGCTGTTCCTGCTCCTTTCGGAGGGTGACTAGCGCCTGGTGCTGGCTTTGCTGGGCCGTGGCGAGGGCGTGGACCAGGTCGGCGAACGGGGAGGACTCCATGGGGCTGTTTGGCTTCTGCGCTGCAGATAGTTCCCGGGTTTCGGCACCACTGTAGCGGTTCTCACAGAAGGGCGGAGCACAGAAGACGGCAGGACAGAGTTCAGGTTGGTAAAATGGTTTTATTGCCACACTTTTCAGTGAACAACTAGCAAATAATTGCAGACACACACGCAATCGGTGTCTGGTTCGGGGAAGAGCTGCTCTGCTCTCGCTCTCCCTCCTTAAGTAGGGCGTGGTCACTGGGAAGACACACAAACACAGGTTAATTGACATCAGGTGTAGTGATTCTGCCACTTACCTTCCCTGACTCCGCCCTCCTGTCACAGACCGGCGCTTGACCATGCCCCCGCTGCCACAGTCTCGTTTAAATCTCGTTGAATGTGATGTAAAATTTGTGTTATGTACATTGTTATTGGTCAAAACATCGATGTCAAGACCATAATAGCCAATCAAAACAGTTTTTACAAAGACACCCACATCTGCTTGTTCTGACCCACTGGAGGTAGCGTCACAGTGCTGTTAGCCAATCAGAGGTAACGTTTTACATGTCATGAATATTAATGAGTAAGAGCTGAAATCCTGTCGTTCTCCCACCACCCACTCCTCCAGCAAACTAGAACAGCCTGAAACAGGAGAACCACAGCATTTTTTTCACCAAAACCGGCTCACAGGGCATTCATTCATACTAGAGACCACCGCACAATTAATGAAAAAACGATGCAATGAGACCTTTAAGACATGAAATGACTTTTAATTAATAAAAATAAATTAAAAAAACATTGAATTAGAAGGTGTGTCCAGACTTTTAACTGGTATTGTGCATAATGAAACAAGACCAGTTTTGACTAGGTGTCACTTGAAGTGCTTACATGAATGTCTCTGAGTCAAACATAGCTGTTCATAATTTCCCCTGCTTAAATTAGACAGAAAGGATTTTTTAAGTCATATCATAGATGCAAACCTTCAATGATAAATGTAACCAGATTTCTAAACTGCACTAATCTGAGAATATATACTCAACAAAAATAAAAACTTTACACTCGTTTCAAAGTCAATAATTTGAACATTTTGGAAAATAGGTTTGAAATAACGATTGTATTCAATTATCTTGTCATTAAAGATGCTATAGCATACAGATCATGTTTGTCATGGAATCGGTTCCACCGGAAATGCGACGACAATGTCCATGATCAAAAACTGTGAGTCACAACTTAATGAAATCATGTCAATATCGGGTGTGTCCTCCATGGGGGTTCACAACTGCGATACAACGTCTCCTCATGGATTGGATGATGCGTCTGAACACAGCTTGGGGAATGCGCCGCCATATTTGTACCAACATGGCACCAAGCTCCTGCAAGTTCTGTGGAGGGTTCCTTACGGTCGGCTGTGGTGCCAGTTTGATGGAGACGTGTCTGGAGATTATGGATGGTCTGTCGACTGCATCCCATAACCCTGGCAACGTCAGTGACGGATGTTCCCGTATTCAGCATGGCAATGGCATGTTCACACTGAATGTTTGACAGTCGTGGCATTGCAAATTAACAAATAATTAACCATAAAACCTTGTTTTTCTGAGATGACACTCTACTCTGCTACCGTGAGATCAATTGCACGTGTATCAATAGGTCACGTCACTTGTGTCACGTGGAAACGTGATTTTAGCGTGCAGTGCTCTCGCACGTGCTACGTAGGCCCGACCAGTAGAATGAATGTGTGACGTAATGCCCTTGACAATGCATTTAACCATAATCACAACAAGAACTCTTTCAAGAAAAGTTTCTAAATACTATTTGAAAAATAATGAGTGTCAAGTTTTTATTTTTGCTGAGTATAGTTGCATTCGTCCAGAGGTTGTAAGTCTGACCTCTGACCATGAAAAACCAATGAAAATGTCTCCTCAACTCAGAATTGATCTACTCTGGACCTCAGGATGCTCTCATCATCTCCAAGTTCCTCCGATTTCACCAACTGATGTCAAATGAACATGGCTGCTCACAGCATCAGCAGTAAACAAAGTAGCGCTTCTTAATTTTCAGTTCTACGAGTTTTGTATTTGTTTTACAGTATATCAATCAACACAGATATTCCTTGTTATATCAGTTTGCTGTTTTGAGGAGGTAAATATACATCACTCATCACAGTTATCTAGCTAGCTTGTTGTTAAAAAAGATGAACATGAAGGCATCCATTTTTGTTTTCAACTTCGTACACAATCATAAAGCTGAATCTGAAATGGATTGGTGCTCCCTATAAAGTACATTCCGTCTGACACGAAACAATAGCTGTAACACCCTTTAGAGTGCAGTCTGTACAGTATATCAAATACAGAGCTCAGATTATGTTGCCATCATGTTCATACATAATCAGGGCTCTTGTATAAGAAATTGAACCAAATGTGTTGGCGTGCTTCCGTTTTCTCTTGTATTAAAGGCTTGACTGATTCAATATTTCTCTAGTGTGATGTGCTCAGCGATCAGTGTGAAATATGGCTTGTTCTGTCAGTGTGATCTGTGTTGTTGGAGTGCTTCTTAGTTCTCACACCCCTCAGCCCATCTGGAGAAGAATGTGAAATGAGTCATGTTAGGGTGCTGCTCAGTTCATATTAGCATTCGGCTTGTGTAAGTGTATTTTTTTAACTAAATATGTGTTAATATGTGCGATGCTGGGGCGGCACGGTGGTGTAGTGGTTAGTGCTGTCGCCTCACAGCAAGAAGGTCCTGGGTTCGAACCCTATGGCCGGCGAGGGCCTTTCTGTGCGGAGTTTGCATGTTCTCCCGGTGTCCGCGTGGGTTTCCTCTGGGTGCTCTGGTTTCCCCCACAGTCCAAAGACATGCAGGTTAGGTTAACTGGTGACTGTGAGGTGTGAATGTGAGTGTGAATGGTTGTATGTGTCAGCTCTGTGATGACCTGGCGACTTGTCCAGGGTGTACCCCGCCTTTCGCCCATAGTCAGCTGGGATAGGCTCCAGCTTGCCTGCGACCCTGTAGAACAGGGGTCTTCAATCCTATCCGCAAAGGGCCGGTGTAGCTGCGGGCTTTCATTACAGCCAAATTGGAGGCTCACTTGATTGTTGATTGGAGACGAGGGTGAAATGATTAAACAAGTGAAATCAGGTGTAGCTCCTGCTTGGTTGGAATGAAAGCCTGCAGCCACACTGGCCCTTTGTGGATAGGATTGAAGACCCCTGCTGTAGAAGGATAAAGCGGCTACAGATAATGAGATGAGATGAGATGTGTGATGCTGGGACTTTGTATTGAACCAGTGTTGCTGTGGGTGGTGACTGTGGAAAGAGCGTTTATACTATACTATACTATTTATACTATCTCTCATGCTCTCGCAGCTCCCTCCGTGGCCCCTCAGAATATCCAGGTCAACACCGTGTCATCCACCCAGCTTGAGGTGCAATGGGAGCCGCCCCCAGTCGAGACGCAGAATGGCATCATCCAGGGCTATAAGGTCATAACTTCTCCTTCTCGTTCTCTTCTTTTTTTTAAACTTCATCTTTTTTTCTGATCATTTCATTCCCTTCTCCATCTCCCTGGGGATGTGAAATAACTAGAATAAATCCTTTCAGTCTTTTATAATGATTGTAATAGATAATCATGTTCGACAGTGTGTTTAAAAGATTGAGTCATTTGGGCCATGAAATAATTATGACCAGTCAGAGGTTAAGCAGATCCTTGCTGAAAAATGCATGACACTCAGACGGAGGCTGTCAGGGAAACCATGCATGAATACAGCAGAATTATTTTTTCCAGTTTCCTGAAGCTTTTATTGAAAATGTGCATTCTGCAATATCTGGCATCTTTTAGGAAGCAGCAGTAAGCCAGGGCTTTGAATTGAATGTTTAGAATGCAGCAAAGACAGCTTTTCAATTGCATCCCTTGCATTTTGTGATTTTTTTTTTTCCCCATCTCCCATTACATTGCCTCCAGATTCACTACTGGGAGATGGACAACCAGAACGAAACGGAAAAGATGAAGATCCTCTTTCTGCCCGAGACAAGTGTGCGACTGAAAAACCTGACCAGCTATACGTACTACATGGTCAAACTGTCTGCATTTAACGCGGCAGGAGATGGTCCACTCAGTGAGCCCAGGAGGGGGCGCACTCTTCAGTCAGGTCAGGCTCTGTCTCATTTCACTTCACTTTACACTCTTACTGTACCTGCTCTGCCATCGATCAAGCACCATTCCCTTAATGGGTTAAATCATAAAACGTATGCTATGTTCAGCAGCCAAACCACAAAAATCAAGTCCGTTTTATTCATCCTGAGTAGCATGTTGCACATTAAATTATGTATTCCTCTGTGACAGTTGTCACTTGGAACTGTGCACCAGCAGGGCATTGTTTGACCTGAGGGTCTCACTCATTGCAATGGCAGCAAGCTACACTCTATCCATGAGTCATCTACAAAAAAAAAAAACAGTTCAGAATTTATTCAACTGGTCTGGCTGTGACCTCATTAGCACAAGCCATGGAAACACAGGCTCTCGTACTCTTGTTGACATTTCCCAAAGCAACAGGAAGCACATGTTGAACAGAGAACACAGAGCTGATGAATGTTGTGAATTAATTGTACAGAGAGTAAGAAAACCTGTGGTCACCTTTTATTGCTTTTCTTAACATGGTGTTTCTGTTTGGGCTCATTTTCATTATTATTCAGCATGCTCCAAACTTTTCTCTCTCTCTCTCTCTCCTCATCTCTTAGCCCCAAGTGCTCCTAGCTTTATTACTTTCTCTGAAATCACCGGCACTACTCTGAACGTGTCGTGGGGATTTCCTGTGTCTCCGAACGGAGTTGTCGAGGGCTACAGGGTGGTATATGAGCCCACTGCCCCTATTCACGGTACGCCTTATATGCTGTTCTACAAGAAGCAATATGCACTCATTTTTTGCAATATGTTTTTACTGCTTTTAGTATTATTATTCACAGTACACTAAGTTTATGCCAATAAACAGCACAGATGCCAGCAGTTGTGTACACCTCTGAATTACTGATCAAGTGCCAAGAAGGCCTCAGGGGACTCAGCAGTTCTTTAAGTTTTCCCACATAAATTATCACTGGCTCATAAGCAGCATCTTGTTGCTGAAACTTTTTGCAAAGCCATTCTTCCAGTTCTGTCATCTGATATTTTCCTTCATTTTATCCTGGAGCTGAAAATTATGTTAATTGTCTTTAGTGTCAACAAGCACAGAGTTATTTACTTTTAATCAATAGATAATAATAACATGTGTGTGTGTGTGTAGGCATAAGCAAAGTGGTGACAGTGGACATTCGGGGCAGCTGGCAACGCTGGTTAAAGGTGCGAGACCTGACGAAGGGGGAGACCTACTGCTTTCGTGTGCAGGCCAAAACCGTCAGCTACGGCCCCGAGGCCGAGGCCAACATCACAGCAGGACCCGTGCAAGGTGTGTGAGCCACATCAGACAACAAATCACCTGGTGTCAGGCCACTCATGATGCTTAACACGGCACACAATGCATACAGTAACATAGCTACAGCAGAGCTGAAAGAAATGCTTAATAGAGCATGAATCAGTAGGTCACAGAAGTGTGTGTTCATGGATCAGACAGGGTAAGGCTTCATTTCATGCTCAGGTTGTCTTTATCCATACGACAATGACATGTAGTCCTTAACTCTTATCTTCTGTGACAGTCTGAAATACATTTGAAAGGTACCACAATTTACGTTTAACACTGTACTGATATGTTAAAGTAAAAAAAAAAAGAGTTGCATGGTCACAACAGAGGTGTGTATAGTAATACTCTGTGTTAGCATTTTCATTAAACCTATATGGTGCTGCTGAAACATTAGCACATAATTCGTAGGCATTCAGAGATACTTTTTTTTTTTTTTGCACCATTCAGAGTACACTTTTTTTTATGCAGGTTCTCCAGGATCCCCCGTCAAAACATCAGTCACGAAGTCTGGCTCTGGCCTGACCATCCGTTGGATACCAGGAGATACAGGAGCTGGCCATGTGACAGGCTATGTCATCGAGGCACGCCCTTCAGGTGTGTAACCATCAGGCAAATACAGCATACAGCAGATTATAGGCTTGATCTCTATAAACTCTTTTACATATCCGATGTAAATGAATACAGTGATGTAAATGAATAGGAACTCAGGAACATATAGGTTTTCATTGCAAAACATGTATTCGTATTTGTTCTCATCCTGTATTACAATTACACTAAGCATTATAGCATAGCACCCAGGAATGAGCATGTCAGAAATTGAGAGACTGCGTGATTTTCCTTTGTCTGTGACTGTGACTTTGTACTGCAGATGAGGGATTGTGGGATACCTTTGTTAGGCACCTGCCCTCCTCCAGCACCTCCCACACTGTGAGTCTGGATCGTTTGCGCCACGGAGTCAGCTACCAGTTCAGAGTGCTGGCTGTCAACGAGCACGGCTACGGCGAGCCAAGTGCGCCCTCTGCTGCCATGTCGGGTAAATACTCCTTTCTCACTCGGTGGCTGCTCAGTGAGTGAGGCTCTAGCAACAGGCTTTTCATTTTTATGTATGTGTGCTAATGTACTGTAGCCTACATAGAAAACATCTGCATCTGATGCAGACTTCATTTAGGCTTACATGCGAAATTATGTGTAATTTGCAGCAAAAATGACCAAATTAAAATTTGCCAATAACCGCATTTACGAAGTGCAGCCAAAAAAGCTTAGATTCTTATGATGGCGGGTTTATTCAAATTAGATTTATCTATTTAGAAAGTCATGTAGACCTGGAGTTTTCTCATTATTCACATTTGCATGTTAACATTTTGGATTTGCCAAAGTCTGATCATACTGTTGACAGTTTCTTCATTTATAAACTTAAACTCAGCCTGAAATTTAATACTGTTAAAGAAGTCATGTATGTGTGAAGTGCAGAGGGTTGGAACAGTGTGTCATTTGAAATCTAAAGTCAGTGGCACCCTGCAACTAGTTCAGGTTCAGGGTTAATCTTGGGACTTATTTAATAATTTACATGTTTGTTTTCATTCTGACTGCATCCTGCTGTTGTTGTGCATTCACATGAACTGTACTTTGGACTAACTCCTTATCAGCAGTGATAAAGCCACAGTGACTAGTGTTTATACTCTATATTGAGGTTTTTCACCCACGTGACCAAGTCATGTGATGCATCGTTAGGCTGCCATTTTGGACGTCACGGCTCGAATCAGTTTGAATGCGAGGAAGGCAGCAAACGAAAAACTTAAAAGAAAAAGGAGCGAGATGCAGAAAACACCTTCACTATCCAGCGACGTAGGGCATTTACAGTACAGGGCGAGCAGAGGGAGAGGTATTTGCAAAAATTGAGGTTAGCAGGCTTAGAGAACGACGTTTACCTGCTTCCACCAGGATTGTTGACTGACGTACGGAAGTACATGAAGCCCTCGTCTTTACCTGACTTCGGCCCACATGATCTGTATGCCTATGTCGTTAAAAACCCATCGCCATACACAGGTATTGATCTGAAAGCGTATAAGAGTTTGGATGCCTACAAATATTTTGTGTCAGGCTGGGTAACATGCCTACATCAGCGGGTCGTCCCTGGAGCCGGTGGTCGCCATCTTATTACAGCTAAGGTTTGTTCACATTTTCATTTACTTTCAGTCCTCAGGATAAACAAAATGTTATTAAATGTCATTGAAATAACTTCTTAGTCTGTTGAGACATGGCCCGTTATAAATTTGCTGTTACCAGGCAATGACCAAGAACTGTATTATTAGGGTCGGTGTCTGTGTTGTAGCAGTGTACTAGCAGCTAGCTGTTAGCACTAGCTAATGTCAACAACACAGCTAGTACGTTACTGTAGCAATGTTTACGTTCAGTCATTTGGATGACTGTTAAAACCTTTCAGTCTCAAGTTTTTCCTTTACTGTATTTACTAGTTTACTGTAATTATGATCCGGCAGCTATTTACACCGTAAATAGCTGCCGGATCATAATTACAGTAAACTAGTAAATACAGTAAAGGAAAAACTTGAGACTGAAAGGTTTTAACAGTCATCCAAATGACTGAACATCAACATTGCTACAGTAACGTACTAGCTACTATGTTGTTGACATTAGCTAGCTTGACCTTCAAAATGGCGGACACCGGGGCGTCACGTGACCCCGTGACATCAGGTGAAATACCTCAATAAAGCACAGGTTTGCACATGTGAAAATAAATAATTAATGTTTTTTGGGGTGGGGTTTTTGTTTTTTTTTCCTCTGAGTTATTACATGCCTTATCAGATGGCTAAGATATACTGTATGTATTAACGAAGCAAGTCCAGGGATATTCTGAAATATTTATTCTTTATCTTTTTTTTTTTTTAACCACTGATAAATTGTAGAACTATACAGTACTAATATCAAATACACTTTGTCAGATTTGGCAACATAAGCAAAAAAAATTTTATTTAAAATGTCAAACTTCTACCACAGTGACATGCCCTCAGGGTTTACTCACATATACGTAAGTGACCTTATGACTATTTGAGAAAACAGACTATTACATATGTAACTGTGGTTCTACACCTGAGTGGAGGACCACCGGTTTGATTTGGCACTAGTGGAGGCCTTGTCAAAGCCGTGATGAGAGTTTGTCCTCAGACAGCACGCTTTTTAAATTCTATTTTATTCATAGTTACAATCAATCAAGGTGTTGATACTGCTCCCTGCTGAGTATGAAAATCACTTAAGTGCTGAGGTTCTCACTAGTGAGAATGAGAATTACTCAAAGTAATCAAAGGGGACATGGGCAACATTCAGTCTGTCAGATCTGGTGAAGGTGACACAATGAGCTTCATGTCACCTCTTCACAAATGCCTGCTATTGATACTCCTCGTAGTCCTTTACTTGTCCAGGAAGTAGCTATAGTGCATGTGAAATGGCATTTAATGGAAGAAGACATCTCTTAGGGCGGCACGGTGGTGTAGTGGTTAGCGCTGTCGCCTCACAGCAAGAAGGTCCGGATTCGAGCCCCGTGGCCGGCGAGGGCCTTTCTGTGCGGAGTTTGCATGTTCTCCCCGTGTCCGCGTGGGTTTCCTCCGGATGCTCCGGTTTCCCCCACAGTCCAAAGACATGCAGGTTAGGTTAACTGGTGACTCTAAATTGACCGTAGGTGTGAATGTGAGTGTGAATGGTTGTCTGTGTCTATGTGTCAGCCCTGTGATGACCTGGCGACTTGTCCAGGGTGTACCCCGCCTTTCGCCCGTAGTCAGCTGGGATAGGCTCCAGCTTGCCTGCGACCCTGTAGAAGGATAAAGCGGCTAGAGATAATGAGATGAGATGAGAAGACATCTCTTAATCTATTTTCAAGTATGTTTTCATAATCTCTTCCTTTACCCAGTGGGCTAACTGGTTGATACACTGTCTGGTATGTAGACACCTGACCATCATACCCATATGTGGCTCTTCACTAAACTGTTGCCACAAAGTTTGAAGCACACAGTTGTAAAGAATATCTTTGTATGCTATAGCATTGAAGTTTCCCTTCACTGGAACTAAGAGGCCCAAACATGTTCCAGCATGACAATGCTCCTGTGCACAAAGCACTCCATGAAAACATGGTTTGCCAAGGTTCAATTGGAAAAACTTGAGTGTCCTGCACAGAGCCCTGACTTCAACCCTACAGAACATCTTCGGGATGAACTGGAACACCAACTGCATCCCAGACCTCCTCGCTCGGCATCAGTGCTTGACCTGACTAATGCTCTTGTGGCTAAAAGGGCAAATTCCCACAGTAGAAAGCTTTCCCAGAAGAGTGGAGGTTATTATAATAGCAAAGGGTTGACCAACTCTCTGTCAGTTTCAATGGTTTTGGAATTGGCACATATGGGTGTGATGGTCAGGTGTCCACATACTATTGAATTCCTGATCCCAGTGCAGACACTGTGTGCTGACTGATAACTTGTGCAATTCACCAACTTGCTTGGCCATAATGATGGCCAACTTAAGACTATCTTTCATCAAAGAGACTTTATATCTGCATGTTCTGTTGGTTCGGTTGCGCCATTGCACAAACTGCTGCAGTGTGATCCATCCCACTGCTGAACCATTGGTTTGTATAATGATTGGAGATATTCCATACTCTCAAAGTTTTGACTACTTTATGGGTTCCCAGTGTCAAACCATCAAACAGTCACAAGTACACACACAATTCTGCCACATACACTTAGGGTAGACCCCCAAAAGGATGCTTCCAACTGATTCTGCAAAGAACATTGTTCATGGTGCAGAATAAGTGTTTCACACCATCGTGAGATAACCTTCCACTTTTTGTATACAGGCAGTGCACAGGTGGAGCATGCACACTCATAAGAGTACATGTGTTTCCTTACAAACATGCCAATATGCTGGGGTCACTCCCAGGGTTGAGAACCATAATCTCAAGGAGTCTGGTCTGCTGAGTCCCAGTGACATGTTCATTTTGAACTGCAGGTCTGGTCCAATAGGTAGCTGGCATTGAGGGCTCATCCATAACACCTGTAACAGGTGAACTCGTGGTCTGTTCAGCCTGAATATGGCTCTTAACACATTGGTTGCATAGTCTGTTGGATGCACTGCAGTGTCATTACAAGTATGGTAGCAGCAGAATATCATACAGACAATCATGCTCAAAAATGTCCTTCCTCAACATGAACCACATTGGACAGTGACTTAACCATCTGTACCCAAATAGATCATCTTCCGCTCTCCTGTAGGTGTTCCTTGGTAGTTAAACTACTGCTTTGTAAATTTGCCAATCGTTAGACATGGGATTACTGTGTGACAGGACAGCCACTATCAGACTAATAGTGGATGCAGCTCTCTAGACAGAAGATGAGACAAACCATGTACATCTGTCCACATCCAGATTTTGTTTGGCCAATCTCAAGGTCACTGACGTGATTTTGTGCCTCCATGGTAATGGGTGTAAACCACCACCACAGTGTTGTTGATCCATGCAAGTAGGTGTGACCTCCTTAAGGGTTCCTGAAAACATTGCAACACTAACCACACAGCTTAAGGATGTTAATATGCTAACATTGAGACTTGTTTTCCACTTTAGTTTTACTCCCCCTAGACTTTTTGCAGAAAGAAAGCATGTACTCGGACAGCTATGCAGAGTGTGTTCACATTACTACGTACATCACATTACTACCATACCTTTTGTGATATGGCTGACAGGCACTGAGCTTACAGCCATCATTGAAATGATGTGCAGGACAATATACCCAGTTTCATTACTAGAGTTGCAAATGATAGTCCCCTAGCCAGACACAGAAGTATACATGTTCATACAGGGAGTGTCTAGCCACTTGCAATTTCATGACTGCATTCATAATTGAGACTGCTCTGTCTTCTGTCAAGAAGGTACACAAGTCAACTCTTATGCCACTGAGCAGTCTGCAAAGAAGTCAAATGACACTTTTTGCAATTGACTTTAATCCTAGTGTGAGAACAGTAACATTTGTCTGACTCATTCCCTGCTGTTCGAACTGTCTGTCCAGCAGATAAACATGCCATGACATTACAGGGACTCTTAAGTTGATTTGCACACACTTACTAAACATCCTGGATCAAAAAGCTAACCCAAAAGGAAGGGTATGTGACTCCACGAGTTTCGGTAGCTATGGCGGGTTTTCTGTGACAGGGGAGCTAGCCCGGTGCACAACCCCCTAGTATGGGGGAGGGGTTGACTGAACTTCATCTGGCCTCTACCCTTTGACCAGTCCGGCATGGTTGAGCCTACCAGGGACAAGAGTCCCAGCCGGCATTGCTCTAGGGGTCACTGAGACACACAAACCTTACCATCACGTTAAGGTGTCTGCCACGGTAAGGTACCCTTGGTATCATCTTGGTACCCATGCTCAGTTAAATAGGCTACGATACTTTGGCCACGTCGCAAGAATGGAACCATCTCAACTACCAAAGTACCTTCTTAACTGGACTCCCTCACACGGTGCCCGAAGTGTTGGACGACCTCATCAGAGCATTTTACGATCTATTGCTTCCGACATAAAGCATCTACTGGGTGAACATTGGGACATCGGTTCCACTCTGGGAGTCGCCTCCAACAGGATCCAATGGAGGAACCTTCTAACCGAGCACGAGCAGGCAGACTATAGATGACCTTACCAAGTATGAGTAAGTATGTGACTCCATTCACGTGAAAGCAGAGAAAGTGTTTGTAGTGTATTTTGTAAAGCATCCTTGAGTTGGTGAAAGGCACTATAAAATTAAACATTTAATTAAATGTTAGACTGTGACAATCCAATCTACCTTGGTATTACTCTTGATTGTTCCTTGACGTTCAAAGCATATATCACCAAGCTTAAGGGGAAAGTCAGTTCCAGGAATGCTCTTCAAAAGCTGAGTACCTCAAAATGGGGAGCAAATCCAACAACCATCCAATCAGCAGCTCTGGCTCTCTGTTTCTGTGCTGCTGAATATGCCTGCCCAGTATGGGAATTCTCAACTCAGGCAAAGAAGTTCAATTCTGTATTGAACATGCGTTGTCGCTGCATTAGCAGGTGCATGAAACCTACCAAGACTGACAACATCTATCTATTGTCTGGTATCACACCTCCTGATATCAGAAGAGCTGCAGCCAGCCAAAAAGAATGACTTGGGCAATCGGAGGATGAAAGACACCCCCTTTATGACCATCCTTTGTCACCCCAGCATTTGAAATCGTGCAGAAGCTTTCTATCTTTTGTCCAACTCCTGAACTGCAATGCATCATCCAAAAGGGTTAAATTCTGGGAAGAGAGACTCGACAAATCTCCAGAGGATAGTCATACTGTATGCCCATCGATCCCTCAGAGAAACTCCCTCCTGGTTTCGACCAACCACGGATAACATGGCGCAGTCTGAACAGACTGTGGGTACGCATGGGGAGATGTAAATCTAATATGGCGAAGTGGGGATACATCAAAGATGCAGCAGATTGCAAGTGCAGACCGGGCCCCCAGACTATGGAACATCTCCTGAGCTATGGCATGCTGCATGACACATGCACTATAAAGGACCTGGCACAGGCCAACGGTGTGGCACTCAAATTTGCTCACTATTGGCAAGCAGTAGTGTGATGACACAAAATGATGATTAAATGTTGTTCTTCTTCTTTAAGCTACAATACTTAAAGGAGAACTGAAGTCATTTTTAAGCTTGCTTTATTTCTTAATTAACGTGTTATTCATTTACGTTTTCAGTTTTAGTAACCTTATATCGTGACTTGTATTGGCAACTAATTGCAATTAAATATGATACTTATCGGCCTATTCGGTTTTTAGCCACGTTGAATTTAGTTCATTTGGTCCACAGCAGGCGTCGCTTATCCACGCGATCTTCACAAGACTTGTGCGAGACTTCGAAATGTGAAGTGTCAGGCAGGTGCCAGTGCCGCCATTTTGAAAACTGTTTTCCAAACGAAATATTGCACAAAAACGAGTTTAAATGACGATTACTGCCTACTTTTTTCAAACTTTCCCGATTGCTATCAAAACAAACAAAACTTCCTGCTTGATTACATCAGCATTCAAAAGAGGGCGTGCACGTCTTTTGACAGCGTTGGCAGATGTTGGTCACTTTGATTTCCGCTGTATGTTTTACTTCCGTCCTATGATGTCTCACAGAGGTCTTGGTGAATCTCGTTTATGGCCATTGCTTTGACATATGGACTGATATATATTACATATCATATTTCAAACACTCATAACTTGCTATAGCAGTGACAAAATAGCTATCAAAATGCATTCCTATATTTAATAAAATGAGAAATAGAATTTTGATAATAAATTTGCCTTCAGTTCTCCTTTAAAGAACCTGCCCAAACACTATGGCCTGTGTATTTCCTTTATTGACTGTTTCTGTGGTAGAGACTTGCCAGGCTGCCATTTGGGCAAACTGTGTAACTGTATGTGTCACTTAACTGAACAAACTTAATTAACTACAAAATTTTAACTTTAGTGATGGCAAACGATGGTTTCTAAAGGTAATCTGCTGCCTCAAAACGTTTTCCTTGCCGCTAGTCATACACTGTCATATGTTAGCTATGCATGGAGAATTCTAACTAATGAATTCTGTCCATTATATCTGTGGAATACCTCACGTGGTTAGTTTCAAGAATTATACACTTCCCACCCAATGACAGCATGATTAGTTGTAGTTTCGTGCACTTCTGACCACAAAGGTCAATGGAATTACAGTACTGGGACCTGTTCTGAACTGCACTAGATCCTTATTTTAATCATCCATAGAAAATAGCAAAAAAACAAAAAAAACAAAAAAATTTTGCACAGAGTCATTTAATGCAACAGCAGCGATGAGGTTTCACTTGCATGCACAATTCAGTATGTGACTCATGCAATATGATGATCTTCAAGGACACTTGTCAGCATATTGGTGGACATTTGTTTCATAAAGAGAGTCTTTTCAGGTCTCTATTTTGAGATAACCATTTATTTTCTTTGACTGTTGTTGCAAAATCACCTAGGGAAATGCAGTACAACCATTTAACAACAGGCGTGACTTATCATATTTATTGCTTGTCAAGCAAATAAAACAACATGGTTATTTTGTCAGGAATCCATTATACACTCCATGTATATTGGTCAGTTTATCAGATGCAATTTTCTTATTGCTGCACTTTGTAGATAAATAGTTACTCATTGTAGGCCTTCTGTTGGTATGCGGTTATTCGGCTGTCTTCTACCCCATCCATCGAGGGAAAGGGACCATCAGAGGAGCACTAAATATTAGTGGCTCTAATGGTAGTGGCAAGGTAGAGTAGGTGGTGCTGATATAAGTGTGTCAGGTGAAGCAGTGTTAATGTGACAGCTGGATTGAGAACAATGCACCCACACTGACACTGACGAAGGGTAGAGGATGGCTTAAATGGCATGGAAAATGTGAGCTATAGTTTCTAACTGTACAATTGCAAGGTGGAGCAACATTATAAAATGGACAAAGGATGTACAGTATCTTCTTGTTTTTACATCTTTTTCTCACTTCTATGTGGGGTTGATGTATATAGGTTGAGCCACTAGGATTAACCCTCTGGGGTCTGAGGGTATTTTCTGGCACTCTAATGATTTTGGCATGGTCTGATTTTGTTGTCAATTTCAACAAATCTAAAGCCTCGGTCACAACCGGCCGTATGTGCTCCTACGGCCGGTCTACGTGCAAAAAACGCAAGAAACGCACGGAGGGTGCGTGTGAAACGCACGGAGGGCGCGCGTGAGACGTGCTGATTTCCGAGCCATAGACTGGCCGCAGACCGGCCGCAGAGGTTTCTTTGTCATGTCAAACAAACTCTACGGGCGCTTACGGTTTTTTCAGGTTGCAAGACAAACTTACGGCCAACGTGCGTCTTTCTCCATGAACAAAAAAAATGCAGCGATTTGGGAAACGCCAAAAATCGCACGGCCAAAAAAATCGTACGTCCGGTTGTGACCTAGGCTTAAAGTGCCATTCCACCATTGGATGTATTCTTTGGTATAAAATACAATATATTTTATGACAACATGACTAGACAGAGAAATCTTTTAGCTTCAAAATGATATATCAAGCATAATTTTTTGACAACGACAAGTATATTAATTTTGCGACCAAAGTCACCTACCCCTTTTAATTTCCGTGTGGTAGTGAAACGTGATGTCATCGGCAGGTTCCCCTTCTTGTGTACCACGTCACGTGTGACGTGGCACAGATTATCAGCAATGGCGGATAGAACGCGATTTCCACTTGTCGATTGCTGTGCCGATATTCACCATCGACCGTCTCCTTTGGGCATCACTTGCTATTTTCCTTCGCTTCTTTTCCGAAGCTGACAATCGCGTTCTATCCGCCATTGCTGATAATCTGTGCCACGTCACACGTGACGTGGTACACAAGAAGGGGAACCTGCCGATGACATCACGTTTCACTACCGCGTGGAAATTAAAAGGGTAGGTGACTTTGGTCGCAAAATTAATATACTTGTCGTTGTCAAAAAATTATGTTTGATATATCATTTTGAAGCTAAAAGATTTCTCTGTCTAGTCATGTTGTCATAAAATATATTGTATTTTATGCCAAAAAAATACATCCAATAGTGGAATGGCACTTTAAGCAGTATTTGCAAAGTCATATGACTTTTTTTGTATTCAGCAGAAGTTCTACTACAATAAGATCCATGTACTATGTATGTCATGATTGTATTTTTTTTTAAATAACAGATAAATGAAGATGTTGTAAAAACCAGTTTTAGAACGGTGTTGGAATGTGTGAAAAAAAAACTGACCTTAACCATTGTGTCGAACCGTTTTGATCACTTGAGGTGATTCTGTTCAGTCTTAGGAATATATCAAGCACAAAACCTTAAATCTGCTCCATTGATTTGGACAATTAACTGGCCATCAAAAAAATTTGTGTCTTATTGTTTTGGGATAAAGTGTTGGCAGTGGGAACGGTATTCAATAAGAAGGGTAAAAAATTTCCATTCATTCAATGAGAAGAATGAAAGCCTCTCCTACTGCCATCTCTTAATCCCATCAGGTCAAGTCACAATAGGTAAGGTAATATTGTTGTTGTTTTTTCACACATTCCAACACAGTTCTAAAACTGCTTTTTACATCATCTTCATTTATCTGGTATTTGACACTATTTGGTGTGTCTTGAAATTTACTCTTGTACTATTTTACTCTGTTCAGAGCCACAACCAGCTCTGTTACACTGTTATACAATTACTCTGTAATTTTGCTCCCACTCCAAATTTTACTCTCTAAACTCAAAATAGAGCAAAATTAAAGGTCCCATGGCATGAAATTTTCACTTTCTGAGGTTTTTTAACGTTAAAATGAGTTCCTCTGACCTTCTTAAGTCACCCCAGTGGCTAGAAATTTCATAATGTGTAAACCAAACTATGCCCAACATTTGAGAATGGCGCGTCAAAACGGCGCGTTGATAAACTCTTCCCTTGCCTACGTCAGCAAGGGAGATGATCCCCAAGCCCCCCCTCTGGATTCCCACCCACTGTATGGATTGCCCGCCCAGCTCAAAAGTTGCCACCAAACATGGAAGTTGCGCTGTACATGGATGTGACAATACAGAAAGGAGTCTGTTTTTACTGCCGACGGGAGAGCTCCTGAAGACGCAGTGGCTTAATTTTATTTACTCCAATAATACGCCGTCGAGTCTACCTAAGACGGTGTATGTTTGTCAGAAGCATTTTCCTGATGAATGTTTCCACAACTTGGGACAGTACAGGGCAGGTTTTGCACATCAACTGTCACTGAAGCCTGGGTCCGTACCAAGCATCCCTGCCGCATCAGCCACAAACAGCAAACAAGTAAGTGTATAACTGTTAAGTCGTTTTGCCGTGTTTTAAAATCGGTGCGTTAGCCTTGCAATGGCTACATTAGCTGTGCAGCTAACCGCTCCCTGCAGTTAGCCAGGTACTCTGCGCTACAAAACCAAAAAGCATGCAGCATGCTCTGTTAAACTGAGTTTAGTCTGGAAATTGACTGTAACTTATGAGCTTATGTTTTGCCGTGTTTTAAAATCGGTGCGTTAGCCTTGCAATGGCTACATTAGCTGTGCAGCTAACCGCTCCCTGCAGTTAGCCAGGTACTCTGCGCTACAAAACCAAAAAGCATGCAGCATGCTCTGTTAAACTGAGTTTAGTCTGGAAATTGACTGTAACTTATGAGCTTATGTTTTGCCGTGTTTTAAAATCGGTGCGTTAGCCTTGCAATGGCTACATTAGCTGTGCAGCTAACCGCTCCCTGCAGTTAGCCAGGTACTCTGCGCTACAAAACCAAAAAGCATGCAGCATGCTCTGTTATAATAGCCAATCAAAACAGTTTTTACAAAGACACCCACATTCTTTTTTTTAAGTCACTCATTCATTTTATTTGTTTGTTTGTTCAGTAAAAACCCAAACATTTGTTGAATTTATTTTATTTCCTCGCGTCGCACCTTAATGACGTCAGCGCGCGGTATTTTTCCCTTCACGGTTTGTTCCTTCTCTCTCGCCATAGTAAGACACCCACATCCGCTTGTTCTGACCCACTGGAGGTAGCGTCACAGTGCTGTTAGCCAATCAGAGGTAACACGTTTACATGTCATGAATATTAATGATAAGAGCTGAAATCCTGTCGCTCTCCCGCCACCCGCTCCTCCACCAAACTAGAACAGCCTGAAACAGGAGAACCACAGCATTTTTTTCACTAAAACCGGCTCACAGGGCATTCATTCATACTAGAGACCACCGCACAATTAATGAAAAAACGATGCCATGGGACCTTTAACTATTTTTAGGGAAAATACTTTTAACTCTGGAAAAATTGCTCAGTCATTTTTCCTGTGTATGCACTACAGCGCGCACATCAACCAATCTGCTCATCAGAAATAGAAGAAATATCTACACTTACTTGTGTTGATCTTTGGCTGGATCGAGTCGAAGTGGGAAAAAAAGGCACCGTTCATCATCAGTTCTCAAGATTAAATTAAATCGCTGTCCTGAATCATAAAATGAATCATGAATTGAATTGCTGTCCTGAATCATCCAAAGCGCATAAAATCCACATGCCATTTCGCAACAAGTTTTACCTCCAAATAACCTAAACTATGTCTGACAGATTTTATCCTGTTTACGATGGGCATTTCCACCATGAAAGAGAAATCAATTGAAACCAAAAGAGTGAAAGTGATTATCATGCCGTTACCATGTGAATAGTCTTTTATGAATGTGTAAGTGGGCGCCCAGTTCTCCGACTCTGGTGTGACTGAGTAAGGTGACAAGTTTTATGTTTCATCTAATTTAGGTAATTTAAAAACTATAATATTATTTGGCAGTGGGCACATAGGAAAGTATAAAGTTTCTGTCAATATGTTTATCATGCTTGTATGATAAAAAACTCAAAGATATTTATCTCAATACCATACATGACCTACTCAATCTAAACCTGCTAAGTTTTGCCAGGGCTCTTAACCCTTTGGGGTCTCAACAGCAGAAGCTTGGCTCTGCTGGGATTTGAACCCCCACCCCTCCAATCAGTAACCCAGAACCTTAAAGTGCACATCTTGGGTATATTCAGGAGCAAGATCAATGTAATTCTCCTATTTTATATTAAACTTTGGTCAAATATCTGTCACATTTTGCATTTTGTGCAATTTTTTTACCTTGCACAATACCAGAAAAATTCAGTTGAAATCAAGCCATTTGAGGCGAATTGGTCCGCCTCTGAAAAAACTTGGCATGTGGATTTCCCGGCAAACACTGATTTTCGTGACTTCACACGCAGGACACCTCCTTCTGAATCCCATGTCAGCGCTGGTTTGTTTATGAGAAAACGACCTAGTGGTTTTCTGCAAATTTCTTCAACATTATCACATAATTACAACCCCGATTCCAAAAAAGTTAGGACAAAGTACAAATTGTAAAAAAAAAACGGAATGCAATAATTTACAAATCTCAAAAACTGATATTGTATTCACAATAGAACATAGACAACATATCAAATGTCGAAAGTGAGACATTTTGAAATTTCATGCCAAATATTGGCTCATTTGAAATTTCATGACAGCAACACATCTCAAAAAAGTTGGGACAGGGGCAATAAGAGGCTGGAAAAGTTAAAGGTACAAAAAAGGAACAGCTGGAGGACCAAATTGCAACTCATTAGGTCAATTGGCAATAGGTCATTAACATGACTGGGTATAAAAAGAGCATCTTGGAGTGGCAGCGGCTCTCAGAAGTAAAGATGGGAAGAGGATCACCAATCCCCCTAATTCTGCACTGACAAATAGTGGAGCAATATCAGAAAGGAGTTCGAACATGTAAAATTGCAAAGAGTTTGAACATATCATCATCTACAGTGCATAATATCATCAAAAGATTCAGAGAATCTGGAAGAATCTCTGTGCGTAAGGGTCAAGGCCGGAAAACCATACTGGGTGCCCATGATCTTTGGGCCCTTAGACGGCACTGCATCGCATACAGGCATGCTTCTGTATTGGAAATCACAAAATGGGCTCAGGAATATTTCCAGAGAACATTATCTGTGAACACAATTCACCGTGCCATCCGCCGTTGCCAGCTAAAACTCTATAGTTCAAAGAAGAAGCCGTATCTAAACATGATCCAGAAGCACAGACGTCTTCTCTGGGCCAAGGCTCATTTAAAATGGACTGTGGCAAAGTGGAAAACTGTTCTGTGGTCAGACGAATCAAAATTTGAAGTTCTTTATGGAAATCAGGGACGCCGTGTCATTCGGACTAAAGAGGAGAAGGACGACCCAAGTTGTTATCAGCGCTCAGTTCAGAAGCCTGCATCTCTGATGGTATGGGGTTGCATTAGTGCGTGTGGCATGGGCAGCTTACACATCTGGAAAGACACCATCAATGCTGAAAGGTATATACAGGTTCTAGAGCAACATATGCTCCCATCCAGACGACGTCTCTTTCAGGGAAGACCTTGCATTTTCCAACATGACAATGCCAAACCACATACTGCATCAATTACAGCATCATGGCTGCGTAGAAGAAGGGTCCGGGTACTGAACTGGCCAGCCTGCAGTCCAGATCTTTCACCCATAGAAAACATTTGGCGCATCATAAAACGGAAGATACGACAAAAAAGACCTAAGACAGTTGAGCAACTAGAATCCTACATTAGACAAGAATGGGTTAACATTCCTATCCCTAAACTTGAGCAACTTGTCTCCTCAGTCCCCAGACGTTTACAGACTGTTGTAAAGAGAAAAGGGGATGTCTCACAGTGGTAAACATGGCCTTGTCCCAACTTTTTTGAGATGTGGTGTTGTCATGAAATTTAAAATCACCTAATTTTTCTCTTTAAATGATACATTTTCTCAGTTTAAACATTTGATATGTCATCTATGTTCTATTCTGAATAAAATATGGAATTTTGAAACTTCCACATCATTGCATTCCGTTTTTATTTACAATTTGTACTTTGTCCCAACTTTTTTGGAATCGGGGTTGTATTAAAATGGTTAACAGATGTATTGTAGGAGGGTGTAGCAACACCAATCATGATGGGATTAGTACTCATCGTTTTCCAAAAGACCGGACAATGAGAGAGAAATGGGAGCGCTTCGTGCGAGGCACCCGGAAAAAGCTGAGGACCAAGCAGAGCCGAGAAAAAGACCAAGAAAATCGGCAATTCACAAGTTGACTGTTGCCAGGGTAAGAAATAAGAGAGACTATACTCTAAATTAGTTGTTTGTGTTTGTGTGGTACACGGATAATGTTATTTATTGACACACACAAAAGTAAACACCACGAAAGCGCTGGGCGATAATACACTTGCTTCACATGTATCAAGGGATATGCGTGTCAGGGCTTGAGATCTTGGGACCTGTCAAACACATTATACACAACCCTGCTTAGCTGATTCCATGTGTGTAGCTTATGAAATCTTTCTCCTACAGTAGCCAGTACTCTTCTAAATGAAGAAATATATAAATGCATAATAGTAATTAGAAAAAATATGATTTATGTAACAATAGATAGATGAGCATTGATACATGAATCCATGGGTTTAGAAGCTCAGGCGACAATTCCGTATTTCAATGCAAAATCGCTCGCTGCTAAACTTGGTCGACACACGCTGTGCACTGAATCCATGCAAGCTCTCTCAGCCTGCTGGCGGATCCGCACGTGACGTCACAAAGCTGGCTCCAGACTCCCTTGGGATTTTTCCAGACGCGTTTTATTTAATTTTTTTCTGCTGTAGACAGATGGCCTTGTGCAAAATTACCCTTCTGGATGAGTGTGTAAAGGGACATACTGTACTTTCAAAAACACTAAATTGGTCCGAGATATGCACTTTAACCTGTTGAGCCACCACTGTCACCAGTGTGTGTGTGTGTGTATACACACACACACACACACACACACACACATACAGTGGTGCTTGAAAGTTTGTGAACCCTTTAGAATTTTCTATATTTCTGCATAAATATGACCTAAAACATCATCAGATTTTCACACAAGTCCTAAAAGTAGATAAAGAGAACCCAGTTAAACAAATGAGACAAAAATATTGTACTTGGTAATTTATTTATTGAGGAGAATGATCCAATATTACATATCTGTGAGTGGCAAAAGTATGTGAACCTCTAGGATTAGCAGTTAATTTGAAGGTGAAATTAGAGTCAGGTGTTTTCAATCAATGGGATGACAATCAGGTGTGAGTGGGCACCCTGTTTTATTTAAAGAACAGGGATCTATCAAAGGCTACGTTTACATTACGTCGAATCAGCGGATCATCAGATTAACGTTCTTAAAACGATTCGCGTTTACACTAAAACCGTTAGCCGTGCACACAGCAACACCAATACACGGATACGCTCGGCTCCGCAGGCATCCTGCGCTCCAAATCACTCCGCCCTGAACAGCAAGTGCCCTCTGGAGGGTGCGCACTCCGGCCCTGCGCAGCTCACACAGCGCGCGAGTGAAGTGCACAAGCCACGATTCGGGACTGAGCCGCTGTGTGTGATCCCAGCGCATATCACTTACTACTTGCAAGTGGAAGGATGGCAAGCATAAAGATAATCATAACTACACAATGGGCAGTATTTGCATCAGTATTTGCAGTATTTTCATACTTTTATACTCTTTAATGAAAGGTGATACAAGGCGGAAGTCCGCACCGTTTTTCAGCAGTCGCGTCACATGACCAACGCCAGCGAATCAGGAAGGTGGATGTCACAGTGACGTTGTCCAATGAGGACGCCAGCTAGAGCTCAGCACAGCGTATTCGCGTATCTCAATGTTTACACAGCACCGGACCAGATACGATCTAGATTGAATACGTGGACGCTGGCGGATTCCCGTTTCCCGGCTTTTCCAGGTGGTTTGATGTAAACGGACAGTGCATCCGCGAAGAAAATGAGACAGATACGGTCTAATGTAAACCTAGCCAAAGTCTGATCTTCACAACACATGTTTGTGGAAGTGTATCATGGCACGAACAAAGGAGATTTCTGAGGACCTCAGAAAAAGCGTTGTTGATGCTCATCAGGCTGGAAAAGGTTACAAAACCATCTCTAAAGAGTTTGGACTCCGCCAATCCACAGTCAGACAGATTGTGTACAAATGGAGGAAATTCAAGACCATTGTTACCCTCCCCAGGAGTGGTCGACCAACAAAGATCACTCCAAAAGCAAGGCATGTAATAGTCTGCGAGGTCACAAAGGACCCCAGGGTAACTTCTAAGCAACTGAAGGCCTCTCTCACATTGACTAATGTTAATGTTCATGAGTCCACCATCAGGAGAACACTGAACAACAATGGTGTGCATGGCAGGGTTCCAAGGAGAAAGCCACTGCTCTCCAAAAAGAACATTGCTGCTCATCTACAGTTTGCTAAAAGATCATGTGGACAAGCCAGAAGGTTACTGGAAAAATCTTTTGTGGATGGATGAGACCAAAATAGAACTTTTTGGTTTAAATAAGAAGCGTTATGTTTGGTGAAAGGAAAACACTGCACTCCAGCATAAGAACCTTATCCCATCTGTGAAACATGGTGGTGGTAGTATCATGGTTTGGGCCTGTTTTGCTGCATCTGGGCCAGGACGTTTTGCCGTCATTGATGGAGCAATGAATTCCGATTTATACCAGCGAATTCTAAAGGAAAATGTCAGGACATCTATCCATGAACTGAATGTCAAGAGAAGGTGGGTCATGCAGCAAGACAACGACCCTAAGCACACAAGTTGTTCTACCAAAGAATGGTTAAAGAAGAATAAAGTTAATGTTTTGGAATGGCCAAGTCAAAGTCCTGACCTTAATCCAATGGAAATGTTGTGGAAGGACCTGAAGCGAGCAGTTCATGTGAGGAAACCCACCAACATCCCAGAGTTGAAGCTGTTCTGTACGGAGGAATGGGCTAAAATTCCTCCAAGCCGGTGTGCAGGACTGATCAACAGTTACCGCAAATGTTTAGTTGCAGTTATTGCTGCACAAAGGGGTCACACCAGATACTGAAAGCAAAGGTTCACATATTTTTGCCACTCACAGATATGCAATATTGGATCATTTTCCTCAATAAATAAATGACCAAGTATAATATTTTTGTCTCATTTGTTTAACTGGGTTCTCTTTATCTACTTTTAGGACTTGTGTGAAAATCTGATGATGTTTTTGATCATATTTATGCAGAAATATAGAAAATTCTAAAGGGTTCACAAACTTTCAAGTACCACTGTATATATAAAATGTGTGTGTGTGTGTGTGTGTGTGTGTGTATATACATACACACACACACACACACATATATATATATATATATATATATATATATATATATATATATATATATATATATATATATAAAATGTGTGTGTGTGTGTGTGTGTGTGTATATATATATATATATATATGTGTGTGTGGTGTTTGTATTGTGTCTCACACTTCCATCCTGCAGTTGTGTCAGTTTCATTGCTATGGGAGAATGGTCCATCACCAGAAAAATATTTGGCCATCAGTTGTCCTGTGATGATCTCTTTTTCACTGATGGATGTGGTAGATGGGGGCTGTATAGCAGTACTGCTGCAGTTCGTAATTGTATGGCAGGTTTACCTGATAAAAGGGCCAATGAATGTCTGTCAGTAGAAGGGTAGCACACTTTTTTTTAATTAACTTAAAAAGCAAAGCATTTCACTGGACAAATTAACAGCTTAAAGATATTCTTAAAGTATTCTAAAAGTTTCCGAAATGCTAAATTTCAGTGCATTTACGTATAACTTTAGGAATTCTTATAGTCTAACTTTAAGTGAGGGGTGGCACGGTGGTGTAGTGGTTAGCATTGTTGCCTCACAGCAAGAAGGTTCTGGGTTCATGCCCAGTGGCCGATGGGGGCCTTTCTGTATGGAGTTTGCATGTTCTTCCCCCGTCTGTTACCCCTTTTCCACCAAATCAGTTCCAGGACTGGTTCGGGGCCAGTGCTGGTGCTGGTTCACAACTCGTTCAACTTGCGAGCCAGCTGAGAACCAGTTTGCTTTTCCATCGCTCGCGGTGCTAAGAGAAGACACGTCATTATGTCGCTGTATACGTCAGTTACGTCGTTGTATACGTCATTACGTCGCTGTATACGTCAGTTACGTTGCTACGTTTGCATAAACCTTGGCGGGAATATCGAAGCAAAAACAACGCGGAAGAAGCAGCAGCAGCAACAACAACAATAATAATGGATGACTTCGCGTTTGTACAGCTGCTGCTTCTTGTCACTTAAAAATGGCGATCTTTCGCAGTCTTGTTATTGTTGTCAGTCTTAACAACTCCGCCCCCCCGCTGACGTAAGCGGTTCTTTCCTCTGGCCCAGCAGAGAGTTGGTGCTAGCCTGGAACTGGTTTTTCTGGCCCCAGAGCCAATTCTTTGTCAGTGGAAACAGAAAACCCGGTTCCAAACTAAGCACTGGCCCTGAACCAGCCCTGGAACTGATTTGGTGGAAAAGGGGCATGTGTGGGTTTCCTCCGGGTGCAGTTAGGTTAACTGTCTACTCTAAATTGTCCAGAAGTGTGAATGTGTTTGTGAATGGTTGAGAGGCAAAAACCTGTATAATGATCCAGTAGAAGGTAACGGGAAACCTCTACTGTAATTCTTCCCTCGAAGCTCTGAGGGACGTCAGAACCGGGCCTGCCATCAAGCAGAACACTGAAGAAGAACTTTAAGTGACTTTCCATGACGTCTTAAAGATAGGAAGTTAAAAAATGTTAAAAAAAGAACATTTAAGATGTCACTTAAAGTTATTAAATTTAACATTTAAATGTACTTAGTCACTACTACTTTTAAAAATACCAATAAAGGGTCTTAAAGTTGTTAATACACTACCGTTCAAAAGTTTGGGGTCACTTTGAAATGTCCTTATTTTTGAAAGAAAAGCACTGTTCTTTTCAATGAAGATCACTTTAAACTAATCAGAAATCCACTCTATACATTGCTAATGTGGTAAATGACTATTCTAGCTGCAAATGTCTGGTTTTTGGTGCAATATCTCCATAGGTGTATAGAGGCCCATTTCCAGCAACTATCACTCCAGTGTTCTAATGGTACAATGTGTTTGCTCGTTGCCTCAGAAGGCTAATGGATGATTAGAAAACCCTTGTACAATCATGTTAGCACAGCTGAAAACAGTTGAGCTCTTTAGAGAAGCTATAAAACTGACCTTCCTTTGAGCAGATTGAGTTTCTGGAGCATCACGTTTGTGGGGTCGATTAAATGCTCAAAATGGCCAGAAAAATGTCTTGACTATATTTTCAATTCATTTTACAACTTATGGTGGTAAATAAAAGTGTGACTTTTCATGGAAAACACAAAATTGTCTGGGTGACCCCAAACTTTTGAACGGTAGTGTATATTTAATGGATTTAAAAAGTTCTGTAAAGGTACTTAAATTTACTACTAAATTTAAGGGCTGGTCTTAAAGGTAATTTAAATGCACTACTAAATATAAAGCTCCTTTAAGGTTTAGATTAAATGCAATTAAATTCACATTTTCAGCTAATGCTTTTCATTGTGCACTTAGGACGAAGAAATATTTTAAAGTCCTTCTAAACTTTATAAAAACAGCTTTTTTGGATTCAATCCTTTCAAATTTGAGTCAGAAGGGTGAATACTGTCACATGTTCTTTGTGCACCAGCAGAGTACCTCACCTTTTGTGTATACATCAAAGGCAGAAAGGTATCTGAAAGGGTCATGAATCTCCAGACTGAACCTTTCATACCTCAGGCATTGTCATCTACCTCTGAGGCCTTGTCAGTCTGTATCAACGGTGTTGTCAACTAGTCAGTCAAGTCTTGTCAGGCGATGTGTCTTTGGATCCTTGGCGTATCTGGGCCACTTTCTCTCCAGCTCTCTCAAGCGAAAACTTGAGCAAGAGGAGATTCACACACCACCCAATTTTCTGTACTGTTTCTCCACATACCGCCACCAATTCCCATGACTAATTTCACCAGGAAATGAAATGTGAAACCATCTGCTGAAGGTGACTTCCATTTAAACAATAGAGGAACAGACGGTGCTAGGAAATGTGCTTTGGGAGCGCCCTGTTATGAGTAGTTTCAGGTTAGATATTGAAGCTGATGTCAGGGTTGTTACCTAACAACTTTTTGTCTGAATGTGTACTAGAGATACCAGTTCTACGTTCACGTCCTGCCTGTAGCACTAGAAAAATGAGAAAATAATAGCTCTGTGAAAAATCCATGAAAGAGCATGGTTACAGTTGTCTACAAACGATAATTAGCTTACTTACAGAGAAGAAATACAGACAGATGTTTTCCTATCAGCAGTTGCTCAAGATCATAGATGTTAGTGTGGCAGGACAGCATTAATAACAACATAACCTCAAACAAAATGAAGTAAAGAAGCTCTCACACTTAAACTATAGGCTACTATCTAATTAATTTTTAGAGTAACCCTGTAATAAACAGTTGAGATTTGACAGCATCCATCACCCAGCATACAGTCTTCTGGCTCATTTTAAAGGGTTTTAGGAACACCAGCTGTATATTATTAACCAGGTTTGTCAGGTTCTAGCCAAATTCCATAAATCACACAAAAGGTTTGAAACTTGCTCAAAACATTCAGGCATTGGGAAAGGGAGACACATATTTCTTGTTTTGTGTGGGAGACATTATCCACTCCATAATCTCCCTTTCCTTCTTTCACCCTTAGCAATATACAGTATCTTACAACAGAAATGGTCCTGTACAGTACATCGTTGACACACACTGTCTGGACTTATTTGCTATAAAACAAGCTCTTGGTAGTTGCACAGTAATTTTAAAGTAGCCCAATTTTAAAATAGCCTGTTCTTAACTGTCCTGTCCATTGCTCATGCTTTGAGCATGGGATAGTGTGATTCCTGCCCCAATGAGCCTCTATTCGCAATTGTTGCAGTTCCCGTTTTTAAAACGGTGCAGTAATAAGTCCATCCATCCATTATGCATAGCCGCTTTCTCCTGTACAGGGTCGCAGGCAAGCTGGAGCCTATCCCAGCTGACACACTCACACCTACAGTCAATTTAGAGCCACCAATTAGCCTAACCTGCATGTCTTTGGACTGTGGGGGAAACTGGAGCACCCGGAGAAAACCCACACAGACACGGGGAGAACATGCAAACTCCACACAGAAAGGCTCTCGTCGGCCGCTGGGCTCGAATCCAGAACCTTCTTGCTGTGAGGCGACAGTGCTAACCACTACACCACCGTGCTGCCCCCAGTAATAAGTCTATGGAGCTAAATGGGGCAGTGAGTATCCTGCCCCAAGACTGCGTAACCTCTAGAAAGGCAACCAAACCAATAGATCAGCTAACATACCTGTCAAATAGGAAAGTTTTTTAAATTGTTAGTCACTGAAAAGAGGTAATTATTTTTGCAGTAGAACTGTAATAGTGAATGGTGACGGTCTGGCCAACCTGCACCAACAGACAAGCCACCACTGTTTATTATGCCAATCTATATGGCTACTGTTTTTTTTAAAGAAGAATGAAAAGCATTTTCTAGTTAAACAAGAAATCAGTCTCCCTCCAATACTTGCACCTCAACTAACTCACTCAATTGCCTTCTGTCTTTCTTTATTTGTACACCTTCGCTCCCACAGCCCAGATGGACACCCCGTTTTATGAGGAGTGGTGGTTTCTGATAATCCTCGCTCTGAGTGGTCTGATTCTGCTGCTGATGATTGTTTTTGGGCTCGTCTTGCATGGACAAAACAAGAAGTACAAAAGCTGTGGAACAGGTGTGACCAAGACCATGTCATACAGATCCATCCACCTCATACTCAATTGCCATACACTGAGCTGCTGAATGTTGAGCTGTATTAGATGTTGATCCTAGTAGTGTTGCCACGATGATGATATGCTAATCACCACAGGTAAAGCTGTGTCCACGGTAGAGGAGAGGGTCACACTGGACAATGGGGGCTTCACAGCTCTGGAGCTGAACAGCAGACCTATCCATGTCAAGAGCTTCCTGAGGAAGAACGGCACCCGGTGAGAACACACTCCCTACCTCTTGGTTAGAGTCGTCTCAACAGAACACATCACTAAATACATGGTCACCTCTGGTGTATTATGATGTTTATTCTGCAACCTCTTTTGTGCAATTAATTCGGTGTAGATTCCAGTTTAGCCATATAGGCTGCTACAGCATATTCACTTGAAAAAAAAACCACCACACACCTTGTACAATTGTGTCAAATTACCGTATTTTCTGGACTATAAGCCACTACTTTTTTCCTAGGTTTTGAACCATGCGGCTTATACAAAGGTGCGGCTATTCTGTGGATTTTTGTTCCACCGCTAGGAGCGCTCTAACCGGAAGTAGAATCAAAAATAAGATAGACGAAAAATCAATGCAAAGAAGAATTAGCAGATCTTTAGCAGATAGAACACGCACGACAAATTACTAACTGGTAATTATTTTCAAATCCAGCGAAGATGATTAAAGTGACTTGTGGTTTCAAACACAGGAGAAATGAAGGTAAATAAATACCGGTTATTTTCTCTTGGTTCTGTTCCGTTTTAATCAGCAAAGTTGCTGCCATGTTAAAAGGCACTGTTCGGAAAGAATCTGTTCAGGTACATACATGTACATTTACAGTACAAAATCGTTCTGTACATGCAGTAAATATCTAATTTTTCAACATAGATATCTGCGGCTTATAGCCCGGTGCGGCTTGTATATCTTTTTTTTTATTTTTTTTTAAAAATAGAGCGGATGCGGCTTATATACAGGTGCGCTCTATAGTCCAGAAAATACGGTATTCAGGAGAACACAATGTCTTTAATTTTTCCAGGTGTGCATGTCTGAATGCTGAAATTGCTATTATGTTATGTACACTAAATGGGCAAAAGTTTGTGGACAGCTGACAATCACACCCATATGTCGACAATTTCGCTCCAGAGCTGCCAACACAATTGTATAGAATGTCTTTGTATGCTATAGAATTAGGCTACATCCACACGACAACGGCAACGAGATTTTTTTTTTTAAATATCACGTCCACATGGGCAACGGATCAGTAAAATTTCAGGTACATATGGCAACGCAACGCTTGCTGAAAACGATGCAATACACATGCCACACCTCTACGTGCGCTGTAAGACGGTCCCATCGGGGACACCAGAACAATAGAAGAAGTAGACGCATGCGCATAAACCCCTTCTTCTGTAGCATGAGCCACATAAAGTTTTGATTATTAATCAGTAGCGTAAAACGAAAGACACGGAAAGAGGAATGAATGGGGGTAGATAGAAGCCGGTACACCAGCATTCTGATATCCTCCAGAATTCTTTAATGGTCCGGAATAAATTGAATGCTACACGTTGATGGATTACTTTGTTGTTCTACGCCCTTTTTGAGGAATGTATTGTCGGACTTAAACCAACATCTGAAGAGGTGAGATCGCTCCTTTTTTTTTTCCTATTTTTGCTGGCAGGATTGTTTTTGTTTTTGGAAAGTGCACGGGTGGTGCACGGTTTGGTACTGCTTCCGCAGTGTTTGGACTAAAGACTCTGCCCTAAGGGCTATTCTCTCTCTCTCTCTCTCTCTCTCTCTCTCTCTCACTGCACCATTACACAAATATTCACAGTGAAAATATTTTGTAAGCGCGTTTCATGAACCAAGTTATAGGATTTGTTGACAACTCCCATCGAGTTCGTTACACTTCTACCCGGCGTGAAGCACATGTGGTTGTGACGTCATCGTAAACAAATCCGTTCTACTCATCCAGGCAACTTCGCAACGGGGCAGTTGCCAGATTTTTCCACTCTGGAACCCGTTCTCAAAAGATTTCGTTTTGGGGCACCCAAAACGCCGGTGCCGTGTGGACGCCAGGCCGAAACGATAAACAATTTTATCAGATTCACCTGAATCCGTTGCTGTGTGGACAGGGCCTTAGTCTCCCTTCACTGGAACTAAGGGGCCCAAACCTGTTCCAGCATGACAGTGCTCCTGTGCACAAAGTGAGCTGCATAACAATATGGCTTGCCAAGGTTGGTGTGTAAGAAAATGAGTGTCTTGCACAAAGCCCTAAACTAATTGAATTTACTAGTCACTGTATCCCAATAAATTTTTAATTCATTCATTCATCTTCCACATTACCTGTTCATAGTGGCTGTAGATCCTATCCCAGGAACCCTGGATGCAAGGCAGGAAAACACCCAGCATGGGATGCCAGTCCACTACAGGGCACTATGCATCCACACATTCACACAAACAGTCCAGGAAACTTACATAATCCACGTAATGGCATGTTTTTGGATGTAGGAGGAAATTGGAGACAACCCCATGGAAACCCACATGAACACAGAGAATTTGTGATACGCAGATCACACAGATAGTAACCCAAGCTCAGGATTGACCTCATACATTGTTACCTCCGCCAAGGAGGTTATGTTTTCGGTAGCGTTGGTTTGTTTGTTTTGTTTGTTTGTTGGTTTGTCCGTTAGCAACATTACGGAAAAAGTTATGAACGGATTGCTCTGAAATTTTTCCCAGAGGTGTGACTGGGTACAAGTAACAATCCATTAAATTTTGGCGGTGATCCGGATCACCGTCTGGATCCCGGAATTTTTTAAAGGATTCTTGGCGGAGGTCTGCGCTCTCCGAGTGCTTTTCTAGTCTCTAAATTGTTCACTTCTATAATAGGTATTTGTGGGGAATTCTGGGCTTCTTTAAATATTTGAACACTACCATTTAAGGCTAAATGGTATATACACGATTATATGTTAATTTTACAGGATACGTATATTCTACTGTCTCCTCTGTTGTGACAGATCCCCACCTCGGCCCAACCCTGCAGGCTTGCGCTATTCAGACGAAGATATCTGCAACAACTACAATGGTGCCGTGTCCACAGACTGCACAGCCCTTACAGAAAGAGCTGCAGAGCTGTCTGAATCGGAGGTGATGTCTCGGATTAGACTCAGATCGATATATATGATATATAATCATTCTCTGTATGAGACATTCTTATTGTCGCCGATTACCTAAAAATTCATAAACAGTTTGATTTTGTGTGTGTGTAGCGGTTTATTACATTTATATATTTATATGTATGATTATAGTACAATGAAGGATAGAAGGAATTGTGATATATGTACCGGTATGTCAAAAACTCAGATACACATTTCTCTAGTAGACTACAAACTGCTGTCATAAGAAGAGCTTTTAATACTGTGACTTTATGCTTCTGCCCATGTGATTTGATACAACAGGCCACAGACAGTGAGTGTGAGGAGGAACCGATCAAGCATTCATTCGTGAACCACTACATGAGTGATCCGACTTACTTCAACTCATGGAAGCGGCAGCAAAAAGGCCTGAAGGAGACGCTTGCCTGCGCGTACGAGGAGTGCGACACTGGAGACAGAGAGGGCTACTATCAGACTGTTGTGACCCAACACAGTGTTGGAGGAGTGTACACACCTGCTGGCCAGCCTGCACCAGGCTCACGTACTCCTCTCACAGGCTTCTCATCCTTCGTGTGATGCTCCCCGAGGAGCAGGAACCCTCTGCAGGTCTCTCGTTCTGGTAACTGAGGGATTTGGGAAAAGGCACAACACGTGGGAAGACGTTTTTGCTGTACATTCAGTATGAGCACTACAAAGGGACAATTTGAATGTCCTCTCAGAAGAGTGACAAGAACTCATGGATAAGCACTGGAACCACAGGCTGAGAGAAAAATAAAGCAGAGTGTATTACTGTATATGTTCCTCGAAGGCCCAGACTTGAGTGGAGAAGATGAGTAAAGACTTTTCATCAGCTGGGGATAAAACAGGATGTTGCAGGGAACTCCTGTTTATCTACAGGCTTGATAACTGACACTACATTCCTACAGTGACTGTTTATGGTGACACACACTCACACTCGACACAAGCATTCCTGCCGCTACTCCCTTTATGGAGGATTTTAACCTAGGGCAAGCACTCTGTAATTACTATATACTTTAAACTGTATATACTGTCAAGTCTGAATAATCTCACTCGCCTTCAGTGTCTCTATATATATACACGTGTTCTACTTGTGATCGAAAAGATCATGAAACTGTGACAAGTGTGATGAGGAAGCACAGTGCAGTGGGACTCAGCCATGACCATAGCTCCAGAGTTTACTACACTGTCTACTCAACTGGAGCCCATTAATCAAAGAGCCAGCCTCACAATCAGTCGTGCAGTGATTCTTTGTGTTGCATGTCATCCTCACACACAACATTACAATTAAAAATTCGTATTGTTACCTTTTTATCGGGCTGAACAACTGCAGTCACTTCAAATACTTGTGGGTTTTTTTTTTCTTGTTGTTGTTTTTCGTATGTTCACAGATTAAGCGTAACGCTAGACCAAACCAGCTTCAGAGAAATCCTCAAAGCCTGGGTTAAACTTTGGGTGAAACTGGATTGTTTTCATTCCAGTCATGGAGGCAACACCTAATACACAAACTGTGGTTCAAATGGTGTACTTTAAGTAATGGAAGATGTTAGTGTACTATTAACACAGCGACGATGTACTGAAAAAGTGCCGCCAACCTGTTCTATGCAGCATAATGGGCGCTAATTATAAGCAGAAAGCTGTTCCTGTGGAGGCTTTTCTGACACAATGATGTGAGGTACCGGTACCACATTTAGTGCAAAATATCAGTGTCTGATTTGAGAGGTTATTCAGGGTCGGCTGACGTAAATGAGCTTAGACCACCTGTCTTTCAAAGATTAAAGAAAAAGCCTGCAGGATAATGTTTCATTTCTGCCATGTACCTCAGATTATTTCCTAGGGATTGTTTTGGATTTTGGTGGAACCAAGCACAACAATGATTGGAAGAATAATACATGGAAGATTCTTCGATTTAGTGTACCCCGCTTCACTGACACACCCGTATACTTCATCAGCAGATATTTAGAAGGCGAATGAGGTGAATTATTTACTCTTAATAGCTTTTCAAGGAGAAACTACAAATAGATAGATCAAGCACACATTGTCCAAAGTACAAATTACACAAAAAGGACAGATGACAGAATTATAGAGCCTTGAGACATAATACATCACTCAGCCCTAACAGATTCAGCTACTAATAGATATTAGGTTTAATAGCTCCTATTGGCTATCACAACCAGCTGTCGTTGATGCTACTACAGGACAAACCTTCAGGTACTACAGGCACTACTTGAGTATACAGTACGATTGTATGCCATTTGAGACACAGGTGCATTTCTTTCTGTTTTCTCTTTTCAAACACACCTGATTTAACTCATACCAGGTTTGATTAGCCACTGATATGACTCACGTGTGTTTAAACGCTGTGCAGTACAAAACTGGTTCATTACAATGAGCTTTTGCACATTATTTACATTATTTACAGTGTTCTGGATGAGAGACATTGTGAGTTTGGGGATCAGAAAAAGCCCAGGATCACATTTTTCTGAAACTATATGAAATTTGAGCACAAATGAAAACATTTCAGTCGCTGGTTTGAAGAAGTGTCATGTCCGTAAATGTCATATCCTCACAAGGGGATGTGTGGAACATCTTTGGATGTAATGATTGTGATGGATGGAGTGTGAACTTGTATTTCCAGCGCTCATAAGCCATAAGGACATAGCTTTCTTTTTTTTTATTCTTTCAGTTGCTTTCTATTCAGATTCACTTTTCTTTCCTAGTTTTAAATATTTGCCTTTTTAATTTTATGTGCTAGAGATGTACAAAGGTTATTCTTTTTCTTTCTTTTTCTTTCTTTCTTTCTTTCTTTCTTTCTTACTATAGTGCTGTTATAGAGTGATGCAGCACCATTTGTAATTTTCTTACTATGTATGAGGATTTTTTAAATGTTATTTTATTTTATTTTTTTGCAGCTTTTGAAGTGGTGGACAAAGCAAAGTAACATGTTCACGTTTATACCTGTCATTTCACCCCAGCACGAGTGTATGTCTTCAACATCCGTGAAGTAAAGGCAGTTTCCCAGTTTTTCAGTGAAAGTAAACGTTTACTACTGACTTAAAATGAATCATTAACTTTTTGAGACCACTTACACACTATTAAAGACAGCCACAAATTATTTTGAACACAAGTCTTTCTACATTAAATAGCGTTATATGGCACAGAAACAGCCCTACACTTTTACCCTTACCAACACCAGCATGTCATGGCCATAGAGTTTGGTGAAGCAGGATGACATTAATAACCTCAAACAAACTTAAAGGAATAGTCCACCGTACTTCCATAATGAAATATGCTCTTCTCTGAATTGAGACGAGCTGATCCGTACCTCTCCGAGATTTGTGCGACCTCCCAGTCAGTCAGACGCGCTGTTACTCCTGTTAGCAATGTAGCTAGGCTCAGTATGGCCAATGGTATTTTTTGGGGCTGTAGTTAGATGCGACCAAACTCTTCCACGTTTTTCCTGTTTACATAGGTTTACATAGGTTTCTCAGGAGTGAAGGTATCAATGCGCTGTCGAAGCGCGCAGAAGGTGTTAGTACGCCTGTCATTATAGTGCGGACTTTCCATGGCATAGAAAATCGCCACGTTTCAATTTGTGTAACTGAACTTTGTTTCATGTCACTGGTCATATAAACCTATGTAAACAGGAAAAATGTGGAAGAGTTTGGTCGCATCTAACTACAGCCCCAAAAAATACCATTGGCCATACTGAGCCTAGCTACATTGCTAACAGGAGTGACAGCGCGTCTGACTGACTGGGAGGTCGCGCAAAGCTCGGAGAGGTACGGATCAGCTCGTCTCAATTCAGAGAAGAACATATTTCATTATGGAAGTACGGTGGACTGTTCCTTTAAGCTAAGAGACTTTCACACAGGCTACTAATTAGTAAATCTTTAGAGTAACTCCTTAATAAGCAGTTGAAAGTCTACAACATACAGTCTAGCATCTTCTTTTTGATCAAGTTTTCAATGTCTCTTTGGTCAACTGTGTTCCATACAGCAAAGTGTGTTTCCCACCACACAGATGAGAAATTTGGTTAACCATGGTTGCCAGTTTTCAGGAAACTTCCCAGCCTAACTACAGTTCAGAAACCACACAAAAGACCTGAAACTAGCCCAGAAACAGGCTTTGGAAAAGAGAGACACATTTTCTTTCTTTCTTTTTATTTCATAGCATTTGTGTGGGGAAACACTCCATAATCCCTCTTTCCCTCTCCCAATCATTGCGATATATCTTACAAAAGAAATGTCCGGGGGAAAAAAAAGACCTGTACACCATAGACACACTGTCTGCACGTACAGTTTGCTTTTATTTGTGAGCATGTTTTAGATTGTGCAACATCTTGAAAGGAAAACCAAGCACTGGAAAATATCTTCACGGCTTATATCTGTCAAATAGCAACATTTTTAAAATAGCTGATGACAGAAAAGTGTTAATTATGTAGTTAAATAGTAATTTAGATGAAATTTAAGATAAACAGAGCTCTGACCTTATGAAGATGATATACCGTATATGGTTCCTCTATAGACAAGCTGACACTGCTCATTAAGCATTCCAGAGTCGATGAATATATGTCCCTAGCACTACACTTACCCACCTCTTTCCATTGGTAAACTGGAATATTAATAATCAATCAATCAATCAATAGCAACATGGTGTATTAGTGAGCGTCAACACCAGACACTACCCTGTATGTTCAAGTTTCAGGTTGTTTACCATATGTATGCTGTAACATTACAAATTCCTTTCACTGAAACCAAGAGGCTCAAACCTGTTCCAGCATGACAGTGCCCCTGTACATACTGGAAGCTCCGTGAAGACGTGGTTTTAGAAGGTTGGAGTGGAAGAACTCATGTGTCCTGTACAGGTCCCTGACCTCAACCCTACTGAAGACCTTTGGGATGAACTGAAACATCGACTGCACCCCAGACCTCCTCACCAAACATCAGCACCTGATCTCACTAATACTCTTGTGGATGAAAATCTAGTGAAGATTATTATAACAGTAAGGGGGGGGGGATCAATCTGGAATAAGAAAGCACATATGGGTGTGATGGTCAGGTGTCCACAATTGTTTTAGCCATATAGTGTACAGTGGTGCTTGAAAGTTTGTGAACCCTTTAGAATTTTCTATATTTCTGCATAAATATGACCTAAAACATCATCAGATTTTCACACAAGTCCTAAAAGTAGATAAAGAGAACCCAGTTAAACAAACGAGACAAAAATATTATACTTGGTCATTTATTTATTGAGGAAAATGATCCAATATTACATATCTGTGAGTGGCAAAAGTATGTGAACCTCTAGGATTAGCAGTTAATTTGAAGGTGAAATTAGAGTCAGGTATTTTCAATCAATGGGATGACAATCAGGTGTGAGTGGGCACCCTGTTTTATTTAAAGAACAGGGATTGATCAAAGTCTGATCTTCACAACACATATTTGTGGAAGTGTATCATGGCACAGACAAAGGAGATTTCTGAGGACCTCAGAAAAAGCATTGCTGATGCTCATCAGGCTGGAAAAGGTTACAAAACCATCTCTAAAGAGTTTGGACTCCACCAATCCACAGTCAGACAGATTGTGTACAAATGGAGGAAATTCAAGACCATTGTTACCCTCCCCAGGAGTGGTCGACCAACAAAGATCACTCCAAAAGCAAAGCATGTCTGCGAGGTCACAAAGGACCCCAGGGTAACTTCTAAGCAACTGAAGGCCTCTCTCACATTGGCTAATGTTAATGTTCATGAGTCTACCATCAGGAGAACACTGAACAACAATGGTGTGCATGGCAGGGTTCCAAGGAGAAAGCCACTGCTCTCCAAAAAGAACATTGCTGCTCATCTACAGTTTGCTAAAGATCATGTGGACAAGTCAGAAGGCTATTGGAAAAATGTTTTGTGGACGGATGAGACCAAAATAGAGTTTTTGGGTTTAAATGAGAAGTGATATGTTTGGAGAAAGGAAAACACTGCATTCCAGCATAAGAACCTTATCCCATCTGTGAAACATGGTGGTGGTAGTATCATGGTTTGGGCCTGTTTTGCTGCATCTGGGCCAGGACGGCTTGCCATCATTGATGGAACAATGAATTCTGAATGATATCAGTGAGTTCTAAAGGAAAATGTCAGGACATCTGTCCATGAACTGAATCTCAAGAGAAGGCAGGTCATGCAGCCAGACAACGACCCCAAGCACACAAGTTGTTTTAACAAAGAATGGTTAAAGAAGAATAAAGTTAATGTTTTGGAATGGCCAAGTCAAAGTCCCGACCTTAATCCAATCGAAATGTTGTGGAAGGACCTGAAGCTAGTAGTTCATGTGAGGAAACCCACCAACATCCCAGAGTTGAAGCTGTTCTGTACGGAGGAATGGGCTAAAATTCCTCCAAGATGGTGTGCAGGACTGAGCAACAGTTACCGGAAACGTTTAGTTGCAGTTATTGCTGCACAAGGGGGTCACACCAGATACTGAAAGCAAAGGTTCACATACTTTTGCCACTCACAGATATGTAATATTGGATCATTTTCCTCAATAAATAAATGACCAAGTATAATATTTTTGTCTCATTTGTTTAACTGGGTTCTCTTTATCTACTTTTAGGACTTGTGTGAAAATCTGATGATGTTTTAGGTCATATTTATGCAGAAATATAGAAAATTCTAAAGGGTTCACAAACTTTCAAGCACCACTGTATCTGCATATACAACATACCCCCTCATGGTAATATCCACTGGCATGTGATTAGTCAGCAAGCTATTATTTCATTCTCAAACTTTTCATAGCCAGGGATGCTTTTAAGTATAAAAAGTGAGGAAACACATGACCAACTATCCATCCATCCATTATTTGTAGCCACTTAACCTGGTCTACAGGGTCGCAGGCAAGCTGGAGCCTATCCCAGCTGACTATGGGCGAGAGGTGGGGTACACCCTGGACAAGTCGCCAGATCATCACAGGGCTGACACATAGACACAGACAACCATTCATACTCACATTCACACCTACAGTCAATTTAGAGTCACCAGTTAACCTAACCTGCATGTCTTTGGACTGTGGGGGAAACCAGAGCACCCGGAGGAAACCCACGCGGACACGGGGAGAACATGCAAACTCCACACAGAAAGGCCCTTGTCGGCCTCTGGGCTTGAACCCGGACCTTCTTGCTGTGAGGCGACAGTGCTAACCACTACACCAACTATAAAAACTCAACAGATACTTTGCACTGTCACGTGACCCCATAGCAATGGTAACTAGGGCGCCATGACAGGGGGCATGCTTATAGTACTTCATTCAGACAAGTTAGTTGTTATTGAATGGATAATGGATGGATGGATGGATGGATGGATGGATGGATGGATGTCATTGATCAGTATAGGAAGGTTTTGCTGCGTTTTTGAATATGAAAATCGTTTTGAATGAAACAAAGGCATCAGATTTTATTTTTATTTTATTTACGAAAAGTAATTCATTATTGAATGAAAAAAAAAACTAGAGGGATTTATTCAGGTAGAAGGGAAAAATGGGGGGGAAAACATTCAGTGGGACTTGGTGTTGAACAGAGAGGTCAAAACCCCTATGGCATGCTCACTTTATTTCCATGAAGGTAAGAATAAAAAAATTTTTTTTAATAAATAAATACAATTATTTATTTTCATTTGTAAGTTTCACTGAGAATCTTTACAGAACCAGACTCGGTTCTTCTGGACACTTGGTCACACTTGGTTCTTATATTTTTGCAACAAAATCCATCAACCTTCATGATGTGTTTTTTTAGTCTGAAAAGTGTCTCTTACTGCTTTCTTTCCTGATATACAAACTTTTTTTCTGTAACATTTAATTTTGTGCTGGAAAACTAGTGTTTGAAATCTGACGTTTTTGTACTGTGACTTGATAATGTAAAAGTCTCTCATCTCATCTCATTTCATCTCATTATCTCTAGCTGCTTTATCCTGTTCTACAGGGTCATCAAATAAAAATCTATAACAATGTTTGTATTTAGGGCGGCACGGTGGTGTAGTGGTTAGCACAGTCGCCTCACAGCAAGAAGGTCCAGGTTCGAGCCCAGCGGCCGGCGAGGGCCTTTCTGTGTGGAGTTTGCATGTTCTCCCCGTGTCCGCGTGGGTTTCCTCCGGGTGCTCCGGTTTCCCCCACAGTCCAAACACATGCAGGTTAGGTTAACTGGTGACTCTAAATTGACCGTAGGTGTGAATGTGAGTGTGAATGGTTGTCTGTGTCTATGTGTCAGCCCTGTGATGACCTGGCGACTTGTCCAGGGTGTACCCCGCCATTCACCCATAGTCAGCTGGGATAGGCTCCAGCTTGCCTGCGACCCTGTAGAACAGGATAAAGCGGCTCGAGATAATGAGATGAGAGATGAGATGAGATTTTGGTGAACATTCTCAAAACTTGCTAATTCTATTCTCTGTCTAAAACAGTCATGGGGGCTGTTTTTGTGCATCTTTGACCTATACTGAGAGCCATTTTGTAAATAAGTTATTTAGTTCCGCATTAACTGTTGTGTGTGGGGGGCTTTAATTGATGAGATGCACAGAGGCACATGTATAAGGAAGCTGCGCATTCCCGGGGAAAAAAAAGGGAACAGCTTCTGTGCTGGTAAGACACGTTGTGATGCTCTCTCCCATTGTTTTAAGCTGGCGAGAGTAAAAGTTGCTAAAACTGGTTTAAACCGCAAAAAAAAAAAAAACTAGCGTGAATTTATTGTGAGCATGTATATGACTTTTATAGTTGTTTTTGGTTGTTAAAAGAGACGCTAAACTATGTTAAAATCGTCGGAGATTTTGGCTCATTTGCATAATGTTTCTCTCGCTGCAGGGGAGAGACCGCGCCGGTGCCTGTGTATGACTTATGTGCCCTCTCTTGCTACATTGCAGAAAATTAAAAGTGCTGATCCTGATTCCTGCCTGAGTGTCTGTCTTCATGTATAGAGTGCTCCGAGATGATGCTAAAAATAGTAACACTGCAGTCTGCGCGGCCATCTTGGAAGTCACTCGCTCCAGAGCGCTCATAGAGTACACATCATAGAGTACACATTCACCGATTCGTTTCCACGTTAGAGGGCTTAGAAGCTTGGATTTTTTAAGAATTTAGACATCTGAAGTGATGGAGCACTACTGTGAAAGTTTGGATAAGCAGGCACGGGAGCGTTATGCTGAGAAGGTACGCTTCATTGGGAATGTAGATCCATACACAGTGAGAAGGAATGGAAAGCTGACCCCAGCTTGTTGCCGCATGTGACATACATCGATCTTGTGAACTATCTAGTGTTTCACCCAAGTCCATTTTGTGAACTAAAGCATGTGTACATAAACATTACTAGGCCTCGATCTTAAATGCCATTTGATGCAACAATGCACTGCAGTAGACACAAGTTACCTAATGTGACAAATATATCCATTAATCATTGCTGAAAGTACATAGAAAAGATAATAGTTTGTATCACATTTATTTTAGTAACTATGAAATTCAAGACAATATTAACCTACCTGTCACAAAGTGATCAGAACAAATCCGGATACAGTCAAGTTGTCCTAAATTTGATCGGTTAATGGCAGCCAGCCACTGTCGTCTCCTCCGCTCGCTTTTCTCCTGTGCTGCAATTCCCTGGTTAGTCACGACTTTAGGGAGTCTGTGGAAGCTTTTGCCACCCTTTTCCCCCTGGCTACTACAGCCAACAATGACACACGTATTCGGCATTGTCACCCCTTTTTGCTTCGCTGAACAACAACAATGCACTGACACAGTGACCTTTGACTTCCAATATGGCCGCCGCTGGGTTCGCGCTGACCTCGAAGCACTCTATACCAGCGTCCTTCTTAAGTCTGCTACATAAAACTGGTGCCATGACCCGGATCTATTGGTCAGCTGCTGCCGATCACTGAGGTTCAGCTGTGTGCAACGTGACTTCTGGGATGCCAAGTTGGTCGACCTGTGGATCCTCATAGCTGCTTAAGTGAACGCTGGTACTAAGAAAAATGGGCTTTAAAGTAACCATTTAGTTTTGTAAAAAGACCACAGTTTTAAGTGATATTTTCGTGTGAGTTTTGTGACACGCAGACACCATTTTTTCACGTTTGTTTCATTGTTACACTATTTTAAGTCTGTGTAATGTGAAATATGGCAGGCAGAGGTCAGAGTACTTTTAATATTTTCACACCAGTTATTGGTAGGGGCAGAGGAGTGTTTAACACAGATCAAGTAGTCAGGAGTGGGACAAGATCATTGACTACTGAGGAGCCATCAGAGTCAGGTGATATTAATGACACCCTTCCTCCTGGGCCACAGTTTTCCACACCTGTTGCAAATGATAGCACCACCCAACAGTTATGTGACTTGATAGGTGAGTTAGGGAGTCAAATAGGCAAGTCAATAGCCAGCCATCTGCTAGCTAGCCAGTCTCCACTCACCCCAGTGCAGTCTCCTCCTGTCCAGTCAGTGAAAGCTGAAGCACCAGAGACAACCATTGACCTGTCCAAAGTGAGCCTGATCGTCAGGCCTGATGTTAAAGAGCCTCCCATGTATCATGGTGATGGAGATGACAAATTCTCCATCCAAGAGTGGATCGACATGATGGAGGTATAGACCCTTTTCAGTCACGTGACCTTCGTAAACGCGACCGTCATTTTGGACATGTAGTGGACTTCGGCTCAAATCGGTTTGAATGCGAGGAAGGCGACAAACATAAAAGAAAAAGGAGCGAGATGCAGAAAACTGTATTTACTAGTTTACTGTAATTATGATCTGGCAGCTATTTACACCGGATCCAGTGTAAATAGCTGCCGGAGCCAACGTCCGAGGTTCCGGAGCGCGCTGGCTCCGGCCGGCCGCGAGCGAGCGCGCAGGCTCCGGCCGGCCGCGAGCGAGCGCGCAGGCTCTGGCCGGCCGCGAGCGAGCGCGCTCCGGAACCTCGGACGTTGGCTCCGGCAGCTATTTACACTGGATCCGGTGTAAATAGCTGCCAGATCATAATTACAGTAAACTTGAATGGAATGTTAACAGCAATGTAATGCCTTTTCTGGCTAATTTTATTCGTCTTACCTCCAACAAAGTGGTCACTACACAAGCGTTGGTATGCCGCTATCCATCTTCTCCATCGGTCAGCATCTACCGGGATCGGATAAAATGATAACCCTTGCCTTGTTTGTTGATGGTTACTACATCCAGGTGCACAACAATATAGTGGCATGATGGAAGTCTTGCTGAAAATAAACACTTTCTTTGCTGCCGTTCCTCAATGTTGGCTGTGGTAAACTACTGGTAGTACATGTCCAAAATGGCGGCCGTGTTTGTCGTGACGTCACGTGAAAAGGGTCCATACCTGCACAAGAGAAACCTCTCAACAAATGAGCAGAATGATGAGATCCTGAGCCAACTTCTGGGCAAAGCAAAGAGTATCGTCAAGGCAAGATTGAAAAGCAGCTCAGCATCAGGTACTGTCAGCACTCCTGAAATAATCTATGGCATACTGAGACGTTATTTCAGCAAGTTTCCTGGGTCCTGCTTACCACTTGCAGACTTTTATGCTACTCAGCCAGCAGCAAATGAAACTCCTGTAGATTACTGGGTGAGGTTAAACACAGCTGCAGAAACAGCAGACAGGTATCTTAAGCTCCAGGGAGGCAAAATGGACAATATTGATGCTGAAATAGCTATGATGTTCATCCAAAACTGCCTTGATCCCAGTCTTGCCTGTGTTTTTAAATGTAAGCCCATCAATAAATGGTCACTCACAGAGGTGCAGGAAGCTATTGATGAACACCAAAGGAGAGCACCAAGTGAAAAATTCCACCATGGCCAGAAAACATGTCCTCCAAGTAGCCACGGCTGTTACAGCTGTTGACCTACCGGAACGAGAAGCTGATCATGTCCAGGTGAACACAACAAAACACACACCCTCTCACCCAGTTAAGCCAGATGACACCCCTACCTCAGACCCAAGTGCTCTAGAACGTGTGCTTAGTATGTTGGAGAGAGACTTAGAGCAGACAAGTCAACCCTTTTCCACCACTCAACCTCAGTTTTCCCCCACAGCTCGTTTCACCCCCTGCAAGGTATGTGGTGACAACGCTCACTCTACACGCACACATTGTATGAAGGAAAGGAGATGTCTAGGATGCCTAGAGAAGGGACATCAGCGAAAAGACTGTCCAAAAGCCACTGCTATGCAGCGTTGTGACCACTCACCTTTGCAGGGAAACTGATGTACTCGCACTCGGGAGGGGACAGTGTGAGTGAAAGTAGTGTGACCCTCAACTCTGATGAAGACACACAGTCTGTGTATGCAGAAAGCCTGAGAACTTCCCCATCTGGTGCTGTTGTACTGTTTCAAAATGTAACTCACTTTGAAAAAGCAGACAGTCTGTTTTACACCGATGCACTAGTTGACGATAAAGTTTTACTATGAGCGCTATTAGGCACTGGCTCCATGTCCTGTACTAGAGGTGAAGAGGCGGAACAGATGCTTAAGAGTGCTGGATTAGCATCGGAGCCTGTCTCTGTCAATAATGACCTTGTGTTGGTTGGATGTGGAGGAGTTCAAGTCAAACCCAAATGCATTTACAACCTGAAGATGGAAGTGTATGGATGTGTGTTTAACGTGCCTGCTCTGGTTGTCCCTGGGCAGAAAGATCATGTGATCCTTGGCACAAATGTTATTAAGCACATTCTAAAGCAGTTCAGACAACAGCCTAGCTTCTGGCAGGCCCTTGCCAAACCTGAGTCCACAGGTGAACCTGAGTCCACAGGTGAACCTGAGATAATGCAGTTTCTTAATATGTTGGCTGGTGTCCACAGGTGGAAAGGTGATATGTTGCCAGATTTCATTGGGACTGCCAAGCTCGCACAAGCAGTTACTCTTCTCTCAAGGCAAGAGCACCTGGTTTGGGCTAAGTTACCTGCAACATCACCTCTTTCAGAAGGCAGTGCCATTCTTTTTTTTTTTCAATTATCTTTTTATTTATTTTAATATTTTAAAACATACATAGAAAATGAGCAAAGGAGAAATAAAACAGTACAGAACAAACAAACATCAAAATACAGCAAATTAAATGGAATCAGTCCATGGTCACAGTTCACAGTTCATCGTCTGTATATGTTATGTAAACATGTCAAACCCATTACATGTATGGTAGTGTCAGAGGTCCATAAGCGGTTCCCAAATCCTCTGGAAGGCATCCCCCATATTCTTTAGGGCATATGTGCGTTGTTCCAGTCTTAACGTTTCATTTAAGATTTGTTTAAACAAATTAAATGATGGCGGTCTCTGTTGATTCCAGTTGAGCAAGATGCATTTCTTTGCTATATTGAGGTTTTTCACCCACGTGACCAAGTCATGTGACGCATCGTTAGGCTGCCATTTTGGACGTCACAGCTCGAATCAGTTTGAATGCGAGGAAGGCGACAAACGAAAAACATAAAAGAAAAAGGAGCGAGATGCAGAAAACACCTTCACTATCCAGCGACGTAGGGCATTTACAGTACAGGGCGAGCAGAGGGAGAGGTATTTGCAAAAATTGAGGTTAGCAGGCTTAGAGAACGACGTTTACCTGCTTCCACCAGGATTGTTGACTGACATACGGAAGTACACGAAGCCTTCGTCTTTACCTGACTTCGGCCCACATGATCTGTATACCTATGTCGTTAAAAACCCATCGCCATACATAGGTATTGATCTGAAAGCGTATAAGAGTTTGGATGCCTACAAATATTTTGTGTCAGGCTGGGTAACATGCCTACATCAGTGGGTCGTCCCTGGAGCCGGTGGTCGCCATCTTATTACAGATAAGGTTTGTTCACATTTTCATTTACTTTCGGTCCTCAGGATAAACAAAATGTTATTAAATGTCACTGAAATAACTTCTTAGTCTGTTGAGACATGGCCCGTTATAAATTTGCTGTTACCAGGCAATGACCAAGAACTGTATTATTAGGGTCGGTGTCTGTGTTGTAGCAGTGTACTAGCAGCTAGCTGTTAGCACTAGCTAATGTCAACAACATAGTAGCTAGTATGTTACTGTAGCAATGTTTACATTCAGTCATTTGGATGACTGTTAAAACCTTTCAGTCTCAAGTTTTTCCTTTACTGTATTTACTAGTTTACTGTAATTATGATCCGGCAGCTATTTACACCGGATCCAGTGTAAATAGCTGCCGGAGCGCGCTCCGGCTTGCTCCCCCTCAAATTAAGCAGCGCGCTCCGGCTTGCTCCCGGAGCGCGCTGCTTAATTTGAGGGGGAGCAAGCCGGAGCGCGCTCCGGAACCTCGGCCGGAGCACTCCGGGAGCAAGCCGGAGCGCGCTGCTTAATTTGAGGGGGAGCAAGCCGGAGCGCGCTCCGGAACCTCGGCCGGAGCACTCCGGGAGCAAGCCGGAGCGCGCTGCTTAATTTGAGGGGGAGCAAGCCGGAGTGCGCTCCGGAACCTCGGCCGGAGCACTTCGGGAGCAAGCCGGAGTGCGCTGCTTAATTTGAGGCGGAGCAAGCCGGAGCGCGCTCCGGCAGCTATTTACACTGGATCCGTTGTAAATAGCTGCCGGATCATAATTACAGTAAACTAGTAAATACAGTAAAGGAAAAACTTGAGACTGAAAGGTTTTAACAGTCATCCAAATGACTGAACGTAAACATTGCTACAGTAACATACTAGCTACTATGTTGTTGACATTAGCTAGCTTGACCTTCAAAATGGCGGACACCGGGGCGTCACGTGACCCTGTGACGTCAGGTGAAATACCTCAATAGGATATTATGGTAATCCTCCTCTTGCGCGTGGTGTCCAGTGTCTTGTCCAATTCCGTACCAAAAAGGTACCGTGTTGGTGTAATGCCCAGCGGAGTTTCCACCACCTTAACAGTTAGGTCATGTACTGCCTTCCAGAAATATTTTAGTTTCCTGCACTCCCAAAAAACATGCATAATTGACGCTTTACATGTTTTCCAACGATGACATCTGGAGGATGATTTAGGGAACATTTTACTTCAGCAGAGTGGAGTAAGATACGTCCTATGCATAAATTTATAATTTTGTTCAATTATTTTATTACAGGACAGTGAGGAAAAAACATTCTGACATATAGTATCCCACTGATCATCGTCAAAGGCACATCCCAAATCTTTCTGCCATATGTTCCTAAGAGGGGTTGAGGAAGAGCTACAGTGGTCCAACAAAGCATTATAGATTACAGAGATTTTTCCTTTTAATGTTGTAGATTTCACCAAAATTTCCTCGAGATCTGTCAGTCCCATAGCCAAGCGTTTTTCCCTTTTCAGCGTGTCTATTAGATGGCGAATTTGTAAATATTTATAAAAGTCCTGTTTTGGAATTTTATATTCTGACATTAATTCTGCAAAGGATTTAAGTGTATCCTTGATAAACAGATGTTGGAACTGATGTATCCCATTCTCTCTCCACTTTGCAAACAAGGAGCTACCGATTGATGGTGGCAGATCAGGGTTTAAGGATAGAGGGGAAAGCCTGGAGATCTTACCAAAGTTCCCACAAAACCTATTTATATCCTCCCAAGCCCGAAGAGTGTTATAAACTACGTATGTTTTTGTTATTTGATGTAGAGCATTTATATTGTTAATGAATGGTAGTAAAGTTGTAGAAATAGGAGTACAAAGTTCTTCTATGTCTATCCAATGTGCATTGTTGCGTCTTTGCGCCCAGCCAGTCAGGCCCTTTGTCTGGGCGGCCCAAGAGTACATCTGTAAATCTGGTAATGCCAGTCCCCCCATCTTTCTAGATTTTGTTAAAGTTTTAAAAGCTATTCTTGGTAAGATGTCTGTGAAGATTCTCAGTCATCCAGGTCATGGTAAACTGTGGGTGGTAAAAGAGAGCAACTGGACTTTCTTGAAGATTCTTGAAGACGTTTCACCTCTCATCCGAAAGGCTTCTTCAGTTCTGTCTGACTGGTAGGGAGCATCAGGTATTTATCCTCTCATGGATGAAAAGTTCATCTAAGGCCCTGTCCACACGGCAGCGGATTCGGGTGACTCCGATACAATTGCTTATCGTTTAGGCCTGGCGTCCACACGGCACCGGCGTTTTGGGTGCCCAAAACGCAATCTTTTTGAGAACGGGTTCCAGAGTGGAAAGATCTGGCAACGTTGCCGTTGTGAAGTCGTCTGGATGAGTAAAACGGATTTGTTTACGATGACGTCACAACCACATGACTGTGAATGCTTCACGCCGGGTAGAAGTGTAACGAATATCACCAGGAAAAAGCCTTACAGAGCACTAGTGAGAGTGAAACACGAGCTTGGATATTATTATTATTATTATTATGTTCAGTGTTAGTTCACAGTAGTAATGCAAGAAGCAGAATAGTGACAGTGAAGCAAAAACATGCAATTGTACAAACACTGCAGCTCTACAGCAAAATATTCATTTATAAAATGGTCTGATTCTTAACACCAGTAGTGCCAATGATCTTCTCACTGCGATGCGATGCGAGTTGTCAAGAAATCCTATAACTTGGTTCATGAAACGCGCTTACAAAATATTTTCACTGTGAATATTTATTGTGTAATGCCTGGTGCAAAGTGAGAGAGAATAGCCCTTAGGGCAGAGTCAATCCCGCCAGCAAAAATAAGGGGGAAAAAGGAGCGATCTCACCTCTTCAGATGATGGTTTAAGTCCTACAATACATTCCTCAAAAAAGGGCGTAGAAAAGCAAATTAATCCATCAACGTGTATCATTCAATTTATTCCAGACAATTAAAGACGCCGCCTTCCGCGTACGTCATCCTCGTCGCCATTTTGGAAAGGTCAAAGCGGAGAATAAAGATTAGCTGCGTTTAACTGTACCAACAGGTTTACCGTCCAAAGGAGATCACATGGGATTACCTTTCACAGGTGAGAAGCAGCAAATTAATCCATCAACGTGTAGTATTCAATTTATTCCGGACCATTAAAGACGCCGCCTTCCGCGTAGAATCATACGTCATCCTCGCCGCCATATTGGAAAGGTCAAAGCGGAGAATAAAGATTAGCTGCGTTTAACTGTACCAACAGGTTTACCGTCCAAATGAGATCACATGGGATTACCTTTCACAGGTGAGACTGGAAAAATACTTTTCATTGTATTTGGTCATTATAATGTAATTTTACGAACAGATTTTCCTGACTTTGTGGCTAATATGAAGTCTCGCGCATAATAGTTTATGCGCATGCGTCCTTACTTCTATTCCCATACGAAAAAGAACAGTAAAGAACTTATAAGAGTTTACCACTGTCTTAGTAGTAAATCCTTATAAATATAAGGATAAATCCTTATAAGGATTTATAAATAAATATATATGCCATGTATGATTTACTCCTGAAAGTGGCCCATTTTGCATTTTCCTCATGCAAATTTTTTATGAAAATCTAGTATGTATGAAGTGAACATTGTGCATGGTTTTTACAGATAATGTGTATGATGAATTACACTGTCTTTGTATGCTTCATGTAATGTTTGTAGTTTTAAATTATATTTTACAGTTTAAAATGTACATGCCTTTTATATGTAAATCCAACACAAACATATGTGGATTTACATATAAAAGGCATATACATTTTAAACTGTAAAATATAATTTAAAACTACAAACATTACATGAAGCATACAAAGACGGTGTAATTCATCATACACATTATCTGTAAAAACCATGCACAATGTTCACTTCATACATACTAGATTTTCATAAAAAATTTGTATGAGGAAAATGCAAAATGGGCCACTTTCAGGAGTAAATCATACATGGCATATATATTTATTTATAAATCCTTATAAGGATTTATCCTTATATTTATAAGGATTTACTACTAAGACAGTGGTAAACTCTTATAAGTTCTTTACTGTTCTTTTTCGTATGGGAATAGAAGTAAGGACGCATGCGCATAAACTATTATGCGCGAGACTTCATATTAGCCACAAAGTCAGGAAAATCTGTTCGTAAAATTACATTATAATGACCAAATACAATGAAAAGTATTTTTCCAGTCTCACCTGTGAAAGGTAATCCCATGTGATCTCATTTGGACGGTAAACCTGTTGGTACAGTTAAACGCAGCTAATCTTTATTCTCCGCTTTGACCTTTCCAATATGGCGGCGAGGATGACGTATGATTCTACGCGGAAGGCGGCGTCTTTAATGGTCCGGAATAAATTGAATACTACACGTTGATGGATTAATTTGCTGCTTCTCACCTGTGAAAGGTAATCCCATGTGATCTCCTTTGGACGGTAAACCTGTTGGTACAGTTAAACGCAGCTAATCTTTATTCTCCGCTTTGACCTTTCCAAAATGGCGACGAGGATGACGTACGCGGAAGGCGGCGTCTTTAATTGTCTGGAATAAATTGAATGATACACGTTGATGGATTAATTTGCTTTTCTACGCCCTTTTTTGAGGAATGTATTGTAGGACTTAAACCATCATCTGAAGAGGTGAGATCGCTCCTTTTTCCCCCTTATTTTTGCTGGCGGGATTGACTCTGCCCTAAGGGCTATTCTCTCTCACTTTGCACCAGGCATTACACAATAAATATTCACAGTGAAAATATTTTGTAAGCGCGTTTCATGAACCAAGTTATAGGATTTCTTGACAACTCGCATCGCATCGCAGTGAGAAGATCATTGGCACTACTGGTGTTAAGAATCAGACCATTTTATAAATGAATATTTTGCTGTAGAGCTGCAGTGTTTGTACAATTGCATGTTTTTGCTTCACTATTACTGTCACTATTCTGCTTCTTGCATTACTACTGTGAACTAACACTGAACATAATAATAATAATATCCAAGCTCGTGTTTCACTCTCACTAGTGCTCTGTAAGGCTTTTTCCTGGTGATATTCGTTACACTTCTACCCGGCGTGAAGCATTCACAGTCATGTGGTTGTGACGTCATCGTAAACAAATCCGTTTTACTCATCCAGACGACTTCACAACGGCAACGTTGCCAGATCTTTCCACTCTGGAACCCGTTCTCAAAAAGATTGCGTTTTGGGCACCCAAAACGCCGGTGCCGTGTGGACGCCAGGCCTAAACGATAAGCAATTGTATCGGAGTCACCTGAATCCGTTGCCGTGTGGACAGGGCCTCAGTGCGTTTACATGCACATAGAGAAAATCGAATTTCTGCCGTTGCTCGACTGAAATCGAAGTTCTAAATGCCATGGAAACACCTTAGCTAGGCTGAAATTGAACCGAACTTGATTTCTCGTAATCGAGCTACACGACCTAGATTATGCGATTTTTGCCGAGCTACTTAGTGCATGTATACCCTATCGAGCTACGTAGTCGAGCTACTTACTTCAGCACTGCCCCTTCCGGAAGTGACGAGTGACCAGACCACAAGTGGGAAACACAACAGCCTCGGTCGGCATGACAACAGTAGTAGCGAGCAGCAGAAGAGGTCAGGAGGAACAAACGAAGAAGAGAAAATGGTGAGCAGAAACGTGCACTTCTGGAGCAATGAGGAGACAGAGGACAAAAGAGACAAGGGAAGACAGAGGAGAGAAAAGACAGAGGAGACAAAAGGAGATGCACAGTGTTGCTAAACACAGAGGACTACCACTTCAGGATGACCAGTCTCCTCGGCGACACTACCACCTATGAAACCTTGAGGCGGGACCCCACAAGTTGTTACAAAAAGAAAGTTGTTAGCTGCCTGCAACAACTAGAAAAGGACCAAGCCATCAACTCTGTACTACAGAGTACCCTGGGGAAGCCGTTCCTCTCATATATGGACTTCCCAAGATTCACAAGGAAGGAGCGCCACTCAGACCTATCATCAGCAGTATAAACTCTGTTACTTACAACATTGCCAAACACCTGGCCACCATCCTGGCTCCTCTCGTTGGGAATATGCCACATCACGTCAAAAACTCCCAAGATTTTGCTGCTAAAGCTGCAGACCTCAAACTAGACGCAGATGAAACCATGGTTTCCTACGATGTCACTTCTCTGTTCACCTGCATTCCCACCACAGAAGCAGTTGAATCTGTTAGAAAACAACTCCTTCGAGACAGCACCTTATTGGATAGAACAAACCTCACCATGGACCAGATTTGCACCCTGCTTGACCTCTGCCTGACTACCACTTATTTCCAGTTTAATGAAAGCTTCTACAGACAGAAGCATGGATGCACCATGGGCTCACCGGTATCCCCTATTGTGGCCAATCTTTACATGGAGGAAGTGGAACATAAAGCTTTGACCACTTTTTCAGGAGTTGCTCCCAGCCACTGGTTCAGATATGTGGATGACACCTGGGTTAAAATCAAAACCCATGAGGTGGAAGCCTTCTCTAAGCACATTAGTGTAGTGGATATTAACATCAACTTCACTCGGGAGGACGTCAGTGGGAATAATCTAGCCTTCTTGGATTATGATGTACACATTAGACAAGACAGAAGCCTGAGCATCAAGGTCTACCGGAAACCCACACACACAGACCAGTACCTACTCTTTGACTCTCACCACCCACTGGAACACAAATTGGGGGTCATTAGGACCTTGCAACACAGGGCTCAGAATATCCCTACAATGATAGAGGGAAAAGAGAAGGCGCAGAATCACATCAAGAAAGCACTTCAGAACTGCGGGTATCCCAACTGGTCTTTCCTCAAGAGCAGAAAAAGGAACAGAATGGACAAGGAGGATAACAGGAACAAATGCAAGAACATTGTCATTCCCTACATTTCTGGTCTATCTGAGAAACTCAGGAGGATCTTCTACAAACACAACATTCCAGTACATTTCAGACCCAGTAACACTCTGAAGCAGAAACTGGTCCACCCTAAGGGCCTCTGCATGCTCTTGCGACAAGGCTTTCGCAGATAGCTTTTCGCAGACAGTTGTAATTTATCATTGAGCGGGGAGTAATAGGCGTGCGTGATGTTATTCACCGCCACAACGCAAGGGGGTGCAAAGTCGCGAAATCGCTAGAAGTAATTGGTGGGTGTGGTTAGTGGAGTGTTTATCCTCCGGTTACTTATAATGACTAGAACTGGAGTCGTATAGATGTACGTACTTCCTCACTTCCTCGATCAACCACTCTTCATGCTGCTCCATCTTCGCTCATGTTTTTAAAAATGGCGGTAGTGAAAACAAACCAAACCGGGAAAGTAGGGAAGCGGAAGTGCGTGTACAGCGGCTGTAGAGTGGACCAATCAGAGCCTTCTTGTCTGCAACACTGTCTGCGAGGCTTCTGCGGTGGTCACAATTTTTGGGAGGTGCGCGCAGAGTGTCTGCGGGGGGGGGCTACGCAGACGCCATCTGTGATGTCATCTGCGAGGACTGCGTTGTCAGCATAAATTGGCCTTAAGGACAGAATACCCAGACACAAACAGGACAACGTAGTGTATGCCATTCAGTGCAGTGAGGAATGCACGTACTCGTATATTGGGGAGACAAAGCAACCACTTCACAGGCGCATGGCTCAACACAGGAGAGCCAGTTCCTCAGGCCAGGACTCTGCTGTCTACCTTCATCTTAACAACAAAGGACACTCATTTCAGGATTGCAACATACGCATTTTAGCCAGAGAGGATCGTTGGTATGAGCGAGGAGTTAAAGAAGCCATTTTTGTCAACCTGGAACGGCCATCACCGAACAGAGGTGGGGGTCTAAGAGGCTGTCCACACGGCAACGGATTCAGGTGAATCTGATAAAATTGTTTATCATTTCGGCCTGGCGTCCACACGGCACCGGCGTTTTGGGTGCCCCAAAACGATATTTTTTGAGAACGGGTTCCAGAGTGGAAAAATCTGGCAACGGCGCCGTTACGAAGTCGTCTGGATGAGTAGAACGGATTTGTTTACGATGACATCACAACCACATGACTAGAACAAGCAGCACTCTCGCTGTTTTGTATGAACCACTGCATTGCATTCACTTTTGTATACAGCTTTTCTTTTAAATAAACAAGTAACTGAACCATTTCTTGAATTTCTTTTTTTTATTGGATAAGACTGCTTTTCAAAATGTTCACACACAATATAAAAAGTTATATAAATTATATAAAAATGCTTTTCAAAATGTTCACACACAATAAGAAAATTAAGTTATATAAAACTATGCACACTAATAAAACTAATTTGTACACACAGAAGGCACGATTTCCTTGCGTAGTCGCAGCCATCTTCTTCTTGTTGTTGTGTGTTTGTTCCTGTGAGTGCTTCACGCCGGGTAGAAGAAGGGGTTTATGCGCATGCGTCCTAACTTCTTCTATTGTTCTGGTGTCTCCGATGGGACCGTCTTACAGCGCACGTAGAGGTGTGGCATGTGTATTGCATCATTTTCAGCAAGCGTTGTGTTGCCATATGTACCTGATATTTTACTGATCTGTTGCCCATGTGGACGCGATATTTTTTTAAATAAAATCTTGTTGCCATTGTCGTGTGGATGTAGGCTAAGGCCCTGTCCACACGACAACAGATTCAGGTGAATCTGATAAAATTGTTTATCATTTCGGCCTGGCGTCCACACGGCACCGGCGTTTTGGGTGCCCCAAAACGAAATCTTTTGAGAATGGGTTCCAGAGTGAAAAAATCTGGCAACGGCACCGTTGCGAAGTCGTCTGGATGAGTAGAACGGATTTGTTTATGATGATGTCACAACCACATGTGCTTCACGCCGGGTAGAAGTGGAACGAACTCGATGCGAGTTGTCAACAAATCCTATAACTTGGTTCATGAAACGCGCTTACAAAATATTTTCACTGTGAATATTTATTGTGTAATGGTGCAAAGTGAGAGAGAGAGAGAGAGAGAGAGAGAGAGAGAAAATAGCCCTTAGGGCAGAGTCAATCGCGCCAGCAAAAATAGGGAAAAAAAGGAGCGATCTCACCTCTTCAGATGTTTATTCCGGACCATTAAAGAATTCTGGAGGATATCAGAATGTTGGCGTACCAGTTTCCATCTACCCCCGTTCATTCCTCTTTCCGCGTCTCCATTCAAAAACCGAGCATGTGATTTAAAGGGACTATATCCATAGGATAGGGAGTGAGAAAGTGTGTGCGTGTGACAGTGACAGGGATAGTCACTGTGCGCATGCGCAGTTATGCGCATGCGTCTACTTCTATTATTCTGGTGTCTCTGATGGGACCGTCTTACAGCGCACGTAGTAGTGTGGCATGTGTATTGCATTGTTTTCAGCAAGCGTTGCGTTGCCATATGAACCTGATATTTTACTGATCCATTGCCCATCTGGACGCGATATTCTCATCTCATCTCATTATCTCTAGCCGCTTTATCCTTCTACAGGGTCGCAGGCAAGCTGGAGCCTATCCCAGCTGACTACGGACGAAAGGCGGGGTACACCCTGGACAAGTCGCCAGGTCATCACAGGGCTGGATGCGATATTTAAAAAAAAATCTCGTTGCCATTGTCGTGTGGATGTAACCTAAGACATCATTTATCAGCCACACTTCCCAGACAACTGAATACACACCAAAACCCAGCTGTTTTCAGTGACTCACAGGAGGACAGAGAGAATCAGCATTCCATTGATCACCCTAACGGGCAATCTATTGATCATCCTAACGACTCTCGAGGCCATTCACAACCAGCCCCCAGTTGACCCACACCAACAGGATAGACACCTTAGATGAGCTTTTCATCCATGAGAGGATAAATACCTGATGCTCCCTACCAGTCAGACAGAACTGAAGAAGCCTTTCGGATGAGAGGTGAAACGTCTTCAAGAATCTTCAAACAAGTCCAGTTGCTCTCTTTTACCACCCACAGTATAGATAGTTTTCACTGACGTCATGGCATTCCGGGGAACGCCCCCCAGCTGCCTTCTTGGAGGGCAAGCAAAACGGACCATCGCCACTACCGGCTACGTTATCTCGGACGAATTTATGAAGTTGTATAGTCAGTTTTCTAAAATAAAGATCAATGTCGGCAAAATCAAGCAAACAGAAGTATATAGATACATTGGACGACATCTCATGACAACGGTATGCAGCCAAACTGGCCTTGATTGGGGGAACTGACCCCTACGAAGTGGACAAAGATGCATTTTCAAGTGACTATGCAGGGCTGCCAAAGCCTGAAACTGCCAAAGCCTGCTCCAAAGCCTGAAACTGACTTCATCAAACTTTAAAGGCTGTCTGATATATACAACTTTATATATTCACAGCGCGCCTTTTGGCGGATGCCGCCTGAATCGCGCAGATCCGTTTTTTTTTTTTTAGGGGGGGCGTTGGGAGTGTCTGATTATAATTTCAAAGTAAATTCTGTATTAAAATTACTAAATAAGCAAATCCGTTACAGTCCATGAAACAGGAAGTATAAGGATAAGAAAAAAAAGAGTTTAAATCGGGAAGCTGCGCACATTTGCGCAGTCCTGCACACCACTCGGGCTGCACAAATGTGCGCAGCTTCCCGATTTAAACTGTTTTTTTCTTATCCTTATACTTCCTGTTTCATGGACTGTAACGGATTTGCTTATTTAGTAATTTTAATACAGAATTTACTTAAACACGCCAACGCCCCCCCTAAAAAAAACCCCCGGATCTGCGAGATTCAGGCGGCATCCGCCAAAAGGCGCGCTGTTTGCATCCCAAACACAAATTAAATCATACAGAATAGACCTAAAATGTTTTTCAAAAATGACCCTTGCGTGAGTAAAGTGACAAGTTTCAAATAGAAACGTGACAAACGAGCGGTATTAAGTGTACATTACAATGTAAACGTACACTCAGCGGTTCCAGTTAGGCATTCTCCAGAGATTGTTTACATGATGTTTTGGTTTCCAAAAACAAACTTAAACACAATTGATTGTTTATTTAAACAACTTACCACTTATAAAATGATCGGAGCAGACTTTACTGTGTTTGGAAGGCTGATAATCCTTGCGGTTGATTCTCGCAAGCCATAGATTTCTCCTTTGTATAGCTGAGTTTGTTTGCTGCCTTCGTGCTCCCGTACAGTGGGAATTCCATAAAAGCTCCGCTTGACGTCATCATCTGACCTATTACGACAGCCGTGAATACAACAGGTGTGCACCATTGCTAGCTTTAAATAGTAGTAATGTAACTATAAATGTAAATAATATATAAATGAATGTAACTCGCACGCTACAATGTGTGCTCAGTGACCCGTACGATAAGCTAGCCCTCCAAGATGGCCGCCACCAGGGAATCCCCGACTCTGTGACGTCATGTGAAAACTATCTATTCTTGGTAAGGAATTTTTCCAGATAAAAGAGGTTAACATTTTGTTTATAGATTTAAAGAATGTTTTATCCAAGTGACAGGGCAGTGACTGAAATAAGTAACTAAAATGAGGCAAAACATTCATTTTGATTACATTAATTCGTCCGAGAAATGAGATGGGGAGCATTTTCCAGTGCTCTAATTCTTCCTTAACCTTTTTAAACAGTGGAATGTAGTTTATGAGGTAAAGATCTTTAAGTTTTGGAGCCACATTCACCCCAAGATATTTAAAGCTGTTCTGAGCCCAGGTAAATGGTGAGATGGCCCTGAGTCTATTAGAGACTGATGAATTGATTAATAATGTATTGGATTTTGTAAGGTTGACTTTATAACCTGATATTGTTCCAAATTTATTGATGAGGTCTAATACTAATGGGATTGACCACTCAGGGCTGGTTAAATATAGGATTATGTCATCAGCACAGAGTGAAATTTTATTCTTTGTTTTCCCAATATTGATACCAGCAATCTCTTCATTAGCCCGTATGGCTTCTGCAAGTGGTTCAATTGCCAGGTTAAATAAAAATGGAGATAGTGGACACCCCTGCCGGCAGCCTCTGAACATAACTGTTTCAGTGAGGGTACCATTTATACATATTTGAGCTTTTGGATTGCTATACATAGTTCTGACCCACCCAATACATTTTTCACCAAAATTAAATTTCTTCAGAATGGTCATATTTGTTTGCCGTTCGACCCTATCGAACGCTTTTTCTGCGTCAAGCAAAAGTAGTAGAGCTGTTCTGTTATGTATGGTCGAGTGGTCGATTATATTTAATAGCCTCCGAATATTATCAGATGCATACCATGCCTTCACAAAGCCGGATTGGTCGGGATTAATAATCTGGGGCAGCAGGTCTTCCAGCCTGCGTGCAGTTAATTTTGATAATATCTTAAAATCAACTGGGAGTAGTGAAATTGGGCGAAATGATGTGCACTCAGCAGCATCTTTGTCCTTCTTGTGTATTAATGATATTATTGCTGTCTTCATAGTGTTGGGAAGAACTCCATTTTCAAAAAAATCTGTAACCATAGACATAAAAATTGGTTCAATTTGCTCCCAGAAAGTCTTATAAAATTCTACAGAGTATCCATCTAAACCTGGAGTTTTTCTGGAGGGCACTGACTTGATTGCTTGCAGCACCTCATCTGGGGTGAATGGAGCACTCAATTGCTCCTTTTCATCCTTTCAGATAGATGGTAAGGGTACTTTTTCCAAAAATCTATCAATATCCGTTTTGGTGGGGTTTTCTGATGTGTAAAGCTGTGTATAAAAATCAAGAAATGAGGACTGAATTGATTGTGTATCATATTTCAACTGGCCTGCCGCATTACGTGTACACTTTATTGTGTTTTCTGCACATTCTTTTTTGAGTTGATAGGCTAGAAGCCTACTGGGCTTATTACCATATTCGTGATACTGCTGTCTGGTAAAGAACAGAAGTTTTTTGATATGCTCCGTTTGGATGAGATTGAGATTAGTTCTGTCTGTATTTAATTTTCTCAGGTTTTCCTCTGTGGGAGATTGTTTGTGGGATTGTTCCAAACTAATTAACTCTTTCTTAAGTTGTACTGTTTGTTTAATAATAGATTTTTTCTTTGCAGATGTATAAGAGATCAGCTGGCCCCTAATTACTGCTTTAGCTGCATCCCACATCACTGCAGGAGTAACAGGGGAGGACGCAGTATCTTGTCTGTACTGCTTTAACCATGTTCTAATATTGTTACACGCTTCAAAGTCTGCGAGAAGTGAGGCATTGAACCTCCATTGCTTAGTTTGGTTTGTCTGCTGAGCAGGGGCGTAGCCATCATTTTAGAAGTGAGGGGGACAAATTGTTCAGAGGTCTATTGAGTGATTTATCATCCTCTCGCATTCAATTGCACCTCTCCTTAGCAGCTAAAGAACCACATAACCACAAACAGCACAGCACCAGGGAACCGACTTTAGTTCTTTAAAAATGATATACTATCAAAATCTAAAGTCAAAATCTATAAATCTATAAAGTAAAATTTATAAATAGAATTAAGAATAGTAGTAGTGACATAGCTAGTTATATTCTCCTCTCACCTGTGACCCTGCATAATCATCCCTGTTGGCCTCTGGCCCACTGTCTCCTCTCTCACCCTGCTACTTCTATTGTGGCAATAAAGATTAAAAAATATGTAGAAAGCAACATTTTGAAATAGAATTAGGAATACAGTAATAATAATCAGCAAATTCATGTACTTTAAACTTTAACTACCACATAAATAAATTAAATCTTTACAAAAATAACAGTCAAAGGAACACAAATACATTTATATTCTTATTTTCTACCCAGGGCGGCACGGTGGTGTAGTGGTTAGCGCTGTCGCCTCACAGCAAGAAGGTCCGGGTTCGAGCCCCGTGGCCGGCGAGGGCCTTTCTGTGTGGAGTTTGCATGTTCTCCCCGTGTCCGCGTGGGTTTCCTCCGGGTGCTCCGGTTTCCCCCACAGTCCAAAGACATGCAGGTTAGGTTAACTGGTGACTCTAAATTGAGCGTAGGTGTGAATGTGAGTGTGAATGGTTGTCTGTGTCTATGTGTCAGCCCTGTGATGACCTGGCGACTTGTCCAGGGTGTACCCCGCCTTTCGCCCGTAGTCAGCTGGGATAGGCTCCAGCTTGCCTGCAACCCTGTAGAACAGGATAAAGCGGCTAGAGATAATGAGATGGGAATGAGATGAGATTTTCTACCCAGAAGTGAGTAATCTTAGAGTAGCCAAAATAGTAACGTTACTCAAGTAAGAGTATTGTTACTTTAGAATATTACTCAAGTAAAAGAAAAACGTATTTTGCAACAAAACAACTCAAGAGTACAATTTATCCAAAAAGTTACTCAAGTAAATGTAACTAGTTACTACCGCCTCTAAGTTAGCTAGCTAGCTTAACTAACTAAATTGACATCTATTTGTCATCTTTTAGCTAAACATTATCTACATTCAACAGCATTACTCAACTTACACGGTTTGTTTGGAAAAAAAAACTGTCTAAAGTCTTTAGCCTCTTGGCTGGTTTGCTGAACATACAGAAGCACTGCCCAGATCTGAATCACACCAAAGATACTCATACAATATTTTCTAAAGCATCTCTGATCACACACGACAGCGGTGTTTGTTTGCCGCCTTAGCTCTGCCTGCTCATGATGCGTTTAGAGGCGGCTCGGAAAAACGTGTTTCCACATGTTAAAAATGAATTGAGTGGTTGTAATGGCTGTAAAAAGTGCGGGGGACAGAGGGCACAAATACGGGATGTCCCCCGCATACCCCGCGTCCGCTACGCCCATGCTGCTGAGGGAGGGATAACCTCAAATGGACTGGTGAGTGGTCGGATATAAGAATAGGCCCAATATCACATGAAACTATGGATGAGAGATGATCCTGAGGTAAGAAAAATAAGTCTAGTTGGGAGTATGATTTGTGTCTAGTCGAATAGAAGGTACAGTATAGTCTTTCCTTGTAGGATTAAGCTCTCTCCAGACATCAACCAGACCTACATCAGTCGAGGCTAACCTCAGGGTCTTCGAGGCATTGGGGTTAGACAGTGTGGTTGAGGATTTGTCTAAGTTACTATCCATACAACAATTGAAATCTCCAGCAAGTATTCCAAGGTCTGTATTGTATTGATTAAATAGGGTGATCATATCCAACATGAATTTCAGGCTATCCTCGTTTGGTGCATATACATTCAGCAATGTCAGTTCTTGTCCATATAGCATCCCCCGAGTTAGTATGTGTCTGCCCACACAGTCGTTATATTGCTCCTTGAATATGAAAGGCAATTTTTTATGAATCAGTATTGCTGTTCCCCTTTTGTTACTAGTAAAGCTGGAGAAATAGACCTGCCCAACCCAGTCCCTCTTGAGTTTTTTGTGCTCTTCATTAGACAGATGAGTTTCTTGAAGGAAAGCAATGTCCACTTTTTTCTTTTTTAGGAATGTAAGAACTCTCTTCCTCTTAATTGGGTGGCCAAGGCCTCTGACATTAGAAGTTATCACATTAAGTGTCCTAGACATGCTGGGTTCTGCATGCTATAGCGATTTTGTGCGACCATGGCAAAATAAAGGTAAAGGAAATGATAAAAACAGACTAACAGAATAGTAAAAGAGAATGTAACATGGGTAGAGCATGAGGGCCCCCCTCTACCACCCCCCTCCCCGCCTCCCCAAAACCCTAGCCTAGTCCATAAACGACAAGAGTAACAAGTAACACCCTCAAGTTGACCGTCAGGTAACAATCATCCGTCAACAACGCACATCTTGTTTAAAAATAACAATATCTCTGTGCAGGAAAGCAGGTTAAAAAAAAAGAATTCAAGCTTAGCTTTCTTGGGTGGTAACTCGTTATACAAAACATCAGGCATGCAGGTAGAAAATGAAATATTTATATCTGTTGGTTGACTCTTCAATCATCATGATCATAAGGGCTGGTTTAATTCAGATACCATTGACTGAGGGGAAAAGAGAAAGAAAAGGAATTATAATAATTTGTCCTCTGTTAAACATAAACATACTATTTCCAAGTATATAAAAACCAAAGTGTCCAGCCATAAGTATTATGTAAAACAATTCGAAACCAATTTTGATTAATGACAGGGTTTGTAGAATCCACACACTTGTTGCCTGCACCCCATCTCAATACCGATACTCTTTTCTTTTTGCCATGTTAAGAAGGCACTTATCACCGGGGAAACCGGAGCACCCGGAGGAAACCCACGCGGACACGGGGAGAACATGCAAACTCCACACAGAAAGGCCCTCGCCGGCCCCGGGGCTCGAACCAAGGACCTTCTTGCTGTGAGGCAACAGCGCTAACCACTACACCACCGTGCCGCCCACTTATCACATATCCAAAATAAAATGACAGTCACTTACAAAGACTGGTAGTATTCAAAGAAAATAGATAAAGAAAATAGAATAAAATAAAACTGCAGTTTTGACATGTTTTACAGTAGCCAGTATTAGTCTGCTGTTAATTGTTCATGTTTCTTACTGTTGTAGAGCAAATTGGCTTACCGGTAAGTAACCAGCACTAAGCCCGGTGTTGAGATTATTTCCCTGCACATAAGTTAATACACTCACCCCTCTCCATGTATGAGAAACGGTTCAAACCTGGTCATGTATAGGTTATTTAGCGGAGATGTTGCGGTAGAATTCCTCAGCCTCTTGTGAGGAGGAAAACATCTGGATCTTCCTGTTGTGTAGCACTCTCAGCTTGCATGGTTGGAGATGAAATCCCCAGAAGGTTCCCATGTCAACAAACAGCTTTTTTACAGCGTTGAACTCCCGTCTTCGTCGGATTGTTTCCGCTGAGAAGTCCTGGATGAACGCGAGTTTGGATCCGTCATGCGTAATGTCCCGCTGTCTTGTGGAGCACAGGATGAATTCTTTATCTTGGTAGTTGAGAAAGTGGAGGAGGACGGCTAGGTTCTGGTTTGGAATTGTTGGGGCCAGGGTGCGATGGGCTCTTTCCAGTGTGAATGTTCTCTCGGGTTCAGTGCCCAGCCATTTGGGCAGCATGTTGTTTATTAAGTCCAAGAGAGGACGCTCACCCTCAGCTCCCTCCTTAAGTCCAAACAGTCGGATGTTTTTCCTCCTCCCATGGTTTTCCAGGTCCTCTGTCTTTTCCTCCAGGTATGTGAGCCACTTTGTCGCTTTAGCCAGAGCCCTCTCTGTCTTATCCAATGCATCCTCTGTAGCGGCTATGTGGGCTTCGGCCTCCTCAACACGTAGTTCATTGGCTTTCACATCTCATTTGATTTCACCTAAATAGAGTTTGTCAGCTCCCCCAACTGGTTGTTGATTCCGTCCAGCTTCGTGCTGAACTCCGAGCGGAGTGACTTCAGCTCAGTCAGCACTTCGGCTACATTAGCCATGTTGCTAGCTTTGATGCTCTCGTCCGAAGACGCTGTCTTCATGCTACGTGAGCTTGTTTTGCGAGCGTTCGAGAAGATAACACACTCCTTTGCTGCTGGGGGTTTAGGCATTATTTGTACTAAATAGTTGACCAGGTTCGCCAAAGTTTAGGGCTGTTTTATGTGCAATTCAAAACATCTCATTAGCTGCTTTATCCTGCTCTACAGGGTCGCAGGCAAGCTAGAACCTATCCCAGCTGACTACGGGCGAAAGGCGGGGTACACCCTGGACAAGTCGCCAGATCATTGCAGGGCTGACACATAGACACAGACAACCATTCACACTCACATTCACACCTGCGGTCAATTTAGAGTCACCAGTTAACCTAACCTGCATGTTTTTGGACTGTGGGGGAAACCGGAGCACCTGGAGGAAACCCACACGGACACGGGGAGAACATGCAAACTCCACACAGAAAGGCCCTCGCCGGCCACGGGGCTCGAACCCGGACCTTCTTGCTGTGAGGCGACAGCGCTAACCACTAACATTGTTTCTCTTGCTGCAGGGGAGAGACCGTGCCGGTGCCTGTGTGTGACTTATGTGCCCTCTCTTGCTACATTGCATACTTGCCAACCCTCCCGACTTCAGCGGGAGGCTCCCGATTTTAGCCTCCGTCTCCCGCCTCCCGATCGTATTTGTTTAAAACTGGATAATCTCCCGGTTTGGGGAAATCCCTACCGCCAAAGTAAAAATACTCCCGATTACGTCCAATCAGAATCGTATGAGAAACACTGCTGACGTCAACTGATTTTTAACCAATCAACGAACAGAACGACAGTCACTTCTGTAATGTAGGATTCACCCAGGCTGTCCGACATTTTTTTTTTACAAGCAGTCATTCATCATGGCCATTAACCCAATACCAAACAGCAAAAATATGAATGCAAATACCAGGCTGCATGGGAGAATGAATTTCCATGGATAAGCAAATGTTTGACCAGCCAGTTACACATTTTAAAGTAAAGACACCTTAAATCAGAATATAATGGACACTTGAGTGTGAAATTAAACTAGTCTTCCATACCATTTCAGAAACAAACTGTACAACTTCTAAAGTGTTTAGTGAAATTTTGCATGACAGAGAATGTGTTTGGTGAGTGTATTTGAATAGTGTGGGAGTGTCTTAGTGCTATTTTGAATTTATGTTTGAAAGTTTTAAGTGAAAGTTTACAAGTGAATTATCTGGAAAGTGATTGATTTTGATCGAGTTTTGAGGTTTTAAGTTACTAGTGAGTGTATTTTGGTAGGACTAAAATTTTGCATTCGAGTGAATTCCTTTGTGGAGTATATTTTGATAGTATGGTAGTATTTATAGTGCCAATTTTAAATTTTGTTTGAAAACTTTCAGTCAAAGTTTGCAAATGAGCAAGTTCCTTTGATGCATTCCGATAGGATTTGGATAGTATTTCTAGTGCTTTTTAAAAATTCTGTTGGAAAGTGTTTAGTCAGAGAGATGCATTTTAGTAGTACTAAGGCAGTGCAGTATTTATTTGAGTTGTTACTATTTTGGTCAAATCTTATTAAAATTTAATTTATATATGATAGTTCTCTGTATTTTTACATGAGCTTACAGAAGGAAAACACATTTGATGCAATCCAATAATACTTTCATTCACTGTGACTATTTTAAGAAATGATAAACAGTCTTCTAAAGCATCACTTGTGTTATTTTCTGTGGGTCTCTGTATGTAGACAATATTCAGGCATGAGATTTTTCAGCTAAAAGTCTGATTTAAGACTTCCCTTTCAGTGTCATTATATTAAAATTCAAGACGAGTATTATTTCAGATTTTTCACTCTGAGCTCTCTCATGCCTGATACATGAATCCCATCTTCTTCTTTTGGCTGCTCTCGATTAGGGGTCGCCACAGCGGATCTTTCGTCTCCATTGCTCCCTGTCCTCCGCATCCTTCTCTACCACACCTGCCACTTTCATGTCCTCTCTCACCACATCCATGTATCTCCTCTTTGGCCTTCCTCGTTTTCGTTTGCCTGGCAGCTCCATCCTCAACATTCTCCTTCCCACATGCTCTGCATCTCTTCTCAGGATGTGCCCGTACCATCTCAGTCTCATCTCTCTTAGCTTCATTCCCAAACTCTCCACATGTGCTGTCCCTCTGATGTGCTTGTTCCTTATCCTGTCCAACCTCCCATCGCAAACCTTAACATCCTCAACTACGCCACCTCCAACTTTGCCTCCTGTCTCTTCGTTAAGGACGGGAGATGAAGGATGCATTGGAACGAAGAGGAATGAAGGTGAGCAGTAGCAAAACAGAATACATGTGCATTAGTGAGAATGGGGATGAGAGTGTAGTGAAGATGCAAGGAGTAGATGTAAAGAAAGTTGGTGAATTCAAGTACCTGGGATCAACTGTGCAGGAAAAGATGCAAGGAGTAGATGTCAAGTCAAGTCACCTTTATTTATAAAGCACTTTAAAAACAACAACAGCTGACCAAAGTGCTGGACAGGCGAAGTAGTACGACTTGATAGACAACAGAAAAGACAACAAAAAGTGAGCACAACAATATACACATACATACAGATAAATAAATAAGACAATCATGCTGTATTGAACGCCAGGGCATAAAAATGGGTTTTTAGATGAGATTTAAAAACAGCCAAGGAAGGAGCCAGGCGTACGTGCAGTGGCAGCTCGTTCCAGAGCTTAGGTGCAATCACTGCAAAGGCCCGGTCACCTCTGCTTTTTAGCCTAGAGCGAGGAACAACAAGACGGAGTTGGTCGGCTGACTTACATGCCCTAGATGTTGGCTGAACCTTTAGAAGATCCGATATATAAAGTGGAGCCAGACCATGTAAAGATTTGAAAACAAATAAAAGAATTTTAAAATTTATTCTATAACGAACAGGGAGCCAGTGAAGGGCTGCAAGCACAGGTGTAATATGCTCCCACCTTCGTGTTCTGGTTAGAAGGCGGGCTGCAGCATTCTGAACTAGTTGAAGACAAGATAAGGAGGAACAGCTAATGCCCACATATAGGGCATTGCAGTAGTCTAGGCAGGAAGAGACAAAGGCATGAATAGCCATCTCAAAGTTTTTGAGGGATAAGAAGGGCTTAACCTTGGATAAAAGCCTTAACTGGAAAAACTAGATTTTACAACTGTATTTATTTGTTTCTCCAATTTAAAATTACAGTCTAAAGTTACACCAAGGTTTTTTGCAGTGTCTTTGACACATGGTTCAAGGGGGCCTAAGTCTCCATGTGTATCACAAGCAGCACTGGGCCGAAAGACTAAGACCTCAGTTTTATGATGTAAAGAAAGTTGGTGAATTCAAGTACCTGGGGTCAACTGTGCATAATCCCATAATGATGCATGAATCCCATAACCTATAGTAATTGATAGAACAATATCAACAATTCAAAAACTCATTAATCGTATAAATTTCAAATGGTTTGCAATTAATTGGGATCCACTGTTTTTATCATTTCAACCACGCATCAGACCCTCATCCAATTGAAAATGTCTTTCACGCACTTTTCTCCCCCATGAGAATTTTGAAAAGTTGGCAAATACTGTATGCATTGCAGAAAATTAAAAGTGCTGATCCTGATTCCTGCCTGAGTGTCTGTCTTCATGTATACCGGCGTCCTTCTTACATGTGCACTAGGGTTATGACTGTGAAAGTGTTTTCAAAATTTCTACTTTCCTGATGTTGCATTTGGTGAACTTTTACTCACTTTTTTGAAGTTATTTTTATTGGGTCATGCAAAAACCTCCCGCACCCAACATCACCTCACTTTTGATAAATACATCTCCTCTCATTATCTGTAGCTGCTTTATCCTGTTCTACAGGGTCGCAGGCAAGCTGGAGCCTATCCCAGCTGACTACGGGCGAAAGGCGGGGTACACCCTGGACAAGTCGCCAGGTCATCACAGGGCTGACACACAGACAACCATTCACACTCACATTCACACCTACGGTCAATTTAGAGTCACCAGTTAACCTAACCTGCATGTCTTTGGACTGTGGGGGAAACCGGAGCACCCAGAGGAAACCCACGCGGACACGGGGAGAACATGCAAACTCCGCACAGAAAGGCCCTTGCCGGCCACGGGGCTCGAACCCGGACCTTCTTGCTGTGAGGCGACAGCGCTAACCACTACACCACCGTGCCGCCCCTGATAAATACATGTATTCATTGAAAGATGTGTAAAGTACTTTTATATAACAATAAATTGCTTAACAATTGTTGTAATAATAATTATAATTGTTAATTAATACAAATTTAATAATAAATTAATTTTATTATTTATTTATTTATTTTGGCGACGTCACCTCAAGACGACGCCAACGATTGGTCAAATTTGCGGGAAAGTTGCGGTGATTGGATATAATTGCAACACCGCTCTGAATTCGCGGGGATTGGTTGAATTTGCAAATCGCGAAATCCTGGAGGGCATCACCAAATGGCGGCCCTCGGTCCGGATCCGGACCCGTGACGAATGGTAAATTCACGAGATTAAGTAATTTTCATGAAGCATTATTTTGGACGGTCGTGGCTATTGACAGCGGGCGCTGCTACTCCAGTTAATACGACAATAGCTTCACTCAGTTGAGCCAATAAAATCGTTAGTTTACCCAGCGCACCACAGCAGAGCAACAAGCAGAGAGGAAGAGAGTTAAGTTAAGAGACAACCGACCGAGACAACATGGCTTGCTCCAAAAGGCGGCGGAAAGTAGACAAGGAAAATCATTGTTTTAAAGATGAATGGATGGAGAAATATATGTTCATTCTTCCGGCGAGCAGTTCAAAACCAGTGTGCCTCATATGCTCCGAAAACGTGGCATTAATTAAAAGCGGCAACATGAAGCGCCACTACAAAACCAAGCACAGCTCTTTTGAGCAAAGTTATCCCCTGAAGTCCGAGCTGAGGGCACGCAAAATAACCCAACTGCAAGCACAGTATGACAGGTCTACCCGACTCATCACACATACATTTACAGCCCAGCAACGTGCAAACGAATGTTCCTTAAAAGTAGCGTGGATTTTGGGGCAACATAAACACATTGAAGTGTGTTCCCTGGTCTAATCAAAGGAGCACTGCACACCTTCACTATGTTTGGATCAACTTACAGCTGTGAGTCAGCTTTTTCCACTATGAACATTGTCAAAACCAAGTACCGTTCTAGGCTCAACAATGAACACCTACATATCTGCATGAGAATGGCACTCCAACCAAGATTTAAATTACTGGCAGGTCAGTCACATGCCCATTTTTCTCATTAAGAAGAGTAAAAGAAGAATTAAAAGAGAAAAGTTCAAAGAAAAATGTTCTGTTTGCATTTCCCCCCCAAAAAGCCATTTGTTTTCTGAAGATGTGGATTTTTTTTTCTTGAAAAGTAGGCCCTCATTTTTTTAGGCTGGGACCTCCTTATTTTAAGAACAAAGAAGAGAAAATGTGAAGTCAATGCTCTTGCACTTTTTAGTTAATGTTTTCTGAGTTGACTTTTTTACTTGAAGTGTAGGCCTTCAATTCTTCAGGTTGGGACCTCTTTAATTTAAGAGAAAAAGGAATTATTCCACTCTGTTTGCACTTTTTTATTTATTTTATTCTGAGGTTTCTGTTTTCTTTAATCTGAAATAAAGGCCTTGAATTTATTTTCCTGGGACTACTTTTATTTATGGTAAAAGAGATAGTTGTGCACTCAGTTCATTTCCTGCATTGGAAATGAACAATAAATATTGTTGAAACCATATGAAAATGTGGACATAGGGGAAGGCTATAAGACACAAGCTGGACTTCGGTTCAGACCTTCTACTTGGACAAAATTTAATAACTGGAGCTCAGTGACTTTTAATTGAATACCCCTGGTCTGTATAGAGTAGAGTGGGGTAATACGCCCCCGTGGGGTAATACGCCCCCGGCCTGTTTTACCCAAAATAACCACCAGATGGCGCAAAGTTACATTTCTATTGTTGCTATGGACTGGCTTGACAACGGGGATATACAAATATCCACTGTGGATCGCATATCAGCAACGCAGCGGAGAGAAATCAAATTTCATGGTAAGTGATATAATTTTCAGATATCAGTAAAACTGTATTTAGATAGCTGCTATTTTGTCAGATATCACAGCTGCGTATGTGGTATGAGTAGACAAGTCAGTACGTTAAAAAAAAATACATTAGGTATAAAAAGTTGAATCATGGGCGGCACGGTGGTGTAGTGGTTAGCGCTGTCGCCTCACAGCAAGAAGGTCCGGGTTCGAGCCCCGTGGCCGGCGAGGGCCTTTCTGTGCGGAGTTTGCATGTTCTCCCCGTGTCCGCGTGGGTTTCCTCCGGGTGCTCCGGTTTCCCCCACAGTCCAAAGACATGCAGGTTAGGTTAACTGGTGACTCTAAATTGAGCGTAGGTGTGAATGTGAGTGTGAATGGTTGTCTGTGTCTATGTGTCAGCCCTGTGATGACCTGGCGACTTGTCCAGGGTGTACCCCGCCTTTCGCCCGTAGTCAGCTGGGATAGGCTCCAGCTTGCCTGCGACCCTGTAGAAGGATAAAGCGGCTAGAGATAATGAGATGAAGTTGAATCACATTTTGAAAGTAAGACCCTTTTTGGTAAAAGTGTAGTCTGTGGGGTAAAACGCCCCCTTAATGGCGGGGTAAATGGCCCCCAGGGGGCATCATTTCCTTTTATCATAATTACTGTATTTCATACATTTCTGAATAGCAGATACATAGTTTTTAATAACATCTCGCTTACCTGGTTGAGTAAAGCAAGTAATTTGAACTTAATATTAAAAATAATTGAAATTTAAAAAAATTAAATTAAAATGCGAAATATAATAAAATAATGCATCTATTCATTAATTCAGGGATATTTTCTTGTTTCTTTCAAATTATAGGCTTAAGTAAACACTTTTGCTATCCAAACAGCTTTTTTTGAGTGAGGGGGCCTGGGGGGGCGGGGGGGTAAAAGGCCCCCTTGGCACAATGTTTGTTTTTGTTAAAAAAGGCAAACTTTAGGTGGCATTATTGTTCATGTCACTGTTGTCAAAAACTATGATTAAAACTAAACACATGGTTCATTTCAACTTGGATAAAAAAATGAATTTTCCTTAAGGGGGGCTTTTCCCCCACTCTACTCTAATGTGCAGTTAGAAATCTGATCACACTGCCTCAGTCAGGCCTGAGTGTCCACTGTTGGGCGCTGTTTAAACCAAAAAAAGCACAAAGAGCAAAGCTGGAAAAACAAGGAAAGCATTAGAGGCGTTTCACATGTTAATCCACTGAGCGTTCTCTGACATTTCAGGAAGTGAGTTCACAGCACGAGTGAAGTGGGAGGAAAAAAAAGGAGGGTAAGGAATTTATTGGTTTTTTGGGGGGTATATCTCATGTTGTTTATAATAATTAATCTCTGACATGATGGATGTAGGTTTTAAGCCATGCAATAAAGGTAGTTTATGATCTGTTTTATTAGGCTTATGTCACTTCCTTTGAGAAAAGAAAAAAAAATATGACATTACAGGTTGTTGTGTGTTGTAGTTCAGGATGGAGCTGGTTTACTAAAGTTGGGGGTTTTAGGGGTTTCTAATGATACAACAGTAAGAAAGTGTCCTTAATTGTTTATTATGTAAGTAGCAGAAGTTGAAGTAGTCACGAGTCATTTACAAACAAGTCTGAGTCGACTCACATGAATCACTTTTCAGGCAATGAAGTAACTGTGACAAAGACCTGTGTGTGATTTTATGCAAGATGCTCAGTGAAACTTGCAGCTCATTTCCTTCTAAAACTCAGAGCTGGAGTTTTGACACTCTTGATTTCCGTGTTTTGAGTTTAACTAGACACTCCCCAGCCACTTTATTAGGAACACCCATCCACCTGCTGTTTGATGCAGTCATCCATCCATCCATCCATTATCTGTAGCCACTTGTACTGTTCTACAGGGTCGCTGGGTTATCGCAGGGACAAACAACCATTCACACCTACGGTCAATTTAGAGCCACCAGTTAACCTAACCCGCATGTCTTTCCTTCCTTTCGGAGGAAACCCACACAGACACGGGGAGAACATACAAACTCCACACAGAAAGGCCTTTGCCGGCTGCTGGGCTCGAACCCAGGACCTTCTTGCCGTGAGGCGACAGTGCTAACCACTACACCAACTGCCCCTTGATGGCAGTTCTCTAATCAGCCGATCCCTTGATAGCAGCACAATGCATCAAATCATACAGATACAAATCAAGAGCTTTAGTTCATGTTCATGTCAAACATCAGAATGGGGAAAAATTGTGATCTCAAAGTGTGACTTTTACTGTGGCATGGGTGTTGGTTTGAGCCAGATGGACTGGTTTTGAGTCTTTCAGAAACTGCTGATCTGCTGGGGTTTTCACACAGAACAGTCTCTAGAGTTTACTGTACATGGAATGGTGCGAAAAACAAAAAATGCTGAGTGAGCGACAGATTCAGATTTCCTGTCATTTTTATGCTGCACATAAAAACGAAATTGTTTCACACATCCACCAGTCAGTAATCCAGTGCGAAAAGTCTGTAAAAAATTTCAAGTTAATAAATAAGAGCACTAATAAATAAACTAGATTATTCTAAAATACAATTTAAAAAGTGGTTTAATAAAACATGTTTTTAGAGGAAAAGCCTCTTGTATGCAGTTCACGTTCTCTGGTTCAGTAGTCTGATTGCTGTGGGAAAGAAGTTGTTTAACAGTTGAGTAGTCCTCAATCTGATGCTTCTGTATCTTGTCCTGGATTGCATGAATATGAACATGCCATGAGAGGGATGAGTAGGATCCTTTATGATGCGGTTTGCCCTTCGTACACAGCGCTCCGTGTAGAACAGTGAGGCACATGATTTTTTTCAGCAGTTCTCACTATTCTGTTCAGCTTGTGTCTCTGCTCTGCTGTGTGATTGCCAAACCAGGAAGAGATGCAGTAGGGGAGTGCTCTCAATGGTGCATCTGTAAAACATGATCATGGCTGGGATGGATAGGTCGACCCTCTTCAGCCTGCAGAGGGGGTGAAGGTGCTGTTGGGCCCTCTTGATGACAGCTGTGGTGTTGTCCTTTGAGGTCAGCTCGTCAGTCAGCTGGATCCTCAGGTACTTGGTGCTGTGAACCCTCTCCACCTCTGAACTTCTGATGGTCAGTGGGAGATGGTACCGATGACCAGTCCTCCTGGAGTCAGTTACAATCTCCTTGATCTTATTGGTGTTGAGGGCATGATTGTGTTTCGTGCACCAGGCTGTCAGCTGCTCCGCTTCATTTCTATAGGCTGACTCATTGTCATTGGTGATGCACCACAGTTGTTGGCCTCCATCGGTGAACTTCATGATGTGGTTGGTGTTGAAACTAGCAGTACAGTCATGCATCAGTCGTGTGAACAGTAACGGGCTCAGTACACACCCTTGTGGTGATCCTGTGGTTGTTTTTAGATGTAACGCTATCCATGCTGACTGCTGTCTCTCCATCAAAGTCCCTGATCCAATTGCACAAACCAGGATCCACACCAAGCAACAGCAGTTTTTCAATGAGCTGTTGTGGCAATATTGTGTTAAAAGCCGAGCTGAAGTTAATCAGCAGGATCCTGGCATAGGTGTTCTTATTTTCCAGATGAGTCTGGGTGGAGATGGCATCCTCTGTAGACTGGTTTGGTCTGTAAGCGAGCTGTAATGGGTCCAGACTGGTTGGGAGGCATGACTTTGTGATTTATGATGAGCCGCTCAAAGCACTTCATGGCTATCGGGGTCAAGGCCACAGGGTGGTAGTTCTGTGGGTGGAAACCCCTTGTCAGGTCAGAGGAAAATGGCCACATTGGTTCGAGCTGCCAGGAAGGTTATAGCAACTCTTTACAACCATGGTGAACAGAAAAGCATCTTGGCATGCAACAGCGAGTGACCACACTGGGTTCCACTCCTGCCAGCTAAGAAAAGAGATCTTGCAATCAAGAACAAGTTCCTATTAAAGTGGCCGGCGAGTGTCTCATCTCATTATCTCTAGCCGCTTTATCCTTCTACAGGGTCGCAGGCAAGCTGGAGCCTATCCCAGCTGACTACGGCTGAAAGGCGGGGTACACCCTGGACAAGTCGCCAGGTCATCACAGGGCTGACACATAGACACAGGCAACCATTCACACTCACATTCACACCTACGGTCAATTTAGAGTCACCAGTTAACCTAACCTGCATGTCTTTGGACTGTGGGGGAAACCGGAGCACCCGGAGGAAACCCACGCGGACACGGGGAGAACATGCAAACTCCGCACAGAAAGGCCCTCGCCGGCCCTGGGGCTCAAACCCAGGACCTTCTTGCTGTGAGGCAACAGCGCTAACCACTACACCACCATGCCGCCCTGCCGGCGAGTGTATATCAGGAATATCAGCCAAAGATGGAAAAATTGGAACAGAGATTCATGATTACCTCTGTCAACTTTTTTTGACAGAGGTTATGTTTTTGCCTCTTTGTTTTTGTTTCTTTTCCCAATGCAACTCAAAGTAGTGAACGGATTTGGATGAAATTTGGTGGACAACTTTAGTATTATCCAAGGTTCAAGGGATTTGATTTTGATGTTGATAATATGTGGCTTGGCGGGGGTATGCACTCTACCGTGTACTCTTCTAGTTTAATAATTTTCCTTCACTTTTCCTGGTGAGAGTTGCAATAGCAACAGGCTGAGAGGGTCTGTCCAGATTTTTTTTTTTGGTCTTCAGGCACAGATTCCAACTCCTCAGTAAAGGATTCACAGATGTACTAGTGTGTAATTCCTTCAACAGGTCCTAGAAATCCCATAAGTGACCATACATGAGAGCAGGGATGTGAACTGACCAGTAAACAGAGAACTTCATCCTGCTTCCCCACCACATACCAGTACACCAACGGTACCACTACTGCTGCTGACCTAATCCATTCAGGAAAAATTAAAATATTACAACTGACAGGATCTTAATGCTGCTTAGAGGATACACTTGTGCGTTATTGTGATATATTTAGGTCACAATCAGAAAAATCAGAAACTGTTCACATTGATCTCATTTAGACTTGTATATCGGATGGTGGTGTGATCTGAGAATAGATTTGAGAATTATGAGGACTAATTGATAAAACAGTTTTGAGAATATTAAGTAAACAAAAAGTCATGCAGGATATCTTGTCATCCAGGCACTTTGTTCGAGCACACGCCTTTGTGCTCCAGAGCCTTACTTTCTACCTTATTAGGCAATGCTAACACCTTTATTGTGTACCTGTATCTGTCTCTGCCTACACATTTGAACTTGCACCTTCTTTGGCTCTCTATAAAACACTTCTGTTTCGGTGTTCTCTAAAGCTCAGAGCTGCAGTAGTGAAGCTCGACTGTCAACTGGACAATTCGGACCATTTCTAAGAGCTTAGTTTTTGTGCTGTGATGGAAATGAGCTTCCTTCCATCTCTGTCTGTGACATGGAGTCTCATCATATTGGCTGTCACTCTTTTGTTTCTGTAAGTATATCCTGAACATTTTAGTCTAATTAGTGGTATGTATGTTCAAGTCTGCTTGTAACTGAATGTTCCTTGTGACTCACTACATGGTTAGACTTTAAACACTTGTCTTAATTAGCATAATTCTCATAGTTAAAGGAACAGTCCACCGTATTTCCATAATGAAATATGGTCTTATCTGAATTGAGACGAGCTGCTCCGTACCTATCCGAGCTTTGCGCGACCTCCCAGTCAGTCAGACGCGCTGTCACTCCTGTTAGCAATGTAGCTAGGCTCAGTATGGCCAACGGTATTTTTTGGGGCTGTAGTTAGATGCGACCAAACTCTTCTGCGTTTTTCCTGTTTACATAGGTTTATATGACCAGTGATATGAAACAAGTTCAGTTACACAAATTGAAACGTAGCGATTTTCTATGCTATGGAAAGTCCGCACTATAATGACAGGCGTACTAACACCTTCTGCGCGCTTCGGCAGCGCATTGATATCTGAGCTCCGTATCAATGCGCTGTCGAAGCGCGCAGAAGGTGTTAGTACGCCTGTCATTATAGTGCGGACTTTTCATAGCATAGAAAATCGCTACGTTTCAATTTGTGTAACTGAACTTGTTTCATATCACTGGTCATATAAACCTATGTAAACAGGAAAAACGCGGAAGAGTTTGGTCGCATCTAACTACAGCCCCAAAAAATACCGTTGGCCATACTGAGCCTAGCTACATTGCTAACAGGAGTGACAGCGCGTCTGACTGACTGGGAGGTCGCGCAAAGCTCGGATAGGTACGGAGCAGCTCGTCTCAATTCAGATAAGAGCATATTTCATTATGGAAATACGGTGGACTGTTCCTTTAAGGTTTTTGTAGTCTTACTCTGTGTGTGTGTGTGTGTGTGTGTGTGTGTGTGTGTGTGTGTGTGTGTGTGTGAGAGAGAGAGAGAGAGAGAGATCTTCCTTTACTTGATTATCTGGATCTTGCTCTAAGATGATGAACAAATGATTAGTTCATCTGTTCAACTTTGTACAATTGATTATAACTGCACTTTGACCTGGTTAAGTGGCTATTAGGTTTTTTTTTTTTTCCACTTTCTTGTTTATTAATCACCAGAAGAGGCAAAATAAAGTTTGTTCAGGGCTCTGTCAGATAGTAAGTAACCACTACCAGGCCTTTCAATTACATGAAACCTGCGACGGATAACTTCGTAGACGCCTAAATTAAAGGTCAGGCGCCCAAAATATGCTACCAAAAGCAAAAAAACCCGAAATGCTGATTAAATAAACTTGGCTGCATAAAACCCAATGTCTTGACTTTCTTCTTTAAAAACACAGGAATTAGCATGTATTTCTCGTAATTGACGCGAAATCTGCACCGTTCCCGAACCCGGAACTAGCTGTAAGCCTCGTGCAGAGCACGAATTCTCCATCAACGGCGATCAGCACGCTATGATTTCGCGGAGGAGCGAGACTCGTGTACCAATGACCAGAGCGGGATTTCCACATTAGGTAAATCATCTTTTTGCCAACCGCCATAACAGCTTTTAGGTGCATTACCACCACCTTCTGGACTGGAATGTGAACCAGACTGTTTACTACCCTATTGTGCTAAATTCTCCTAATAATTCCTGTATCATTTAAAAACCTAAAAATAGCCCTATATCCCACATTATCTGACCTCAACTGCAATATCTCTCTGATACCCAGTGTCATATGATTTAAATCAGGTAAAAGACTGAATAAAAGAGCTATTCAGGACACAACTGTGTGTATTTAAGATACAGCTTGCATCTTAAATCCACACAGTTGTGTAATGCCGCTTTTCCACTACAAACGCGGCTGAGTCGGGCTGAGCCGTGCCGTGCTGAGTCGGGCTGAGTGGGGCTGTTGGAGTTGCATTTCGACTACAACCGCGCTGAACCGTGCTGGCTGGAAGTGGGTGGACATATTGGGTGGAGTTAGCGAAAGTGGGTGGACGTCACGTGATGTCGTTAGGCGGCGCAAACAGTGACATCAGTGAGCTTTTAAGCGGTAGTCTCACGACCCGGATAGTAAACAATAAACATGGAGGACATGGAGTCGTTAGTGTTGCTGGTCTTGGTGCTGTGGCTTGTTGTCACCGACAACGCCAACAGATACCGGCAAGAGCGTATAGATGAGGCGAGGCGCATAAGGCTTCAGAAATTCTCGTAATTTGTAATTCTTCTTCTTCCGGGTTTACGGTGTTTACAGATCCCAGCGTGCTCGCGGGGCGTGTGTGGGCATGTGAGGACACTCCTCCTCACCAATCAGTGCACAGGGGAGTGTCTCCTCACACCCCTAGCCCCACTCGGCTCGGTTTGGCTCGCTTCAGCCTCACTCCAAAACCGTGCGAGTTTTGGGTGCTGGGTAGGGCTGAAGCGAGCTGAGTCGTGCTGCTCTGAGGTAGTCGAAACGCGAGCCGTGTCGGGCTGAAGTGAGCTGAAAAAGAGTAGTGGAAAAGGGCCGTAAGTGTGGGTGGAATCAGTGACTTGGAGCTTGGTCCTCTTGTTGATGATAGTCTTAGACACTGGCCTTTCATTTAAACTAGGATCTTTTACCTGACTACATACTGTGAATTGCACTGCCGATTCTTATGATGTGACTGAAAAACCTTTTGTGTCACAGGTCTGCTCTTTGATGGCAACAGTGCGTAACTTGCTTTTTCATTCACAGGCTCCTTTCCTCCAGGCTCCTCAGGCCCCAACACATCTTTTAAATACTAACTGTATTCTAATTATTTTTGTCATGTACATCAAGAGGGATTAATGCTGTAGACATTTTGCAATAAAGGTAAAAATAACATTCATAGATTTTATTTATTCGTAACTTTGTAGCTAAAAAAGTGGCAGCAGGTTTAAACACAGAGCGCTGGGAAAACAGCACTGTGCTCGTGCAGAAAAGCCCAAATTACCCTGTATCATGACAGAAAAAGCCCAAATTCAGAAATACAGGGTGTAGCCCAAATTATGTAATTGAAAGGCCTGACTACAGTTTGAAACAGCAGTCAAATCTAAAATGACTTCCCCATGTTGCAAAAGTACAGGAAAAATGAACTCTTGTAGAAATCAGTCTTGCTCCACTTATTCAGTCCAAACCTCAACAGGCGGTGGGGATGAATGCTAGCGATGTAGAAATGGGAGAGTGAACATTTAATATTTATTGGGGCACTTGAATGGCGCAACAGAAAAGTGTTCACCCTATCCAGAGAGTTCGAATTCAAATCCCGATGATGCCACAGCTGTCCATGTCCGGGAGTCCAAGAGAGTAAAATTGGCCATGCTCTCAGGGAGGGAGGGATGGCATGCTCTCTCTCTCTCTCCTGTCAGTAACCGCAATACTAGTCAATCATGGGTGGGTTCCTCCGAGTGTGTTACTCTGCCCCGATACTGCCTGAGCAGGCAGTTCAAAAAAGATGCGGTTGGCTGGTATCACATGCCTTGGAGAAAGAATGTGATAACCTTTGCCCTCCCTGGTTGATAGCTGTTGTGTGATAAGGTAGAGCTGTCTAGTGAAAACACTGAATGAAATATGTGTTATGTTATTTGCCTGTAGTTACGGTGTTTGGCCGTTAAGATTTTTTAAAAACCTGGGGATCCCAGGACCAAGGCCTTGGCCCTTTTTGGGAACCTTCCTGTCCTACAGAAAGGTGAGTAACTTGACACTACTAGTGCATCTCAAAAAATTAGAATGCCATGAAAAAGTTCCTTTTTTTCATAATTTAATTCAAAAAGGTAAACTTTCATATATTTTATATTCATTACATGTAAACTGAAATATTTAAAGCCTTTTTTGTTTTAATTTTGATGATTATGGCTTATAGCTCATGAAAATCAGAAATCCAGTATCTCAAATTACAACCCCGATTCCAAAAAAGTTGGGACAAAGTACAAATTGTAAATAAAAATGGAGTGCAATGATGTGGAAGTTTCAAAATTCCATATTTTATTCAGAATAGAACATAGATGACATATCAAATTTTTAAACTGAGAAAATGTATCATTTAAAGAGAAAAATTAGGTGATTTTAAATTTCATGACAACACATCTCAAAAAAGTTGGGACAAGGCCATGTTTACCACTGTGAGACATCCCCTTTTCTCTTTACAACAGTCTGTAAACGTCTGGGGACTGAGGAGACAAGTTGCTCAAGTTTAGGGATAGGAATGTTAACCCATTCTTGTCTAATGTAGGATTCTAGTTGTTCAACTGTCTTAGGTCTTTTTTTGTCGTATCTTCCGTTTTATGATGCGCCAAATGTTTTCTATGGGTGAAAGATCTGGACTGCAGGCTGGCCAGTTCAGTACCCGGACCCTTCTTCTACGCAGCCATGATGCTGTAATTGATGCAGTATGTGGTTTGGCATTGTCATGTTGGAAAATGCAAGGTCTTCCCTGAAAGAGACGTCGTCTGGATGGGAGCATATGTTGCTCTAGAACCTGGATATACCTTTCAGCATTGATGGTGTCTTTCCAGATGTGTAAGCTGCCCATGCCACACGCACTAATGCAACCCCATACTATCAGAGATGCAGGCTTCTGAACTGAGCGCTGATAACAACTTGGGTCGTCCTTCTCCTCTTTAGTCCGAATGACACGGCGTCCCTGATTTCCCTCAAGAATTTCAAATTTTGATTCATCTGACCACAAAACAGTTTTCCACTTTGCCACAGTCCATTTTAAATGAGCCTTGGCCCAGAGAAGATGTCTGCGCTTCTGGATCATGTTTAGATACGGCTTCTTTGAACTATAGAGTTTTATCTGGCAACGGCGGATGGCACGGTGAATTGTGTTCACAGATAATGTTCTCTGGAAATATTCCTGAGCCCATTTTGTGATTTCCAATACAGAAGCATGCCTGTATGTGATGCAGTGCCGTCTAAGGGCCCAAAGATCACGGGCACCCAGTATGGTTTTCCGGCCTTGACCCTTACGCACAGAGATTCTTCCAGATTCTCTGAATCTTTTGATGATATGCACTGTAGATGATGATATGTTCAAACTCTTTGCAATTTTACACTGTCGAACTCCTTTCTGATATTGCTCCACTATTTGTTGGCGCAGAATTGGGGGGATTGGTGATCCTCTTCCCATCTTTACTTCTGAGAGCCGCTGCCACTCCAAGATGCTCTTTTTATACCCAGTCATGTTAATGACCTATTGCCAATTGACCGAATGAGTTGCAATTTGGTCCTCCAGCTGTTCCTTTTTCATACCTTTAACTTTTCCAGCCTCTTATTGCCCCTTTCCCAGCTTTTTTGAGATGTGTTGCTGTCATGAAATTTCAAATGAGCCAATATTTGGCATGAAATTTCAAAATGTCTCACTTTCGACATTTGATATGTTGTCTATGTTCTATTGTGAATACACTATCAGTTTTTGAGATTTGTAAATTATTGCATTCCATTTTTATTTACAATTTGTACTTTGTCCCAGCTTTTTGGGAATTGGGGTTGTATTAGAATATTCCCTAAGATCAATCAAAAAAAGGATTTACAATACAGAAATGTCCAACTTCTGAAAAGTATATTAATTTATACACTCAATACTTGGTTGGGGCTCCTTTACCATGAATTACTGTATCAATGCGGTGTGGCATGGAGGTGATCAGTCTGTGGCACTGCTGAGGTGTTATTGAAGCCCAGGTTGCTTTGATAGTGGCCTTCAGCATATCTGTATTTTTGGGTCGGGTGTTTCTCATCTTCCTCTTGACAATACCCCATAGATTCTCTATGGGGTTCGGGTCAGGCAAGTTGGCTGGCCAATCAAACACAGTAATATCATGGTCAGCAAACCATTTGGTAGTAGTTTTGGCACTGTGGGTAGGTGCCAAGTCCTGCTGGAAAAGGAAATCAGTATCTTCAAAAAGCTCATCAGCAGATGGAAGCATGAAGTGCTCTAAAATCTCCTGGTAGATGGCTGTGTTGACTTTGGACTTGATGAAATACAGTGGACCAACACCAGCAGATGACATGGCACCCCAAATCATCACAGACTGTGGAAACTTCACACTGGGCTTCAAACATCTTGGATTCTGTGCCTCTCCACTCTTCCTCCAGACTCTAGAACCGTGATTTCCAAATTAAATGCAAAATGTACTTTCATCTGAAAAGAGGACTTTGGACCACTGAGCAACAGTCCATTTCTTTCTCTCCTTAGCCCAGATAAGACACTTCTGACATTGTCTCTGGCTCAGGAGTAGCTTGATATTAGGAATGCGACAGTTGTATCCCCTTTCTTGAAGATGTCTCTTCGTGATGGGTCTTGATACACTGACCCCAGTCTCAGTCCACTCCTTGTAAAGCTCTCCCAAGTTCTTGAATCAACTTTTCTTGACAATCCTCTCAAGACTGCGACCATCCCTGTTGCTTGTACACCTTTTCCAGCCACCCTTTTCAGCAATGACCTTTTGTGGCTTACCCTCCTTGTGGAGGGCATCAGTGATCATCTTCTGGACAACAGTCAAGTCAGCAGTCTTCCCCATGATTGTGGTTGTGTGTACTGAACTAGATCAAGAGATGCACTGTGCTCATACTGTTACTCAAACTCGAAATGCAAGTCTAATATTTTGAGATGGTTTTTTTTTTTTGTTTTTGTACTGTATGCTAGAGCCCTGCACTCCCGCGGGACCCGCCGCAAAGCAGTGCGGCGCGGGCCAAATTTTGAAAGCTCATTGCGGGCGGTACCGGAAGTGCACATATGCGCGCGCGGGCGGGAGTGCGCACATGCGGCGTGGGTGGGAGCGGTGATGAGCTGCAGTCCCGCTAACTAAAAACGTGTTTGAAATAAAATTTATAAATTATTAATTTGTCTATCATATATAATTTGTGCTGGATATTTTATTTGGCATTAATAAAAACATTTTAAGATGCCTAAATTTGCAGAGAGAGTCAGATTGCCAGATTGAGTGAGGAATGGCATCTTAAATTTGCCATTGATCACCCTAACGGGAAATCCTTTGATCACTCTAATGACTCGCAGTTCACACCCAGCTAGCAAGAGAACCATGAGTGAAGTGATTTACTGCTTGCGTTAGTCTACAACTCTAATCAGAGAGACAGGTTACACAGTGACGGTAGGCTTGACTCAATGCTATCCCAGAAATCCTTCCTGTAATATGCAAATTTGGCTGTCCAATCAGAGGTGGCCAAATTTGCATATTACAGGAAGGATTTCTGGGATAGCATTGAGTCAAGCCTACCGTCACTGTGTAACCTGTCTCTCTGATTAGAGTTGTAGACTAACTCAAGCAGTAAATCAATTCACTTCTCTTACTAGTTCTGCTTTGCAATAAAAAAAAAAAAAATTGGTACAAAGCAAGCCCATTCACTTTTTTATGCTGATCAGAGAATTACAATGGTTTCTCATGTGATAATGTGCGATTCGCGATTAAATATTTTAATCGCTTGACAGCACTTTATTATTATTATTATTATTAGACACACTACATGCTGAATTCAGAAACAAGGTAAATAATAACAAACGTGAACGTGAGCTGTAGATATTTATGCTCAAATCCACTCAAAGTAGGGGGCGGGGCACCATCACGCTGTGTCAAGACAAGAACTTTCCTGAGAAATAACGCGAACGTCTGCATCATGCGGGATTTGCGGGCAGGAGTGGGACAAAATATGGCGGGCGGGAGCGGGACTGAAAATCATAATTTTTTGCGGGCGCAGGCGGGAGCAGGACTGCACAATGCGGGCGGGAGCGGGACTGAAAAATCCGACCCGCGCAGACCTCTACTGTATGCCATACTGATTAAAATAGAAAAATGCTTGAAACATTTTAGTTTGTGTAATGAGTCTATAATATATAACATTTTCACTTTCTTAAATAACTGATGGAAAATATTGAACTTTTTCACAATATTCTAATTTTTTGAGATGCACTAGTACAGTGGTAACATTGTGTATACATATCGGTGTTGAACCATGCCGAAGTGGTGTATTGCTCCCTTTTGTAATGTTTGATTCCATTTCAGGGTTTTCACAATTTCGATATGGAGTGCTTCAAGAAATATGGAAAAGTTTGGGGGTAAGTACAAATTACAAAGGTTGATTTCAGTCGTTAAAGAATTTGTGTTGGATTTAAAATACCTAAGGCCACACCAATTTAATTAGTTGGTTCTTGGATTTTTTTCAGGAAAAATATGAAGCGAGCGGGCGAAATAAAATGTAAAAAATGCTCTGATGGTAAAATTAGCAGTGGAAATAGACCAAACAATACAGGCAAACCAGTAAATAGAATTTCAACATACCTGTCAAAGATTTTACGATTCTGTTCGCTGAATATCCTAACAATCACAAACACAGGCTTTGCAGGACTCCCCTCCGCAGGCATGTTTCTTCCACAAGTCTTTATTGAAAGTGAAAGGGGTGATTTTGATTGGTTTTCGACGTCACGCGATTTTTCTTTTTATTATATTGACACATTCACAAACAAAGTACCTGAATTTATCAAAATTCATTGATTTCCTCACAAGTGACATAGAGACTTATGTCACAGTTTTGGTTCTCCATGTCCTGGATGGAGCCCGTATGAAAAATAAGAGTGGTGTATTTCCCAGTAAAACACTCGTGTCCATAGAATACATGTATTTATTTTTAGGCTATATGATGGAAGACAACCACTTCTGATGATCTTAGATCTTGAAATGATCAAGGCTGTTATGGTAAAGGATTGTTTCTCTACCTTCACTAATAGAAGGGTAAGTCTGTATTGTCGTTCACAGGAACAATCAAATATGAACATGAACTCCGTTTTACATGATTACATCAGGTTTTGTTCTTATGAAGGGCACCGAGTATTGTTTACCTTTGTCTCTTCTATGTATGTAGAACATGCTAACGACTTATGAGGGTCCCTTCGCTGATGCGATAACTCTAGCAAAAGATGAAAAGTGGAAACGAATCCGTGCTTCGCTCTCTCCATTATTTACAAGTGGACGACTTAAGGAGGTGCGTTATTAAGTTACTTCATTTCGAATGCATCATATGTAATAATTAGAGCCAAATAAACAGGCAGCTTATAGGAGCAACCAGGTATAATAAGCTCCTTCGTGCCTGACCACATGTCTAATTACTAACCCCATGTCCAGAAAAGTTGGGCTATTCTCTAAAATGCAATAAAAAAACCAAAATCTGATTTGTTAATTCACATGAACCTTTATTTAACTGACAAAAGTACAAAGAAAAAATTTTCAGTAGCCACATCCCATACTTGCTTGCAAAGACTGAGCCTTTGGTGCTGCTCCTTTTATACCCAATCATGTTACCAACTAACCTGCTTATTGTGGAATCTTCCAAAATGGTGTTACTTGAATATCCTACAAACTTTTCACTCTTGCGCTACGTTCACACTGCAAGGCTTAATGCTCAATTCTGATTTTTTTGTGAAATCCGATTTTTTTTGTGAGGTCGTTCACATTAACAAATATATGCGACTTGTATGTGATCCTCAGTATGAACGAAAAGCGACCTAAAAGTGTTCCGCATGCGCATTGCAGGATACGACGACGTCACACGCAGTGAGCATGGCCAGTGTTTACGGAAGTAAAACCGCCCGGTTGCGGTATGACTCATCCAATCTAGCTTGAATAGCTGTATCCCCCCAAATGGAAATCAGCTCCCTAACCTCTGCGTCCTTCCATTGAGAAGATTCAGAACCTTCACAGCCCGAAGCGTCCCTCGCATTGATGTCATGCGCAGGGGCGCAGATACGTTTTTTGAACTGGGGGGGACAAAAAACTGGGGGGGGGGGACAAAGCTGCCAGCAAACCAACCCCAACCCCGATATGCCTGTCAAACTTGTTGTGGGTTACCATAGCAACCAAGCTCGAGCTCGCAACCTGTGCAGTCTGCGCAGCTCAACCAACCGAATATCAGTCTTTGTTTTGTTTTATGTGAGTTGTTGCAACTATGTATATACTGCTGTGCACCTCAATAAACCGAATGGTAATTAGTCTTTTGATTTTTCCGTGAGGTTTGCCTTATGCAAAGAAAGACAGCATAGACGTTTTTTCCTCCCTATAAGTGGGGGGGACCGAGCGAGGTGAATTTAAATCTGTGTGGGACGAGTCCCCCCCTCTATCTGCGCCCGTGATTATGCGCCATGTTGTTGTAACTTTTTTTGAGACCCGCCGCCTACTTCAGCGCAGAATAGTGACGTTTGTGGCTTGTTGATGACGTGTAAGTCGGATGAATGCGACCTGGCGGTTCAGACTGAAGTCGCATATGAAAAGAGCGGATAGGAATCGGAATTAAGACCACATATCCAAACGGCCTGGGTCGGATTTGAAAAAATCGGATCTGTGTCGTTCATATTGTCAATAAAAGATCGGATACAGGTCACATATGGGCGAAAAGATCGGATTTGAGTCACTTCAGCCTGCAGTGTGAACGTAGCCTTATTTTGCTTACATCCCAACTTTTTTTTTTTTTTTTTGAGTGTTGCAGGCATCAAATTCTAACTTTGTTTATATTTACAAAATACAGTTAGTAAAACTAATAAATCTTTTCTTTGTACTTCTGTCAGTTAAATAAAAGTTCACATGAAATGTCATGTGTGGGGGTTTTTTGTTTTTTGTTTTTTAAATTGCCTTTTGGGAAAATATCCCAACTTTTCTGGAAAAGGGGCTAGTAAATTAAATATCCAATTATATAATATGCTGATTGTCTTCATGTAACATTTGGTTAACTCAAGGTGATTTTTCACTTTCTGATATGGCTATTGTGGATAATTATGAATAACATTTTTTTTTCCATCTGATCTCTTCCAGATTTTTCCTATTGCTGAAAAATATGCGGATCGCTTTATTGACAATTTGAAGAGAAACCCAAGAGAAACAATCAAAGTTAAAGAGTATGTGTTTGTCACTGATCATGCAAAAAGCACTTTTTCTCAGAATTGTGAAGATGACCATTCAGTAGCTTACAAAATAATTAAGAAGCTGAATAATCATCTGAAGTTTGATTTTATAATTTAATCGAAAAAATAGTGTCATATCTAAGGTGCAATGACTGTACATTTAGTAAATACAACCCTGAAGGGTGTTTTGGTTTGAGTCCCCTAAAGAATCTTTGAGGAAGAAACTTTAAGGCTTTTCTTTTTACCTGTAATAGAGGATTTCTCTTTCAAACAAGGGTTCCAAGTAGAATCCATTCAGGAAGTTAAGAATCCTTGAAGCACCCTGTAGTGTAGTGTAATCTTATTTTAGTACGTTAGTTTAAACTAACCTTTGTAATAAAATCCACAAAGGTAACTCTTTAAAGGTTGACATGTACAAAATTATTTATGACTGACAAAGATTCATACACATAACAATGAAGACTTGTCAGACTGTGCACACTATGTACAAACTCTGCAATTTAAAAGTAGACAGCCTTTCGATTTCATAAAATTGGTGAAATTTAGTTCCCTCTGAAATTTGGTCATTGTGATGCATGTTCATTTTTGTAATATCTTTTTAAAAAAAACCAGGCCATTCTGTAGCTGGGAAGTTATTTAATTTGAGGAGATTCCCTAGCAAATAATGTGCATGAAATCGCTCACTTTGCGCAGTCAAGCAGACACAGGAAGTCCGTGTGCGCAAGCGCGGGTTTACCTTTGAGCTTGCTCTGACAGTTACATCATTCTGTTGCTAAACGAACAGCTGATCACACAGGTTCTCGCTGATGGCCAATATTTATTAGTTTGGTCCTGCGCTTCCTTTCCTTCAATATATCGTCTTTTCTTCTCGCTTTCCGTTACTGTAGTCGGTCTTTCACGTTTCATTCGCACACTCGCGTCCTCCATTTTTCTCTCCTGTTTCAAAATGTGTATCCCACAATGCCTTGTGTGAATGGGGAAAGCCCACCACGTGATGCATGATGTAGTATCTTGTATTACCTCACGGTGAAGCAAGAAAAAAATAGTGGAGAGTTTAGGGCCACATGGCCCTAAATTCATTAATTGTTCTATTTATAAAAAATAATAAAATTGGAAGTCTGTGATTCAAATTTAGTAGCTTTCGGTCCGCAAAACAAAAATAATTGGGTGTCAGGCAAAATTCTTTTTATGACTTGCACTTAAATCTGAAACTCAGTCTACCTTTAAAGCTAGGATGGGTAATTTTTTGTTATTTCTTGAAGTTATCTTTACATCCCTACAGCAATGAATAAATCAAATACTCATTTAAAAAAAAAAGGGGGACAAATGTCATTTAAAAAAAAAAAATCTGATCATTTCATTCAGTCTGAATGAAATGATTGGTTGGCCTACCTGCACTCTGCCCATGCACTTATTGTGTGTGACTGCCTAGTTTTGTGGAAGACTCCAGACATATGCCTAAAGCTGGTGAACTAGTCAACAGCTTAGAGTACTAACAATAGCCACATTCGTTGTTTCCAATCATTATGATATGTAAAAACAATAGCCACATTCGTTGTTTCCAATCATTATGATATGTAAAAAAAAACACCCAACATTGTGAATGAGACATGGTGATTGGGTATAACAGTGATGGGCTACGCTGGAGTGGGGCGTAGCCTGAACAGAATGAAAGGATGTCTCATCAGGTAGTACCGGAGAGTGAGGACTGCTCATTTGAAGGCCATGCGCTCCTTCACAATCATGCTGTACTTGGTCTCCTGCACTGCTCGCTTGTGGCTGATGCCGCATGGGGCACTTCTCCCCCTCCACCCCCAGTACAAAACTGCTCCCAGCCCTCTATACAACATGTCAGTCTGCAAGACAAAAGGGAGAGAAAAGTCAGGTGAATGCAACAGTGGGCCCCCACACAAAACCGCCTTTACCTGAGCAAAAACTAGTTCGCATAGCTCTGGTCACTGGACTGGATCTGGTGACCCCTTTTTAGTGAGGTCAATCAGTGGCTGGTGATGTCCAAAAAATTACATACAAACCTTCTGTAATAGCCAGCCAACCAGCCCCAGAAACTGCCTCACCACCTTTTGGTCTCGAGCAGGCCACATTTGCTGCAGTCTTATCAATTTGGCGAGGCACCTGCCCATGACCCAAGTGGAAGCTCAGATACTGTACTTCCAACCATCCAGTTGCACACATCCTTGCATTTGCTGAGAGTCCTGCATGTCTCAGCAATGTCAGGACAGCCCTCAGATGTTGTAAATGCTGCTGCCTATCATTATTGTAAGTAACGATGTTATCTAAATAGGCAGCAGCAGATGCACTGTGTGGGTGGAGAATTGTCCATGAGTTGTTGAAATGTATCTGAGGCTCCAAACAACCCAAATGGAAGTATGACAAACTGGTGTAACCTAAATGGAGTGGAAAAGGTGTTTGTTCCCCCCCCCCCCAGGATATTCGAGTCAAGGGTATTTGTCAATATCCCTTATCTGAGCAGTTCATCAGTACAAGGCATCGGATATGCATCAAATTTGACTTTTCTAAAGTCTAGACCAGGGGTGTCCAAACTGATCCATAAAGGGCCGTGTGGCTGCAGGTTTTCATTCCAGCCATGCAGCAGCACACCTGATTTGGCTTATTCAATCAACTGACACACCCACCCTTTAATCAAGGGTGGGTGTGGCTGCAAGTATTTGACTGTGTGAAGACAGTTCAGTTGATTGAATGAGCCAAGTCAGGTGTGCTGCTGCATGGCTGGAATGAAAACCTGCAGCCACACGGCCCTTTATGGATCAGTTTGGACACCCCTGGTCTAGACAGAACCGGACCAACCTGTCGGTTTTGGGAACCAAAAATCACTGGGTTGCTCCAGTCACTGTCTGACTCTTTGATTATCCCCATTTCAAGCATAGTCAAGGATGAGTTCATTCCGAACCACGATTTTTTTTGTGTGTTTTCTCCAGTTGCTGATATGGGCAGCTGCCTACCACCACCCCTGGAGGAATCTCAGCGTGATGCTCTGAGATCAATATGACCAGGTAGAAGCAAAAATGCATCAGAGAATTCTTCCTGCAACCTGACAACCTGTGCTCTCTGGAAAGGGGAGACGTAGTTTCCACAGGGGACCAGGGTGAATTGGGCTGCACTTTTTAGACTTGCCTCTGGTCCCAGCTCCTCCCTCTTGGGAACCACCATCACCAGATCCACAGGACCTTCCTCTCTCAATGGTTTCTGGAGATTGAGGTGCTAAATCTGAAGTTCATTCCCTCTATCCATTTGCCTGACCTCATAGTTGACTTCTCTGACTCACTGTGTGATCACGAAGGGTCCTTGCTACATTGAGAGTAATTTGGAGCTCAATATGGGAAGTAGACTAAACACTTTTTATCTCCCAGTGCAAATTCCTGTAGCCTATCTCCCCTATTGTACAGTCAGGATTGCTGTTCTTGCATCTATAGCAAATTCTCCTGGGTTAGGTGACTCAGCATGGGGAGTTTTGTTTTCAGGTCAAGAACATACTGAATTTCATTTTTATTCACAGAAGGTCCCTCTTCTCAGTTTTCCCTAATGATGTCCAAGACTCCATGAGGCTTGCAACCATACAGTAATTCAAATGGGCAGAACCCTGTGGAGGCTTGGAAGACCTCTTGTAGTGCAATTCGATCTAATGGCCCAGTGAGATCCATACCAATTCTTTTGAATGGAATCTCAATCAATTGTAAAGGGTGCAATGGCGCTTTTAATGTGGCCGGAGGATTCACCAGCTGACATTCATTCCTCATCATTCACCACCTGCGAACATCGGCATGAATGGCCGGCCAGTAGATATGGTCCATGAGTTGGTTCAGTATTTTGTCCTGTGCATTTCCTAATGCCCTGCCATGGGATTATGTTAAACCACATGGAATAAAAGTTCCCTACAGCTCTTCGGGACCAACAACTGGGTCATTTCCTCTCTTGTTTGAGTGTCCTACATCACTCAGTATAAACTTTCTTGAATAATTGAAAAATATGGGTAGGAGATTGCAGTGTTAGGCTGTAGGTTTTGACCATCGATTAGTCTCGCTTGATCAAAAGTATGCCTCAGAGTTTTTTTTTTTTTTTTTCTTGTGACTTCTCCAACGGGAAATCCCAAAGGGAAGTCCCTGCAGAGTGTGGAGGAGTGGAGCCCTCCCCACCTTCCACATCTCTCCAACATGGAGCTGACGCAGTTCTCCCCAGATAGATAGTGCAGCACAGGACACCCCCGCCCCCGAGTTTCACTGCAGCAGAACCCACCCACCAATCAATGCTTTACTAATGCTTTAAACCCTGGCAAATTTGTCCCCAGAATTAGTGGATGGATGAAACGAGGACTAACCGCCACCTCCAGACTATGCTTTTCATCCCTAAATTTGATGGTCATGGGCAAAAGCAAATATTTATGCATCTTCCAATGTACACACCTCACCTTCACCAATTGTGCATTTCCCAATGCCCTGCATTGAATCAGGCTTTGATAAATTATAGTCTGATTACAACCTGAGGCCACAAGGCCTGATATCTATTTGGTGGACGTTGATGGGAAATGGGAGACAGGTTTGACAACTGAAGGTGCATTTTATTTTCAGTTTAAACTCTACTTTTCAGCAACTTAATTTTTCTTTATGCACTTTAGGCACATACACACACGTGCATGTGCGCACACGTATGCGGCACTGGGATGCTCCGCGCTCTCTCTGTCGTTACCAGCTTCTCCTGCAAGAATGCAAGAGACACACACATAAACTGCCAGTAATCGGACACAGGTGGAACTCCTCACATGTTACCTGCTGGTTCTACCCAACTTCTCGGCTGTCAGTGGTGATACTTGATCTCTCACACACACCCCGTTGCCACAGTTAGATTTCACCCTCTCTGGTTGGTAGCTGTCAACTGTCAAGTACTCCTTGAGACCTAGGGTGGAGTCGGATTTGATCCAGGTTCTCTTACCTGGGTGGAGTCAAGCCAAAAATCCGGGGGTTGTTTCAGTCCGGATGCTGTTAAGTGTGCTTTTGTACACCATTTCGGGAGTTAAGAGTTATGGTTCACCAGCTCCACCACCCCCATGCTTCATCAGCTCCATGCAGAACTTTTGCATTCTACAGCAAGGACTATCTCAAAGCTGTCTTAATCTGTTTTTTGTGGTTCTGCTTTCCTTCATGTTCCTCTCATGTCTGCAATCTTAACTAAAATGGATGAGACTCCCCCCCCCCCCCCCCCCCCCAGCACATCATTGTTACCATAGAACCCTGTATATACAAGCAAGATAGAAACTATCTTTCACAAGTGATTTTGTGAAAGGACTATATCAGTTAAAAATAGGTACCCTATGGGTGAATGTGGCTACTGCTTATAAATAAAATTTTCTGATACCATGTCCATACAGTAAATATAGCATATATACATGTTATCAATTAAACTCGCCTCATCTCTTGCAAGCTTCACCAAGCTGTGAGCAGCATCAGGGCTTGTAGTATTTTGGTTATCAACTTTGTTGACTGTGTTTTGTTCAAAATACAGTGCTGTGAACTATATCTGTTTTCAAAATGGTAAGAAAGCACTTGTTCATTAATTGTCTTAGAAGCATTATTTAACACGTTTGAGCACATTTTGTTTCACAAGTGTAAAGACTAAAATAAAATTTAAAAATTAAAGCGAATAGCAGAAGTTTGACCAATTATACTTTTAACTTTTTAGTTTTTATGAAGGAGCTGATTTATTCCCACATGGGACTTTTGTAATTGCAAACCAAGCAGATCACTCAAAAGATTCCAATGTTGTTTTTGTTGAATGGCTGGAATTCTTGGCGTAAATATCTGCCAAAAAGTTCAAAAAAACTTAAACCTTTCATTTGACCTTTCAGAAGGACCAAACAAAAGCTGTGATAATCAAAAGGTAAATTTTCTTAAAATAAACACCACTTACTTGATATCGAATCAGTAGCTTTGGCGAACCACGAGGTGAATTTCGTTGATCTTTTTATCTGTCGATTATCTTCCGATACTACGAAGTTATATTGAGGTTTCTCTTATATTGTTTCTGGTTCTGATTGGTTCCGAGGTTTAAGAAGTAGAACAGGTAATCGAACTTGATCAAGATAAGTGCTGATTGGTTACGAAGTTTTGCTATTGTTACACTCGTTCTTACATTCTTACAACACGATGACATAGTGGCTTTGCCACTCGTTCTTGTGTACCTTTGGTAACATGAGATCAGCTGTTCGTATCGCGAGATCACGATTCGCCATTCTGGTGATTTGTAATGCTTATGCATAGGTGCATGCGCAGTGTGCTATTGTTACACTCATTCTTACAACATTAACATAGTAACTACTGCCTCGCTTCGCCTCTATGAGGCAGTAGCCACAAAAATGGACTGTTACTCCACCCCACAAAACTACACATTATTCCTCTTCAGAGTTGGCAGCTCTGACAGTGTATTAATGATCTAAATTTTTGTGAATTCTCTCTCTTTTTTTTCCCTCCCCCAGGGTCTTTGGTCCCTATTCCATGGACGTCGTCACCAGTGTTTCCTTCAGTGTTGAAATTGATTCCATTAACAACCCTGATGATCAGTTTGGTGCCAATGTCAAGAAACTTTTGAACTTCAACTTCTTCAGTCCCTTATTGCTGATACTTAGTATGTCCTATCTGATGTTATCAGATTATGATATTTGCAGAAGATACTGTAAAGTGTGTAATGAATATAGTAACAGTAAAACCCAGCAGTCACGCTATGATTTGTAGTCTTAATAATGCAATTCATTTGATAGTGTGAAACAGTAAAGATGTTATAGCATCATACAAATTTTGACACAGATCCAATCTTTCTGCTTGGAGTTCACATTTGTAAGTGACCCATAGTGATCTGTCACTAGTGTAAACAGATCTGCACATGACCCACATATGTACAGTTTCTAAGTCAGTAACGTTATATGCATCGTGAACACCAGCACATATCTGCATACTGTATTTGCAAGAACTAATTGCACCAGTACAGTACATCACAAAGATTTGTTAAGGCGGTTGTCTTCCATTCATTAATAGAATAGGAAACCTAAAAAATGCTGAATGCAGAGTGTTCTTGCTGGTTGTTTTCTTGCTACGAAATCCTACTTGACTAATTGGATATGACGCCTCCAATTTGGGCAAGGTTTGATTTTTTTTTTTTTCCCCTGATGTGCTTAATTGCTGTTTAGACTGCGGGGGGACCCTCAGCGTTGCTCAAATAGGAAGTCAAAAATATAAAAAAAAAAAAAAAAAAATGGATTTGAGCTGCTTATCTATAGCCTTAAGTGCCTCAAAACTAATTTGAAATCTTAGGGGTTGTGTGTTCAAACAGATTCCAATTAATCACAACTTCTTACATTTAAGGACAAAATTGGATTTGGTCCAAATCAATGTAATCTTTCTACTGTAATTTTAACAGTAATGCCTGAATGACCATTTTGTTTTGCAGTCATCTTTCCCTATGCTGGTCTGCTGTTATCCAAACTGGGTCTGAGCTTTTTTCCAAAATCAACTTTGGACTTTTTCGACAGTGCGCTGAAAAAGATCAAAGAACAGCATAGGAAAAATGAAAATGTATGTGTGAACAAATTTCCACTCTGTAATGTCTATTAATATTCTCACTGACCTGTAATACAGTATGTTGCAAAGATACATAAACAGAAGTGGCATTTAAAAAGTTGTATTCCTTTCTTTCCTTTTAGAGGCGAGTGGACTTCCTGCAGCTCATGGTCCAAAACCAAATATCTGATGAGCAAGCCAAGAAAGCCGACAAGCACCTAAGCAAAGGTAAGCGGAGCAACAATGAAATGTACAGGGAATCCAAGAAAGTATTGCTTCAGCTAAAAGCTTTAATGTTCTCGTTTCAAATAAATATTTAGACTTCATGGTCTTTTTTCAGGCTTGACCGATGAAGAGATTATTTCCCAGTCCTTTATTTTCATCCTGGGAGGCTTTGAGACCACCAGCACCACCCTCACTAATCTACTGTATAACCTCACAATTAACCCTGACTGCATGAGCAAACTGGTGGATGAGATTGACACAACCTTTCCTCATGGTGTAAGCATAAATATACAGTTTTTATTATTTTATGACAACTATAACAGGCAGCATGGTGTCACAGCAGCTCATAGCTCCAGGGTCCACGGTTCAAACATAAGAGCTCGGGATACTATCTGTGTGGAGTTTCGCTTGTTCGTGTGGGTTTCCTTTGGATTTTAGGGTTTTCTCTCATCATCCAATAACATGTTAGTATGTGGATTGACTTGACTAAATTGCCCCTATGTGTGAATGAGTGTGTGAATGTGTGTGGATGGTGACTGGTGTTAGAATCAGTGTGTTCACCTGCTTCATGCCCATTGTTCCTGAGACAGGGTCTACATCCTGACCAAAATAAAGAGGTAACTGAAGAATGAATGAATGATGAAACCAAATCACTTGGACATAGCAAGTCATGATTTCTATCAGAGAGGAAAAACAATAAAAAAAAAAAAATCTTCAGAGTAGAAGCACAAATGATGAAAACCCCTAATAATAATGACTAAATAATAATAAGACCTCAAATAATGACTCGGAAATGTATTTGGTTTCTAGGCTCCAGTGACATATGATGCACTGATGAAGTTAGAGTACCTGGAAATGGCCATTAACGAGTCGATGCGTCTCCTTCCTACTGCTCCTCGTCTGGAAAGGGTGTGCAAGAAGACGACAGAGCTTAATGGAGTCACCATTCCTAAAGAAACTGTGATCGTAATTCCTGCATATGTTCTGCACAGGGATCCACAGCTCTGGGAATCTCCGGAAGAGTTCAAACCTGAGAGGTAACATGATTCCTCTGTTATACTAAAGTTCTACAAGATGGAAGCTGTTGTTGTTGTTTAAATAGTGGCATTTGTGTAGCTTTAGCATGTTGTCAGATGTGGTAAAATAACTGCAATGGTTTGCTTATTCTTTTAAAGGAACGATCTATTCTAAGTGACTTGCCTGTTAATTTTTAGTGGAGTCCAAGATTTATTTTTCTAATGAAACTTGGAGTTGGCATTTTCCATCCATTATCTGTAGCCACTTATCCTGTGCAGGGTCGCGGGCAAGCTGGAGCCTATCCCAGCTGACTATGGGCGAGAGGCGGGGTACACCCTGGACAAGTCACCAGGTCATCACAGGGCTGACACATAGAGACAAACAACCATTCACACTCACATTCACACCTACGGTCAATTTAGAGCCACCTGTTAACCTAAACTGCATGTCTTTGGACTGTGGGGGAAACCGGAGCACCCGGAGGAAACCCACGCAGACACGGGGAGAACATGCAAACTCCACACACAAAGGCCCCCGTGGGCCACCAGGCTCGAACCCGGACCTTCTTGCTGTGAGGCGACAGTGCTATTCACTACACCACCATGCCACCCAAGTTGGCATTTTTTTAGTTTAAACTTTTCATAGACCTGTTGGTGTAATGATTTTCTATGTTACTCATAAGTCGGTTCGACTACCACCTGATAGCAGCACTAGTGATATTTAGCTGTCGCTTCTTCTCTACGTGAATGGACTGATGCAGCAGCACTTTAAGCTTTTAGTCACTTTAGCCTAAGCCTTCATCTTGCCTATATACCGTATAACCTCGAATGAACGCCCCGGGGGCATTACATTTTTCAAAAGGGGGGCGTTTTATTAGGGGTAAAAAATCACAGTTGATCGAACTTTTCAAACCCTAACATAACTGCCCTACTAATTTTCCCTAACTTTCATACGTTTTCTAGGTGAAAAGTCGTCAAATTAAGTGTTTTTAAAAATGGATTTTTTTATTATTTGGGGCGCTTACTGGAGTGTATACGGCAGGGCTTTGAACCAGAATTTTTTTCCTATTGGTTCGTTCCGAACAGAAACGGAATTTTAACGTTTCCGGTTTTGGGTTCCACCATTAAATAGACGTTCCCGAACCGGTTAGAACAAAAAAATTTCGTTCCCGGAACGGTTAATTACGTTCCCTGTCAGCTGTTTAACAAATGGCTATAAAGTTATGTCTCTGTCTCATCCAGCTTAAGCCAAATGTAGGCTAATTCTATTACAACCTTCATTAAATAAGACAAGAAATAATTCAAAACAATTATTATTTCAAATGTTGGTGATTTGGATTCTTAGTATGTCTTCCCATCTACACAAACAGAAAAAGTGCCAAAAATGAAAGGTAATTCGTTTAGTGTGTTACCAAAGGCGAGTCAGGCCCTATAGAGGGCTACCGCATGACGTCACCGCGCCGCGAGATTTTGTTAGGCGCCATATTGGAAGACCAAGTACACATCTATGCAAGTACATACATACATAAAACACACTACACCTGAAATGTAGCCAGGGCCGGTTCTGCCCTAATCTGGACCCGGGTGCAACATCGCGCAAACCCCCCCCCAAAAAAAACACCAGTCTAAATCAGGACAACCATCACATAACTATAACTATAAACATTTTATATCAACTATTTTAACTAAATGGGCTATAATAAATAAGCCTGCAGGCAGCCATGGCGGGCTGCCTCAGAAAAGTAACCATTCAATGACAACTGAAAGCCTGCAGCCACGGCGGGCTGCCTCAGAAAACTAACCATTTGTCCTACCTTAAAACTCGTTTTGCATTTTCTGCCTCCTTTTTTGTATTTTCAACCCTCCGTTTATTTTCTTTCCTTTTCTGAAAACCCGATTTGTGTCCAGACATTTTGTTCTGCTACCAACGAACTAACTCGTCAGGTCTCGTCTCTCGAGCCCGCGATGATTCCCGTGGGAGGGGCAACAACTGATACATTTTTACAAACAGCCAATAGGGAGGTTGCATCGTTCAGGCTCTTCTTTGCTCAGACACTCAGTAATTCACTTATTATCACATGGAGACGTGATAGCAGTCCACCTTCCCGCTCTCTCCATTCAGTCAGCGAACGTCACACAGGAAGTGAACCCCAGCGGGTCATAGAAACTTGCACAGGAGGAGAATGGCTTTTTTATTTGTAGGCTACGGAAACTTTGAGGAACGAAATAAAAACCGGTATTAACCGGTTACCATTATTTTTAATAAGCGTTTCTGTTCCAGAACATAAAAAATAATAAAGTTTCTGGTTTCGTTTCTGTTCCATGTGAAATAGAAAAAGTTCCCGGTTTTCGTTTTCGTTCCTTGAACCGGTTCAAAGCCCTGGTATACGGTAATGCAGGTGTTCCTTCAGCGAGGAAACAGCCCAGATATAGCTAGCGTGTCAGCTGGCTTGACACCTTTGATCTTTTCGCCGACCACTGTTACGTCACTCACTTTGCATAAAGCTCCCTTTTTGCAGAAGTCACGCGCCTCCCAGATAATTTGATCTGATCATTCTGTTTCTAATCATAAAGATGGACACACGTGTTGAAAAACACAAATCCTACACTGCAAGTTTTAAGCTAAAAGTCGTAAAAACGGCGGAGGAGAAAGGAAAGCACTGTGCTTCTAAACTCTACAAGATCGATCGTAAACGAGTCTGTGAATGGTGCCAACAAAAACACAAAATTGAAACTTTGGCAGCCGAGCAGAAAAAGGCTAGTGGTGCAGGTCGGCCTCTGCGGTATGTGGCCATTGAAAAAAAAAAAAACAGGTTGTTTTATCAGAGTCGGAGCAGGAGGTTGATAGCAGTGATTCAGACCAGGCATCGATGGATTGTGATAGCCCAGGACATTGAATTCATATTCGATTTGGATACTGGACTTGGATAGAAAACCTAGGGTATGTAAAACTGTTCAGACTGTTAGTTTTTTTTAATTTTGAATTATTTTTTTTAGAAATATGGGGGGAGGCATTAATTAGGGAGGGGGCGTTCATTAGAGGTTATACGGTATAAACTCTGCTTGCCCATTTTATTTTACTACTTAGTCTTACATACAAGTTTGCCTAATACAGTACATTCTGTGTATTTTGTGTGTATGTATTGTATTTGTACATAATTTTCCCCCATCTTGTATATAATATAAGATGGGGGGGGAAAATACATAACCGGCGAGTGGCCTAGTGGTTAGCGTACCTGCCTCTCAATCGGGAGATCGCGAGTTCAACTCATGGCCTGGTCCTACCAAAGACCATCATAAAAATGGTACCTACTGCCGTCTGGCAAGGCACGCTGCAATACAGATGTGAGTAGGGAGTCAAACTCTCGCGGTTACCAGAGGACTAGCCCCCCACTGTAACCCTAGCTATGTAATAGAGATGCCGAGAGCTACGGAAACGGAGATCGGCGTCGCCCTATGCGCCACTTGGCGTGGTAAGGACTTTGGCCATATATAATATATAAATATAATGTCTCTCTGTGACGACAAATGCTAACATCTCACAGGAATAAAGTAAAAATTTATTCCTAATAATGTGATGTGTCTGATTTCTTGAAAGGTTCGGTCATGGGAATGACATCAGCCCCTACATGTTTATGCCATTTGGTCTCGGCCCTCGTAACTGTGTCGGAATGAGGTTTGCACTGATGATCATGAAAGTGGGGATAGTGAAGCTGCTGCAGAACTTCAGTGTGGAGACATGCAAAGAGACACAGGTCTCTCATTAATGCTCTCTTATCATTAAATGAGGTCCTGCTTCTTAAGTCATGTAGGCCATGTACAAGCTTAATCATTGTCTTCTTCTCTTTCCTTCCAGATTCCCATTCAGCTCAATTCTCTCTTTCAACCAAAGGTTCCTGTGACTCTCAAGTTCATTCCAAGAACTCACAACAAGGAATAGTTCAGTGTGCATTATGCTTTTGTACTAATAATCATCTTTTCTATTTAGTGCCACATTAAGATTTCGTCTCTGATCTATAGGCTATATTGTGAGTGTCAAGTACAGCAAATTAACAACACTTGCTTAATTGTACATTTACTGTTTGGTACACGTATTAATCCACTTGGTACAATACATATATACAATTAATCACTGGGATAAATATTAATCCACAAGGAGAACACTTTTGAGCAGTACATGACAGTGCTCCATTTATGATGCTTTGTCTGTTTTATACCCCTCTTTTATACTGAGGAAATAATTTAATAAGCATGGAGGAAAAACTTGCATTAACATGTCTTTATTTGATTTGACTTTTATAAGACTTAAAATCAGTCCAGCAATGGCCAGGTATTTTAAAGTGCCTACTGTATGTCTGGCCTGTAATAATCTTACCATGGCTTCCAAATAGTTTACACAGGCTATGTCTCCTATTCTGTAAATCAGTAGGAGTACTGTAATTTGTTGTGACCCCATTCATTTGCAATGGTTGAATATTTCTTACCTTGGCTACAGTAATTAAAGTTCCAGAAGAAATTTTATAAATGTTATAATGCATCTTTGGGGGAGTACAGGTGACTTGAGATAACATGGACATGTATTGTTTTGGTCCCGTCCCCCCGATTAAACAATAAACTGAAATGTTATGGTATTTTTGAATTGCTTCTGCTAGTGTGAGTCATGCAACATAGTGTTAAATTTGTGATTTTTATTCATGCCAGTTAAAAAAGAAAGCTCCTACTACTTATATTATTGAATAGGCTGAAGACCTCTAGGTTAAGCGAAGTAAAGCTTATTTTGCTTATTTGAATAATGCTTGTAACATGATGAGCTGCACGGGCGATTGCTCTAAGACAACGAGGGAGGCTCAGCCTCCTCTAAAAATGACGAACATCGTGTAGGATGAATTGCACTAGGCTTATGTTATAGCCGACCTTATAACATTGCTATTTCAGATCCAGAATCATAGAAATATATGTGCTCAACCTAACTACAGTGCGAAATCATTCCCTTATAACTTTTTCCCCAGTTCACCTAATGTGTGCGTGAGTTTTTCCCCCTCGTGACAGCGCGATGCAGCCCAGCCTCAGTGCACTTCAATGGCATTTGGGAGCTCTGCGCTTTTCAATATCAAAATGCAAGACGATTATTGGACAAATACTGCGAAAACGCCCGCCCACGGAGTCTCACGGACTCCCAGCCTCAGTGAACTTCAATGGCATTTGGGAGCTCTGCGCTTTTCAATCTCAAAATGCAAGACGGTTATTGGACAAATACTGCGAAAATGCCCGCCTACGGACTCCCAGCCTCACATGGGAGGGACATGGCAGTTTCGGCGAGGAGACTGGCGATTGGTGAAAGCGGCCGGATATTTTCTTTGATTGACAGCTCGTTTCAACTATAGACGGGCAGCGGTGAATTTCAGTTCAGTCCCATGCGGATTCACAAGTGCTGTGGTGTATTGTAAGAGATCAGCTTACATTTCGATTTCATTCATTACATACGGTTTCTACCAGCTTTTTTAGTTTGTATATATTTTCATTGTAAATATAGTGTTGTCAAGTTTGCTATCTTAGTTCCAGAAATTTTGTTTATTTGAGTGACTGAACTTGAACTTGAGGGGGCTAGTCAGCTAGCAAGAAAGCTGCGCACGGATGCCAAGCATTGCTGATTTAATTTTGGCGAAGCCATTTGCCAGTCTTCCTTTCGAGGAGAAAATTAAAATTAAAGAGCAGGGTAGACCAACGCCTCAAATTGACTTGGTGAAAAAGGTAGGGAATAATACTCGTTCCTTTCAGCTCTCCTGGTACGAGAAAGTGAATTGGCTAACAGCAAGTGACCCACATCAACAACAGTAAATAGGCTACTTGAGTAATATGTCATGGGTGGACCAAAAATATAGAATCTATTTAAAATGTTTATGCTGAGTATATTATATTGGAATATATATTTTTCTGGATATGAATTAAACACAGCTACAATTTGGAAAACATTTTTAAACAAAAACACAGCCGAGAATATTTCACACTACAGACCTGGATTAAAAGTGAAGGGTTATCAAAATTGTCAATAAAACATTTCTCAGTCAAAATAAGTAAAATATAGGGAAAGTGTCATTGAATGAAATGTGTGGCACCCAGGTCTACTGCTGAGGTTCCTGACAAAGAGCTGCTTTCAATAATGATCAATTTTTAAACAACATGCCACAATTTTAAAATATAAAATGTTAAAATATAACCCCCCACCAACACCACCATCATGTATATTGGACAGTAGGCTAATGGGCCAAAAGAACCTGTTATTTCACAGTTTGTGACCCTGCCAACAATCAGCCAGATCAGAGGCAACAGTATGGGCAAAATTTATGTGTTTTCTTTTAAAATCTGGAAATATCGTAACCGACCAGCCTCCCCTGTTTGAAAGACTACCAGCCGCCACTGATGAGCTGTAATGAAGTTGCAGCAGTTGTTTAAACGTACTCAAGAACCTCCAGATAATTTCCCAAAATAAAAAAATATATATTTATGTAGTGCTTTTAACAAGAAGACGTTGTCGCAAAGCAGCTTTACAGAAAAATAAAGACTTTATAGTATTTAAGCAAGGCTGCCAAGAGCCAGGACACTGCATTTCCCACTGCCTGTGATTTGTATCTCTAGCAAACTAGCATTTTGTGTTTACATCAGTTTTATTCTGTATAAACTAAGGTTGTTAAAAGTAACACTTCTATTAATTCTTTTAAATAGCTTTTTTTTACACTTGTTTTATGAGCCATACCAGCCAACCTAGCATCTACAAATTATTCCTTAAAATATTTCTAGGAAATATGAAAGATGGTATATACTTGCAGCACTAGTAGGGTGTTGCAGCTGTCCTGCTGATTCATGAGCAGAATTAGAAACTATTGCTTGTTTTTTTGTGCCTGGCTGTGTAAGGTAGTGTGGTTGTGACTCTGATTTCACCACTGGGATACATAAACAAGCAATATATGGAATAAACCATACATCCTCAAGGGGCCTGAAACAATGTTGCATCTTTTAATAAAAAGCAGTAGGAAGGACACATTAATTTATGGAAGAGCCTTGTAGTTTACAGTCTCTCCTTGTTTGAATAGCCACTTCAAAAGAGCTTTTGATTCTGTTTGGCACACTGGACTGTTTTATCATACTCTAAAATGTGGTGTATGTGGCAAAGTACAACCCCGATTCCAAAAAAAGTTGGGATAAATTACAAATTGTAAATAAAAACAGAATGCAATAATTTACAAATCTCAAAAGCTGGTATTGTATTCACAATAGAACATAGACAACATATCAAATGTCGAAAGTGAGACATTTTGAAATTTCATGCCAAATATTGGCTCATTTTAAATTTCATGACAGCAATACATCTCAAAAAAGTTGGGACAGGGGCAATAAGAGGCTGGAAAAGTTAAAGGTACAAAAAAGGAACAGCTGGAGGACCAAATTGCAACTCATCAGATCAATTGGCAATAGGTCATTAACATGACTGGGTATAAAAAGAGCATCTTGGAGTGGCAGCGGCTCTCAGAAGTAAAGATGGGAAGAGGATCACCAATCCCCCTAATTCTGCGCCGACAAATAGTGGAGCAATATCAGAAAGGAGTTTGACAGTGTAAAATTGCAAAGAGTTTGAACATATCATCATCTACAGTGCATAATATCATCAAAAGATTCAGAGAATCTGGAAGAATCTCTGTGCGTAAGGGTCAAGGCCGAAAAACCATACTGGGTGCCCGTGATCTTCAGGCCCTTAGATGGCACTGCATCACATACAGGCATGCTTCTGTATTGAAAGTCACAAAATGGGCTCAGGAATATTTCCAGAGAACATTATCTGTGAACACAATTCACCGTGCCATCCGCCGTTGCCAGCTAAAACTCTATAGTTCAAAGAAGAAGCCATATCTAAACATGATCCAGAAGCGCAAACGTCTTCTCTGGGCCAAGGCTCATTTAAAATGGACTGTGGCAAAGTGGAAAACTGTTCTGTGGTCAGACGAATCAAAATTTGAAGTTCTTTATGGAAATCAGGGACGCCGTGCCATTCGGACTAAAGAGGAGAAGGACGACCCAAGTTATCAGCGCTCAGTTCAGAAGCCTGCATCTCTGATGGTATGGGGTTGCATTAGTGCGTGTGGCATGGGCAGCTTACACATCTGGAAAGACACCATCAATGCTGAAAGGTATATCCAGGTTCTAGAGCAACATATGCTCCCATCCAGACAACGTCTCTTTCAGGGAAGACCTTGCATTTTCCAGCATGACAATGCCAAACCACATACTGCATCAATTACAGCATCATGGTTGCGTAGAAGAAGGGTCCGGGTACTGAACTGGCCAGCCTGCAGTCCAGATCTTTTACCCACAGAAAACATTTGGCGCATCATAAAACGGAAGATACGACAAAAAAGACTTAAGACAGTTGAGCAACTAGAATCCTACATTAGACAAGAATGGGTTAACATTCCTATCCCTAAACTTGAGCAACTTGTCTCCTCAGTCCCCAGACATTTACAGACTGTTGTAAAGAGAAAAGGGGATGTCTCACAGTGGTAAACATGACCTTGTCCCAACTTTTTTGAGATGCGTTGTTGTCATGAAATTTAAAATCACTTATTTTTTCTCTTTAAATGATATATTTTCTCAGTTTAAACATTTGATATGTCATCTATGTTCTATTCTGAATAAAATATGGAATTTTGAAACTTCCACATCATTGCATTCCGTTTTTATTTACAATTTGTACTTTGTCCCAACTTTTTTGGAATCGGGGTTCTAAATGACATCAAGTCCATATACACTCACCATCCACTTTAACATGAACACCTGCACAACTAATTATTTATGTAATTAACCAATCAGCCAATCTCTCAATGTGGGGGAGAAGCTTAGGATATTGTCAAGATAAACAAGACAACCTGGTTAATGAAATCTCATCAGACATCATTGATCAGGGCTTGAAAGACAGGGGGCTTTAGTGAGCCCAAATGGAAGAACTAGATATTCGTAGTGGCCCGTAGAAGTGTTCAATGCCGTCTTCCGCTTGTCTCTTTTTCTTATTCGCACCAGGTGATAGGCATTGCTGAAGTCCAGCTTGGTAAAAAACTGAGCCCCCTGAAGTAACTCGAAAGCAGTGGACATGAGTGGTAGGGGATAGCGGTTCTTGACCGTGATAGCCTTAATGCTATCACTTGACTGGCATAGTCAATGCAGGGCCTGCGGGACTTGTCTTTCTTCTCCACAAAGAAGAACCCTGTTCCAGCTGGAGAGGATGATGGATGAATAATGCCAGCCGCTAGAGACTCTGAGATGTATTTGTCCATGGCCTCCCATTCCGGGGGGGAAAGAGAATAGATATGACCCCGGGGAGGTGTGGTTCCAGGTAACAGCTCTATGGCACAATCGTAGGGCCGGTGTAGAGGAAGAGAGGTGGCACGAGCCTTACTAAACACCAAACGAAGGTATAGAAATTCAGAGAGCACATTTGGACAGATCTATTGTCTCATCAGGACTGGTGACAAGAGGAGCCAGAGGACTCTGAGCAGAAGATAGACAGGAGGTCAAGCAATGAGTACTCCAAGAGAGAATGGTCCCATTGCTCCAGTTAATATGGGGGTTGTGGAGGTGTAACCAGGGAAGGCCAAGGACAGTAAACTCAAGGGAGTCGTTCATGGCATAGAATGAAATTGATTTGACATGATTACCTGAAACCTTCAAAGTAACTGGTTCAGAGACCAGGAAAATGGGACTGAATTTGGCCCCATTCAGAGCTCTGGACACAAGGGGGCAATCTAGCTGACGCAAGGCAATGCCCAATTCTTCTGCCCAAGAAGTCCTGATAAAGCTCTGGTCTGTACCAGAATCCATGAGGGCTTGAACTGACTGGACCTTGTTTTGGAATGAAATCTCAACCGTCATCGTTGACCTAGCAGCAAGGCAAGTGTGTGTAGAGACATCCACCTGTATCCCCGCATCTACTGGTGGGCAGACCCTTTTTACTGGGCAGCGGGAGATGAAATGTTCAGACCATCCACAGTAAAAACAGGAACTAGTTTCTTGATGGCATCTTCTTTCCTTTGGGGTTACCTGGGTCCTGCCTAATTGCATGGGCTCTGACTCACCAGGGGCGGTACCCTCCAATGGAGAGGTGACGGTCCTGGGTTCGACCCTTTGGCTCCACCTCCGATCCCTTCTCTGATTGCACAGCAGAAGGCGTGCATCCACTCGACCGCCCAGGTCTGCCAAGCCATCCAGAATGTCAAGGAGGTCATGAGGTGCAATCTCATCCAATATGGCATGATTTAGCCCATGAAAGAAGGCATCACACAAGGCGCTTGCGTTCCAGTCAACTGCTACAGCAAGAGTGCTCAATGGTGTAATCATGAACTAAATGGGCACCTTGCTTCAGCCCCATCAACTGTCTCGTTGCCTCCCTGCCCTTGGGGGAACAGTCAAAAACTTTTTTTTTGCATCTCTTCAGTGAACTCCCTGAACCTCGAACAGCAGGGCACCCTGGCATCCCAAACAGCTGTTCCCCACTCCCGTGCCTTTCTTATTAAGAGCGTGATGACATAAGCTACACAGGAGCTCTTGGATGGGAAGACAGATGCCTGAAGATTCCATGGCTAAGAAGCACTGTGAGAGGAATGAATGGTAGGTCCCGGGTGCACCATCATATGGCTGTGGAGCAAGTAGTCGAGGCTTGTGGGGGGTCAGGCCGGAGGCCGGTTGACTAGTTGGAGCTGGTGCCGGTCAGCCCATGATCAAAGCCTGAAGGCCCTCCATCTGTGAGGAGAGTCTTTGTAGGGTATCAGTGATGGAGGACATGCTCTGGCAAACAGCTATGATCTCTTGCTGTTGAGATGCAAGAGCAGAGCTCTGCTTAGCCAATGCAGATCTGAGAGCATCATAGTCTGCTGGGTCCATGTTGTGGTGGATAAATTCTGTCACGACCCGGAGGCCACGGGAGCAGATTGGACCCAATGAGCAACTACTAGAAATGAACTGAGGTGTACTTGATGTGCACGCTCGTGAGGAGAACAGGCAGGAAGCAGGCACAGCAGCACAGTCCAAAAATCTCTTAGTAAAATCCAAGGAAGAAAGAGCAGAGCAGAGTCACAGGTGACAGTAATCTCAGGTCAAAAACAGAGCCAGACAAAAGAGTCTAAGTCAAAGTCCCAGTCAGAAATCCCAAAAACAGCAGGCAAAAATCTTAATCCAAAAAACGTAATCCAAGTCAGGAAACTGAACATGAACTTGACAAAACTTAGCGGCAAGTATTTATCTGCGTTGTATAATTCTCCTCAGTGTGTTTTATATAGGGTGGATAACAGCAAATGTGTAACAGGTTTGCTGACACAGCGCGGAGAGAATGGGGGAAAATGTGGAGTGGAGCACAAAGGTGCAGGTCAGGATTTGGAAGTTCCGGGCTGGATCGTGACAACGTGTGTGTAAAAATCCTAGGAGATCAGTCATTTCTGAAATACTCAAACCAGCCCATTTGTCACCAACAAGCATACCATGCCTAGTGGCGTTACTTCAACAATCTGCAGTTCCTGGACAACCATGGTCTGATGGATCTGCACCTGAATCTGCTGGAGCAATACTGTGGGCTTGATGGAAAATCGAGACAAGACCAATATTTCTATCTTCCAAAAGAAAGCCAGATCTCCAGAAAAGCAGATACCTGTTTACTGTAAGAAACCGTGCCCTAGAACATTAATTACACTATGATTACCAAGGACTGAAAATCAGTACCTCAATGATCTGGGATCTAAGATTTTATGCAATCAAGAAAAAAAAATCACATGCAGGACTATACTAAATTGGACAAGCATTACACAGAGTATGTGCATGGAAAATTGTTAGAAATATACTAAACGTTCAAAGGCAAATGCCAACAAATGTCTGTCACTCAGAACTAGGCCAATTTCCACTGATTACATACTATAGGGCCAAAAGTATGTGGACACCTGATCATCACACCCAACTGTTGTCATAAAGTTGGGAGTACACAGTTGTCAAAAAATGTCTTTGTATGCTGTAGCATTAAAATGTTCTTCCACAGGAATTAAGAAGCCTAAACCAGTTCCAGAATGACAATGCCCTTTCACACAAAGTGAAGTCCATGAAGACATGGTGTGGAAGAATTCGAGTTGCCCATACAGAGATCTGACTTCAGTCCCACTGAACACCATTGGGATGAACTGGAATGCAAACTGAGCATTAGACCTCCTCACCTGATATCAGTAACTGAAACAAATGCCCACAGCAACATTTCAAAATATAGCTTCAAGCTTTACCATTAGGTAAAGGCTATGTAGCATACTGTATATATTTCGCCTTAAAAGGGGCAGCAAAAGGGGGGACAAACTCTGGAACTGAATATTTAACAAACACATATGATTAGATTTCCACATACTTTTGGCCACATAGTGTACCTATGCAAAAGACCCTTAACATTCTGAATACAGCTAAAATCCAGGAATCAAAATGTGTTACCATATGAAACATTGAAAACCCAAGAGTTCAGCCCTAAATCCAGTCCAATTTGGAAGCTGGTCTTGAGAATCAATAACCCACAAACCTCTGAGACAGCAACCTCAGACCAGCAGTGCTAGTGGGCCCTGAACAGAGAACATGAATTGGCAGAGAATCACCCCACCGTCAAAGATCCAAAACAAAACTAGATCCCGATCATAGACAGGCTCAGTGACCACAGTTTCACCATGTAAAAGGGCAGGTATTTTTAAAAAAGAGAAAGAGAAGAGAGATTTTGTGGTCATTCTAAGGTTGGTGAACTCTGTCTGCCTTGCCCAGGATGGCCTAAGGTGGGCCCCTCCATGGTTAGCCTTATAGACAGCAATTCATCTGCTGGTCAGCATAACAGTACGTATGTCCAGAGGAACGGTGTCTGCACCTAAATGTGGTAACACAAATCTTGGAAAGGTTTGGTAATGTGGAGATGGACTTCTTCACAATGGTCCACCACCGATTATATTATACACTTACCCTCCTGTACTGCTGAGACTTCCCATGTTGCAAAGAATTCAGCAACTAGGCACAGTCTTGCTAATGCCCCAGAATGGCCAGCAATATCTTGGGTTCCATCAGTGGCATTATTAGGCCCCATCACTCAGGGCTATAGCCCCGGATATTTTGAGCCTAGCCCTGGGTATTTTCATCCTCATAAAAGTAAAAGATTAATCGAAAACAACTGACTGAAACAGATCAGATTTGCAGACTTGCAGCGTCCGAAGACGAAGGGGGGGAAGGAGGACATAATTGAGCACTGCACAGTGCATTCAAGCTTTTGGTAACCACCAACAGAAGAAGATTCAGAACTGATTGGAAGATGACTTCAAACTTGGAATCCACTATTGTTGGATTTTTCAAGATAAAAACAGAGGGTAAGTGATGGACCCTGGGTGTATAGACTGTATCAACAATGTAACCTATCGAATTATGTTGATGCACAAAAACTGCTACGCGTCACCTGGTTATGTTGAATTTACAGCAGAGGGTCTGTATGATTAGTGTGCCAGGCGAGCTCAAAAGTTTGAGTGATTTAATGAACATCTACAGTGGTGGTTGATTTGCCCCGACTAAGTTTATTTAACAGATCAATATTTAACAGGTTAATATATTTTTATTAAACTGGTGATAAATTTTACTAGTGATATTTAATAGAAAATTGACACATGCCTCAGTTTCCTGAGACATTATGGGTGTTGATGATGATGATGATGATGATAATAATAATAATAATAATGAGACAGAAACTGAAGTGAAGTACATAAAAGAGCAGTGTAAAAATCAGTAATAAAGATATCATAACCTTTGAATGTGTGTGGGTGATATGTCTTGTAAAGTTAGATATAACCTCCCCAACCTATCTACAATATGCCAATCTCCCTTAAAAAAAAATACTAGACAGGGACACTCTAACGAGTGCAAACCCCGCCTTTTCCCTATTAAAATACATTGGGCGAAAATTTCGAAGTTCTGCCATGACCTTGACCTTTGACCTCCAAAATTTAATGGTTTCCTTCCTGGGTGATTGGCAACACGTACAAAATTTGGTCCAAATCGATCCATTGGTTCTTGAGATATCTTGCAGACACACAGACAGACAGACAGACAGACAGACAGACAGATATACACACACACACAGACTGACGCAGGTGAAAATAATAACCCCTCCGACTACTGTCGGTGGGGTTAATAACAAGCCCCTTGAAAACTTGACTTAGCCCCTGGTCTTTTCAATAGCTAGAGACACCTTTGGGTTCCACTAATGCTTTCACTAGTGGTCAGATCATATAAACACTGTAAATTTGTGCTTGACAACTGTGTGATGATATTTAATGGTGTGATTCTGAGCAGTAATAGACTACATTACAGAGAAGGCTAATCAGTGATAGAAAACACTCCTGCGAGTTTCAGACCAATGAAGAGTTGGAGGAATTAACTCGGTCTGACTCCACCCCCTGGACATCACATACTGCTGGGTCATTTCCACTGTGTGTTTTTTCAGTCCAGATCATCAGTGCGATCTATGTCACTATGAAGCTTTTAAATCACTTAGATGACAATGGGCATAACACATTACTTGAATAAATATGCCTACCTTTTTATTTTACATTTAAACCGTAATGTGCCTGAGAAATCAATGCAGTATTTTAGAGATCAAAATACATGATAGAGAAATATACAGTCATCTCATCTCATTATCTCTAGCCGCTTTATCCTGTTCTACAGGGTGCAGGCAAGCTGGAGCCTATCCCAGCTGACTACGGGCGAAAGGCGGGGTACACACTGGACAAGTCGCCAGGTCATCGCAGGGCTGACACATAGACACAGACAACCATTCACACTCACATTCACACCTACGGTCAATTTAGAGTCACCAGTTAACCTAACCTGCATGTCTTTGGACTGTGGGGAAAACCGGAGCACCCGGAGGAAACCCACACGGACACGGGGAGAACATGCAAACTCCACACAGAAAGGCCCTCACCGGCCATGGGGCTCGAACCCAGACCTTGCTGTGAGGCGACAGCGCTAACCACTACACCACCATGCCGCCATATACAGTCATATATATATATATATATATATATATATATATATATATATATATATATTTTTTTTTTTTTTTTTTTTTAAATATTTGTGATAGGAAACAGGATTATAGCACAAACTGAGTTTACCATGGTACCAATTTTCCTTATAACACCTTGTATTATCCTCCCAACTACAGGGATTAGCATGAATTTAGTATTTGAAAGTTGAGGCTCCCTCTACCAATGATGTTGAATCTGCTTCTGTACTGACTGGATTAGACTCTCCCCCTCTCTCTTCTGGTGCTGTTGCCATCAAATCACAATGTGAGACTTTGCCAAGACAAAGGACAAATGCTTGACGGGGATAAAAACAGCAAGACACATAGATGCAAACAGTGAGTGAAGCACATGGAGCAGGACCTGGAGACGTGGAGCAGGAGTTGAAGAAAACAAGCCTCCCAAAAAGGTTTTGTAACAGAGTCCCTGTTGGCTGTGTTGTATGTGCAAACAATGACAGATGGGAGTGTAAGACTTGGACCATGGAGGACTTTGCACAGGAAGTTGTACTGCACCCTCCAGAGCACTAGATGGCACTAAAGCATTAACTGGTGTGTAGGCAAGTGGCAGGAGAAGAGTCAGAGCAGGAACAAAGACTGGAAATGGATCTGAGACAGAAACTGTTGCTTTATGTCCTAAAAAAATGCAAGGTCTCATGTGTGTAGCCAAATTTTATGATTTCTTTAGCTAATCCCTCATATGGATAATACCTTACATGGGAACTTGCAGACTGGATTGGGGTGGGGTTTTTTTTCCCCCCAACCATTGACAAATTCCAGAAAGTCTGAGAGTTTTATCTCTTGTTTTTTTGCATGTTTGGATTCTTCTGCTAGTACTATCTTGTCTCACAAGGGCACACTTGTTGATTTATTACTGCTCTTGGGGAGACAGGGTATTAGTAGCAAAGCAATTTAAATATCAGTATGGAAAAGTAAAATCAAACCCAGCAAAAAAAAAAAAAGTGCATGAGGATATCCTCTCCTTATGCACATTCATGGACCAATCGGCAAGATGAACTGCAACCAGATACTCTAATGTACAAAAGGAAAGCTCTCTGGCAAATTGCACTGGAAGTCTCATCTCATCTCATCTCATCTCATTATCTCTAGCCGCTTTAACCTTCTACAGGGTCGCAGGCAAGCTGGAGCCTATCCCAGCTGACTACGGGCGAAAGGCGGGGTACACCCTGGACAAGTCGCCAGGTCATCACAGGGCTGACACATAGACACAGACAACCATTCACACTCACATTCTTTGGACTGTGGGGGAAACCGGAGCACCCGGAGGAAACCCACGCGGACACAGGGAGAACATGCAAACTCCACACAGAAAGGCCCTCGCCAGCCCCAGGGCTCGAACCCAGGACCTTCTTGCTGTGAGGCGACAGCGCTAACCACTACACCACCGTGCCGCCCGCACTGGAAGTCTACATTAGCAATTCACATGATTTTGTGGTTATTTATACACAGGGTCATTGTTGTTGATGGATCGAAAGGTGGTAACAATTCTAGTGAATCTACATTGCTCTGGGCCCACGTTTGAGTCCCTAGAATTATGGAAGTGAACCATTTTACTATCCCACTTGCACAACTGATGCAATGCACAACTTGTAAGACACCCTCTGTCTTGCTTATCTGTTACAAGGGGCCAACATGGGACCACCACTGCTCAGATATTAATTGGGTGGTGGGTCATTGTCAGCAAAACAGTGGCACTGACACGATAGTAACATGGTCGTACTTTTTTTTTTTAAACTCTGTGCAAACTTGGGCACAGTCTATGTTATTAGACACAACTGCCATAATGGTCTGTCATGTAAATGTACAGTTGGAGAATATAGGTCATCTTAACACAGTTGGTGTTAATCGTCCAGTACTCCCTCCTTGGTGCCAGTTTCTAAGCATAGCACTGCTGTTGGCAGGAGATTTTAGGTTGGTGGGCAGTTCTCAAACCAACACACACATCTTTTGATGTTTTACAGTATGAAAGTGTTCTTACAGTCTATAGACTGCACACACATGATAATGTGAAATGGACATCATTTGCTAGATAATTAACAGTATTCTATTAACATTGACTGGATATGAGCAGTTGTGCGCTGTGATTGGCTACTACTACTAGGCTATCAGCTAATATACCGTGAGAAGAGAAAAACAAAATGGCAGAGCATGTTGCTGAACCGAGGACGAAATCAAAACTACTTGAAAACAAAATCCCAAAAAATACAAAAAAATGCAACAAAATATGGAATAAAAGTATTTGATGGTAAGAACATATGTTTTTTTTAACTTTTCAACAATTATTATCGCATTTTTTCACAAATTGCTACTGTCATTTCACCGGTTTGTTTACATTCTAAGCGAAAATGATTTTGTCTGACGTTTTGTATAAAGTTTTTATTTATCTAATTTGCAAAAAATAAAAAATGGTCTGTTCCGCAAAATCCAGTGAATGTGGATAGAATAAAAGAGTTGTTTCAATCAATCACATTATACATGGCTTATAGCTAACTCAGCACTATGTGCTTCATCGGCTATCGGCTCATGTACAACTCAATTTCGTGGAATAACTGTTAAATGTACATTAGTTGGAAACGTGTGTGAACTAACACAAGTTAGCTAGCAAAGTAAAGTTACCATTCTTTACATACTGTTGATAATGGAGATGGTGTTCATTTCAGCATAGCTCACTTAGTTAACATAATTGTTCAAAAATACATTACCTGGATATAAAATATTTTCTATTTAGTTGTGGCAAATGTAGATATATCCATCCATTATCTGTAGCCGCTTATCCTGTGCAGGGTCGCGGGAGCCTATCCCTATGGGATATGGGCAAGAGGTGAGGTACACCCTGGACAAGTTGCCAGATCATCACAGGGCTGACATATATTGAGACAAACAACCACTCACATTCACACCTACAGTCAATTTAGAGCCACCAATTAGCCTAACCTGCATGTCTTTGGACTGTGGGGGAAACCGGAGCACCCGGAGGAAACCCACACAGACACGGGGAGAACATACAAACTCCACACAGAAAGGCCCCTGTTGGCCGCTGGGCTCGAACCCAGAACCTTCTTGCTGTGAGGCAACAGTGCTAACCTCTACACCACCGTAGACATAATTATTAAAAACACAATTTGTAAAAATGTCTTATTTACTCTTCCTTGAGTAATCTTTTTGACTGCTAGTTTTATTTTGACTCAAGTGAATTATTACTATAATAGTAATAGTTGCTCAGGTCAGTGTGGTTTGTACTCTTACAACACATGGGTATAGCTGTTATCTGAGTGTTTTATATACCCTCGACTGATTCTGTATACGAATCAATTCATGTTTTCCCCAGATAGTAAAGATTTATTGTTGTTCAAAAGGGAAAAAAAAACTAATTGGGAGGCAATATCCATATCACACATCCTTCAGCATCACATGAACTAATTCAAGCTGAATTCGGGTGTGAATTGCACATTCACACTTATGTGCAAGTTAGAGTAACCAGTTAACCTAATCTGCATGTCTTTGGACTGTGGGAGGAAACTGGAGCACCCAGAGGAAACCCATGCAGACACAAGAAGAACATGCAAACTCCGCACAGAAAGGCCCTGGTCAGCCACGAGGCTCAAACCCAGAGTATTCTTGTTATGTGGCAACAGCACTAACCACTGCACCACCGTGCTGCCTGGTACGCATCAGTAATCATGAATTCAGATATAGAACAAAAGCACGCTGGATATACGTTGTAGATCAGTATTTGAGGAAAATTATTTACTTTTGAATTCTGAGGATTTGGTTGTTAATGTTATAAAGGAGGTTTCAATGCACTCCTTATCAGGGGTCCCTACCGTTGTCCTGATAACTGGTTAGGAAGTTACCAGCCACTTTAATATGAACACCTGTTACCATGCTCATTCAGGGAATGAACATCCTCCTCAAACTTTGGTGTTTTGTAGGTTCTGAGATGCTTTACTGTAAAGAGTGGTTGAATTAAGTTGAGTTGCCCATTCTCTGCTGACGTCTTTCATTACAGATTATTTCTGGCTGCAAAAGAAAAAAAACCTGCCTGCTGTTTTTTGTTTTTCGCACCATTCTATACAAACTCTTGAGACTGTTTTACTTGAGATTAACACTTTCTGAAATACTCAAACCCCTTGTCTGGCACCAACAACCATGTCATTATCAAAGACACTGAGACCAAAATTTCCCCCATTATAATGATTCTTTGAATATTAACTGAAGCCCTTGACATGTATCTGTAGGATTTTAATGCTTTGAACTGCTGCTATCTGGTCAGCTGATTAAATAATTGCATGTATGATCAGGTGCTCAGGTGAAAGTGGATGTTTAATGAATAAGTAATTTGCAAAAGGGGCAGCATGGTGATGTAGTGGTTAAAGTGCATATTCTGGACCAATTTTGGGTTTTTTTTATATGAAAGCATGTCCCTTTACACACTCATCCAGAAAGGTAATTTTGCACAAGGCCATCTGTCTACAGCAGAAAAAAATAAAATAACAAAACGTGTCTGGAAAAATCCCAAGGGAGTCTGGAGCCAGATTCGTGACGTTACCTGCGGAAGCGCCAGCAGGCTGCGCGAGCTTGCATGGTTTCAGTGCACAGCCTGTGTAGACCAAGCGCTCCCATTTCTCTCTCATTGTCCGGTCTTTTGGGAAACGTTGAGTATTAATCCCATCAAGATTGGTGTTGCTACACCCTCCTACGATACATCTGTTAAACATTTTAATAATTACGTGATAACATTGAAGAAATTTGCAGAAAACCACCAGGTCGTTTTCTCATAAACAAACCAGTGCTGACGTAGGATCAGAGGGAGGCATCCCGCAGATGACGTCACGAAAATCAATGTTTCCCGGGAAATTCAAATGCCAAGTTTTTTCAGAGGTGGACCAATTCGCCTCAAATGGCTTGATTTCAACTGAATTTTTCTGGTATTGCGCAAGGTAAAAAAAATTGCAGAGAATGCAGAATGTTACAGATATTTGACCAAAGTTTAATATAAAATAGGAGAATTACATTGATCTTGCTCCTGAATTTACCCGTGATATGCCCTTTGTAGAACCAGAGCAGGTGGGTGGAGCACAGAAGCACGGCAGGCCAGAAATGAGTTCTCAGAAACTTATTTTCTGTTGTATATGTAGCTTTTCAGCTGATTCACTCTCTCACACATGCACACACATGCATTCTGGTCGGGAGAGAGCTCCCTTTCTCTGCTGTCTCCTTTTATATGGCGCGGTCACTGGGGAAGACACACAAACACAGGTTAATTCATGTTAGGTGCAGTGATTCTGCCACTTACCTTCCCTGACTCTGCCCTCCATTCACAGACTGACGCTTGACCATGCCCCTGCTGCCACATACCCCCACTGCCCGACTCAGGCCGGGGAGCCGTCCGGCCTGCAGCTGACTCCCCCCCCGGACGGGAGATGAAATCCGCCACGACCATCTGCGCCCCTGGCCTGTGGACCACCTCGAACTTAAACGGCTGTAGTGCCAGATACCAACGGGTGATCCGCGCGTTGGCATCCTTCATGCGGTGGAGCCACTGGAGGGGCGTGTGGTTCGAACAGAGGGTGAAAGAGCGTCCCAGTAGGTAGTAACGGAGGGCGAGGACCACCCACTTGATGGCAAGGCACTCCTTTTCTATGGTGCTGTACCGGCCCTCACGCACTGACAGCTTCCGGCTGATGTACAGCACTGGACAGTCCTCCCCCTCCACCTCCTGGGACAGAACAGCCCCCAGCCCTCTGTCCAACACGTCTGTCTGCAAAACAAAGGGGAGAGAAAAGTCAGGAGAGTGTAATAGTGGCCCCCCACACAGTGCAGTCTTTACCTCAGAGAAAGCCCGCTGGCATTGCTCCGTCCACTGGACCGGATCTGGTGCCCCCTTTTTAGTGAGATCAGTCAGCGGGCTGGTGACGTCCGAATAATTAGGTATAAACCTACGATAGTAGCCAGCCAGCCCCAGGAACTGTCTCACCCCCTTTTTGGTCTTGGGCCTCGGGCAGGCTGCAATCGCTGCTGTCTTATTGATTTGGGGACGCACCTGCCCATTGCCCAAGTGGAAGCCCAGATACTGTACTTCCACCCACCCAATCGCACACTTCTTCGGGTTGGCTGTGAGACCTGCTCGCCTCAGCGACCTAAGGACGGCCCTTAGGTGTTTTAGGTGTTGCAACCAGTCATTACTATAAATAATGATGTCGTCCAAGTATGCGGCCGCGTGGGGGCGGAGGACCCTGTCCATAAGCCGCTGGAACGTAGCGGGCGCCCCAAACAGCCCAAAAGGAAGTGTGACGAACTGGTGTAAGCCAAACGGTGTGGAAAAGGCCGTTTTCTCTTGGGATAGAGTCAAGGGGATCTGCCAATATCCCTTTGTCAAATCCAGTGTCAAATAAAAACGAGCCGTGCCTAGTCGATCAAGCAACTCGTCAATACGAGGCATTGGGTACGCATCAAATTTAGACACCGCGTTGACTTTTCTATAGTCCACACAGAACCGGACTGACCCGTCGGCCTTGGGAACCAAGACCACCGGGCTGCTCCAGTCACTGTGGGACTCCTCGACGATGCCCATTTCGAGCATGGCCTCGAGTTCTTTCCGAACCACCTTTTTTTTGTGTTCGAGCAATCTGTAAGGGTGGGTGCGCACTACCACCCCCGAGGGTGTCTCAATGTGGTGTTCTATGAGGTGGGTTCGGCCGGGCAGGGGCGAGAATACGTCAGAAAATTCTGTCTGCAACTGGGCGACCTCTGTGAGTTGGGTCGGGGAGAGGTGGTCTCCACAGGGGACCGGAGCGATGGGTGATGTCAATTTTCCTTTTTGAACCTCCGGCCCCAGCTCCGCCTTATCTGGAACCACCGACACCAACTCCACGGGGACCTCCTCGTTCCAAAGTTTTAACAGATTGACGTGGCAAATCTGTAACGCCCCACCCCTGTCCGTTCGCCGCACCTCATAGTCGATGTCCCCAACTCACCGTGTGACCTCAAAGGGTCCTTGCCACCTGGCGATCAATTTGGAGCTCGATGTGGACAACAACACAAGTACTTTATCTCCCGGTGTGAATTCCCTAAGGTGCGTGCCCCTGTCGTACAGACAGACTTGATGTTCTTGGGCCTGCCGCAAATTCTCCTGGGTTAGGTGTGTGAGTGTGTGGAGTTTGGCGCGCAGGTCGATAACGTATTGAATTTCATTTTTACTTGTTGAAGGTTCCTCCTCCCAATTTTCATGCAGCACATCTAGAATGCCACGCAGCTTACACCCGTATAATAATTCGAATGGGGAGAACCCATGGAGGCTTGTGGGACCTCTTGCACTGCGAATAACAGGGGCTCGAGCCATTTATCCCAGTTGCATGCGTCCTCACTTACAAATTTCCGAATTATGTTCTTGAGGGTGCGATTGAACCGTTCAACTAAGCCATCCATTTGTGGGTGATACACGCTGGTGCGGATAGACTTAATTCCCAGTAACCCATACAGTTCATGCAGTGTGCGTGACATAAACGTAGTGCCTTGATCAGTCAGAATCTCTTTGGGGATTCCGACCTGGGAGATGATGCGGAAGAGCGCTTCTGCAATACTACGTGCTGAGATATTGCGAAGAGGCACTGCTTCCGGATATCGCGTTGCATAGACCACCAGGACTAAAATAAAGCGATATCCTCGTGTTGACCGATCTAATGGCCCGACGAGATCCATCCCAATTCTTTCGAACGGGGTCTCGATTAATGGCAGAGGGCGCAAAGGCGCTTTTGGAATGGCCGCGGGATTTACTAACTGGCATTCGCAGCACACCGTACACCACCTACGGACATCGCCGCGAATCCCTGGCCAATAGAACCGGGCCATTATTCGGGCTAGTGTCTTATCCTGCCCTCAGTGTCCGGCCATGGGATTAAAGTGAGCTGTCTGGAATATAAATTCCCGGTGGCTCTTTGAGATTAAAAGCTGCGTTATAGGTTCCTTAGTCTGAGTGTCCTGCGTCACTCGGTATAATCTATCCTTAATAATGGAAAAATAGGGGAAGGACGGGGTGGCATTTGGCTGGAGCATTTGACCATCGATTACTCTTACTTGGTCAAACGCATGCCGCAGAGTCTCGTCTCGTGACTGCTCTAACAGGAAATCCGCGAGGGATTCCCCGAGAAAGGGAGGAGGAGCATGCTGCTCCTCACTCTGACGCGGTGATGACGTAGACGGCTCTGTGACAGCTGCTCCCGCCAATGCCGCACCGGGACCACCCCCCGCTAAATTATGGCAGGCCCCACTCTTCACTAAATGTGACATTAATTCCCTAAATCCCAGCCAATCAGTCCCCAAAATTATTGAGTGGGTAAGGTGAGGATTAACCGCCACCTTTACTCTAAATTTCTCCCCTTGAAATAGAATGTGGACCGACACTAAAGGGTAGTTGTGAACATCCCCGTGCACACACAACACCTTCACCAATTGTGCTCTCCCCAGTGCTTCATCTTGCACCAGGCTTTGGTGGATTGAGGTCTGATTACAGCCGGAGTCCACCAAAGCCTGATATGTATCCCCTTGGATACTCACCGTTATGCGATACGCTCCAGCCCAATCGAGGGCGGTCCCTGGCACGTCGGGGATCCGGACCATTGCGCCCACCTCCATTGCCAAGCACTGATGCTGGAGGTGCCCCGGCTCCCCGCAGCACCAGCATACCGGCCCAGGCTCTCCCTCTGCACCGGTGTTTCGGAGCTCACTGACCTGAGGGGGGGAAGACACAGACATGGAAGTAGGAAACGGTAGGGCACCGCGGGTGCGGCGGGCCGGCTGGGGTGGAGCCGGCCCCCACCTCCGCAGTGGAGGAATGGGGTGAGGACGAGAAACAGAAGGGGAGAGAGAGAGAGAAGAGAGGGGAGAAGAGGAGACATGCTGTCCTGCCATCGGAACAGCCGCCATATGGTCCTCTGCCAGCTCAATGGCCTGATCCAGCGATGCTGGGTGATGGCACTGGACCCACTCCGCTGTTCCTTCCGGAAGTTGGGTGATTAATTGTTCCAGCGCCACCAGGTCGATGATTGCCTCGGCGCTGCGGTTGTTGGCCCTTAGCCACCGCCGGCAGGCGTCTCGGAGTTGCTGGCCAAATGCGAACGGCCGGCTGACCTCCTCCAGGTGCAGCACGTGGAAACGCTGCTGTTGCTGTTCCGGGGTGCGCTCCACACATTGGAGGACGGCCCTATGGAGGTCGGCGTAGACCAGCCGGCTGTCGGCGGGGAGCTGTAGCGCGGCCAGCTGCGCCTCGCCCATTAGCGGGGGGGGGGAGGTGCGCCGCACGCTGTTCCACCGGCCAACCCCATGCCTCTGCTGCCTGCTCAAAAAGAGCGAGGAAGGCTTCGGGGTCGTCGTGTGGACTCATCTTCATTAGGGTGAGGTGGGGAGGGTCCGCGGCGGTGGTGATGGTGGACCCCGCCAACACGAGCAGGTGCCGGAACGCCTGGCAATCTTCCTGCTGTGCCAGCACCAGGGCTTCGAACTGTTGTTCCTGCTCCTTCCGGAGGGCGACCAGCGCCTGGTGCTGGCTCTGTTGGGCCGAGGCGAGGGCATGGACCAGGTCCTTGAAGGGGGAGGACTCCATGGAGCTGTCTCCTTCTGTGCTCCGTCCCGGGTTTCGGCACCATTGTAGAACCAGAGCAGGTGGGTGGAGCACAGAAGCATGGCAGGCCAGAACTGAGTTCTCAGAAACTTTTATTTTCTGTTGTGTATGTGGCTTTTCAGCTCATTCACTCTCTCACACACGCACACACATGCATTCTGGTCGGGAAAGAGCTCCCTTTCTCTGCTCTCTCTCTCCTTTTATAGGGCGGGGTCACTGGGGAAGACACACAAACACAGGTTAATTCACATCAGGTGCAGTGATTCTGCCACTTACCTTCCCTGACTCCGCCCTCCATTCACAGACCGACGCTTGACCACACCCCCGCTGCCACACCCTTTAACATTGTTGCCTCACAGCAAGAAGGTTCTGGGTTTGAGCCCTGTGGCTCACAAGGGCCTTTCTGTGTAGAACTTGCATGTTCTCCCTGTGTCTGTGTGGGTTTTCTCTGGTTTCCCTCACAGTCCAAAGACATGCAGTTAGGTTAACTGGCTACTTTAACTTGCCCGTAGGTGTGTGTATGAATGTGCAGAAAGGAATCAGCCACCCTACTGCTGCAGTTTTGGCCAAGTCAACCAAACATGGTTGCCTCAAGCCCAGATTGGGTTTGGCAGTGATGAGGATGACTTTGCAAAAGTTTTAGGCACCCTAAATTTTTTTAATGCAAACTTTTTTATAGATTTTAATTTGATGACTTCTACTGTACATTATCGAGTCACTGCGAGCTGACCTAGTGGTTAGCATGTCCGCCTCTCAACTGGGAGTTTGGGAGTTCTAGTTGCGGTCAGGTAATATCAAAGACCATCATAAAAATGGTACCTATTGCTGTCTGGCAAGGCATGCTGCAATACAGATGCAAGTCAAACTCTCACAGTTACCAGAGGACCAGCTCCCCACTGTAACCCTAGGTGACAGGCTGAGGGCTATAGAAGCGGAGATTGGCACTGCCCAATGTGCCTTAAGGGCCTGGGATGGCAGACTGTCTGGGAAGACCAGGTCCTGGCACAGGAGGGACTTTGACGAAGAAGAAACCTTTATTTGTCACATGCACACTTCAAGCACAGTGAGATTCATCCTCTGCATTTAACCCATCTGAAGCAGTGAACACATGCACACACACCCAGAGCAGTGGGCAGCCACACTACAGTACCCAGGAAGCAGTGCTCAAGGGCACTTCAGCCCAAGACCGCCCCATGTTAACCTAACTTGCATGTCTTTGGACTGTGGGGGAAACTGGAGCACCCGGAGGAAACCCACACAGACACGGGGAGAACATGCAAACTCCACACAGAAAGGCCCTCGCCAGCTGCTGGGCTCGAACCCAGAACCTTCTTGCTGTGAGGCGACAATGCTAACCACTACACCACCATGCTGCCCTTTTTTTATTTAATTTTTTTAAGAAGAATTATTGAGTCAGTGCAAAGAAAAAAATAGATTTCCAAATATTAGTTTTCCAGCAATAAATTAAATGTTAGAGAAATATGTTTGGATGTCAATAAAGAAAGCAGCATATTACTGTACATCAGAAACATCCATCCATCCATTATCTGCAGCCGCTTATCCTGTTCTACAGGGTTGCAGGCAAGCTGGAGCCTATCCCAGCTGACTATGGGCGACAGGCACCCTAGACAAGTCGCCAGATCATCGCAGGGTTAACACATAGACACAAACAACCATTCACACTCACATTCACACCTGCGGTCAATTTAGAGCCACCAAGGATGGTTCATCATGGTGGTTTTGGTTGTGTATTTATACTCATGGTTCTGTGTGCATGGCTGCATGTGCTGTATATGTTTTTATGTTTACCTGCAGGTGTGTGTCTGTACATGTATTGATATTTATTATATCCAAAAACATTTATAGTCACCCCAGTTTGTCTTTCTACTTCTTTAGATAACTGCAGTGAACTTGCATGCCGATTTTCTTCAACCCTTCTCATCAGAAGACGCTCCTGTCGAGGTGTTAACTTCCGTGGACGACCTGGACGTCTCTGTGAGATGGTTACAGTTCCATCTTTCTTAAATTTTTGTACCACTTTTGCTACAGTATTCTGACTGATAAGTAAAGCTTTGCTGATCTTTTTGTAGCCTTCACCTTTGTGGTGTAAAGAAATTATTTTCTTTGGGGAATTCTGAAGAGACAAGTTGAGCATCACTCTCCATCCAGCATCCAGTCACTAAAAGAGGTCATTGTTGAAGAATGGAAAAAGATTGATGTTGCAAAATGTCGCCAACTTGTTCATTCCATGCCTAGAAGACTTGGTGCCGTCATTAAAAATCATGGAGCCCATACAAAGTACTAGATGTAGTAGTTTTTGTTGTGGGGTGTACTCATTTTTGCACCACGCTAATTTGAGTAAAACTGAAAAAATGTGTAATCTAAGTTTATATTATTAACCTTACTTTCATGTTATAAGTTAAACAGATGGTCTATTAAACTTTGTCTTGTCAACATTTTGGAAATTGTTTGTGTTCATTGAGATATTGTTTAAAATGCTAGGTTTCACGGGTGGCACGGTGGTGTAGTGGTTAGCACAGTCGCCTCACAGCAAGAAGGTTCTGGGTTCGAACCCAGCGGCTGTGTGGAGTTTGTATGTTCTCTGCATCATGGGGTGGTTTCCCCCACAATCCAAAGACATGCTGTTAGGTTAATATAGGACGGCCTTGGGCTGAGGCACCTAACTGTGCGCTGTTAGCATGGCTGTGTGTTCACTGCTTCAGATAGGTTAAACGCAGAGGAAATTTCACAAGTGTGTGATGAATAAACTTTCTTTTCAAAGGGGGTGTACTCATTTACGCTGAGCACTGTATGTCAGTAAAGAAAGCTTTTAGATTTTCTGCTCCAAGTACATGGAATAGTCTGCAGGCAGAGCTCAAACTTCAAAGTCTGGTATCTCTGAATGCATTCAAATCCATGATAAATTCCATTACATCCAGGCTTCAGGAGTGCAAATGTTTTATTGGAGAGCAAATATCTGACTAAACCTTGTAAATTTACTAGTTTTGATTTTGAACTTCAGGTTTTGTCTGTTTTGATGTGACGATGTAATTATGTTTTTGTTTGTGTTGATGTGGCGATGTTTTGTTGTGCTTGTTGTGACGATGTGATGGAACTTCATGTACTGCCATTCTTGGCCAGGTCTCCCTTGTAAAAGAGATTGTGATCTCAATGGGACAAACCTGGTTAAAATAAAATAAAATAAAATAAAAAAAAAGCAGCATATTACTGTACATAAGAAACACTTTCAGACAGAAGAAGAATAACACTGGGTTTTGGTGCAAAATTAAGCAAGTGTCCAGAAGAACCATGGCTGGTTCTGTATGATACTTGGTAAAACTTAGAACTGATAATGTTTCCTTTTAAAACTAAATTTTTTTTTTTTTTAAGCAAAGGGTCGATTCACACCAAACACTGACTTTGTTTATAGTCATTATCATACATGTCAACCTTTGGTCAATCAAACCTGTATAACCAACCTCCAAAATCCGTATTTCCCTTATAAAATCCGTATAAGATGCGAATTAAAATAATTTACCTAAAATTTGAATGATAATTAACAATGATATATCCAAGTTACTTTTTATTCAATATTAATAACAATAAACCTTCAGAATGAATACAAAGCTCCAATGTTCGACAAAAACACAAAGTGTCATGCTAACGTTCTGAATTGTACTCCATGACAGCTTTTTTTAGCAGTCTGCACCAATACCTCACTAGGCTGCATGTCACAGCAAGTGTCTGTGTTGATCTTGCCGGAGTGCCCATTCAGAATCTTTTCAGTCGCTAGTGAAAGTCGCTCAGGTGGAAATACGCGTTTCAAACAAAATGTTACTTCCCGGTTGGCGGGATTCTCGCAATGCGGTGTGCGCATGATCAGAAGTGGAACGAAGTCTCGCTACCACAAGATAACGCGCGATTTCATAAAACTCTTTACTAGTACGTTTGTAAATGTGATGCGCTCTTTTATCATCGTGGGAATTGATTATAGCTCTAAATAAATATTGAAGTTTTTTTAAAGAATCCGTATAACTTTATTTGTACGCCCGTATACTACGTTTATTGAATCAAATCCGTATAAAATACGGACATTCCGTATAGGTTGACATGTATGCATTTCTTCTGCACACTTCCTATTATTATTATTATTATTCACCAGAACTACTGCATGTGCAGCGTCGACATTTCCAGCAGCTCACTGATCCCTGACCAGACTCTGGCATCCGTGTTTTCACTCTTTCTTGTTCTTTCTATGTTTATAAACAGACCAAGGGGCCAATGGTCAGTCGGTAATGACGTCACCACACCCCAAACCTGCGTGAGCACCGAAGCGCTTCTTAATTCCGCACGGAAAGCGTGAGATGAGAAACACGGCGGTGTTCGAGCCGCAATGGCGCTCACAGTCTGACAATCCGCCGCCGTGTTCTCATATTCTTCACTGCCACATGTAACGCACGTGTCGTCCGGTTCCAGGAAATGCACAAGGGTTAACTGTTTGTGCGCCGGATCCGAGCCTGGCTCTCGAGACCGTGATCAAACTATTTACACGTCAATAAGACGCGAAACTCAACTTTCGAGCAATGCGATCTGAGTGGCAGTGAAAACAGGCGGAGAAAGAAAGAGATGTGAAACGGGTGGGATTTTGCTGTGCACGAGACTCCCGGAAGGTAATCCAGGTCGGGTGTTGTGTCTCGCGCGCATCTCCGGTGTTGTGACTCCCCGCAGCAGAGCGAGGCGGAGGCGCTGCCCGACTCTCAGCCATTTCTACAAGTTCCTCTTCAACTTCTTTCCCCCTTCTTTTAAAAACACACAGGAGGAAACAAACAAAAAAAAGATGGCTGATTATGCGGACGACACCGGAGCGCGCGCTCTGCTGGCCCTGAAGTCCGCGCCGTGCAGTCCGGTAAGAGGAGCGAGTCCACCAGCGGCGCACGCGCTCTCGCTCTCCATTTCCCCTGCGCCCGCGCCTCTTCCGGCGCAGGCCGCGCTCGCGCGCCTCCACGGCCGCGACTTTGAGTTCGTGATGCGGCAGCGCGCCGTCACTGTGGGACGCAACTCGTCACACGGATCCGTGGATGTCAACATGGGCCACTCGAGCTTCATCTCGCGGCGCCACCTGCAGATCACCTTCGAGGAGCCCGACTTCTACCTGCGCTGCCTGGGCAAGAACGGCGTGTTCGTGGACGGTGTGTTCCAGAGGAGAGGCGCGCCGCCGATCCGCTTACCCACAGAGTAAGTCTCAACCTCATCCTCATCCTCCTCATCCTCCTCCATGAGCCCCTGCAGTAACTGGGATTTGTGCAGCTGAACTACAAACAGTTCATCCTGACAACACAAGCCATGTTTCATTGTTTTTACTGCACTGTCAAACCTAAGGCGTTTTACTCTCCCCACCCACACCTAGTGCTTGTGGTACAGTAAACAAACCTTAAAAATCAATATACTGTGTCTGTCTGTTCATCTGTCCTCAGATCTATATATCTAAGACAGCCTTTTATTATCCCACAAGAGGAAATTTACATTGTTACAGCAGCAAAGACAAAAAGATTAGTGTAAAAGTCCTCTAAGTATACATAAAAAGCATATATAGGACAGTGATTACCACTGTCGCATCAGAACCAAGAAGGTTCTGGGTTTGAGCCCAGCAGCCATCGAGGGCCTTTCTGTATGGAGTTTGCATGTTCTGTCCGTGTCCACATGGTTGCCACTGTCTCCTCAGAACTAAGAAGGTCCTGGGTTTGAGCCCAGCAGCCGTCGAGGGCCTTTCTGTATGGAGTTTGCATGTTCTGTCCGTGTCCGCATGGTTGCCACTGTCGCCTCAGAACTAAGAAGGTCCTGGGTTCGAGCCCAGCAGCTGGCGAGAGCCTTTCTGTATGGAGTTTGCATGTTCTGTCCGTATGGTTGCCACTGTCACCTCACAACCTCAGAACTAAGAAGGTCCTGGGTTTGAGCCCAGCAGCCATCGAGAGCCTTTCTGTATGGAGTTTGCATGTTCTGTCCATGTCCGCATGGTTGCCACTGTCGCCTCAGAACTAAGAAGGTCCTGGGTTCGAGCCCAGCAGCTGGCGAGAGCCTTTCTGTATGGAGTTTGCATGTTCTGTCCGTATGGTTGCCACTGTCACCTCACGACCTCAGAACTAAGAAGGTCCTGGGTTTGAGCCCAGCAGCCGTCGAGGGCCTTTCTGTATGGAGTTTGCATGTTCTGTCCGTGTCCGCATGGTTGCCACTGTCGCCTCACGACCTCAGAACTAAGAAGGTCCTGGGTTCAAGCCCAGCAGCCAGCGAGGGCCTTTCTGTATGGAGTTTGCATGTTCTGTCCATGTCCGCATGGTTGCCACTGTCGCCTCACGACCTCAGAACTAAGAAGGTCCTGGGTTTGAGCCCAGCAGCCGTCGAGGGCCTTTCTGTATGGAGTTTGCATGTTCTTCCCGTGTCCGCATGGTTGCCACTGTCGCCTCAGAACTAAGAAGGTCCTGGGTTCGAGCCCAGCAGCCGGCGAGAGCCTTTCTGTATGGAGTTTGCATGTTCTGTCCGTGTCCGCATGGTTGCCACTGTCGCCTCAGAACTAAGAAGGTCCTGGGTTCGAGCCCAGCAGCCGGCGAGAGCCTTTCTGTATGGAGTTTGCATGTTCTGTCCGTGTCCGCATGAAAGAAAGAAAGCACAACTTTATTCATCACACACTTGTGAAATTTCCTCTCTGCATTTAACCCACACATGCGCGCGCACACATACCCAGAGCAGTACGCAGCCATGCTAACGGCGCCCGGGGAGCAGTCAAGAGTTAGGTGCCTCGCTCAAGGCCGTCCCATATTAACCTTACTGCATGTCTTTGGACTGTGGGGGGAAAACGGAGCACCCGCAGACATGGGGAGAACACGCAAACTCCACACAGAAAGGCCCTTGCCGGCCGCTGGGTTGCTGTGAGGCAACCGTGCTAACCACTACACCACCGTGCCACCCAGGGTTTCCTCAGGGTGCTCCGGTTTCCCCAAAGACATGCAGGTGGCTTTAAATTGACCGTAGGTGTGAATGTGTGTCTATGTGTCAGTCCCGCGATGACCTGGCGACTTGTCCAGGGTGTACCCCGGCTCTCACCCACAGTCAGTTGGGATAAGCTCCAGCTTGCCTGCGACCCTGTAGAACAGGATAAGCGGCTCCAGATAATGATTGGATGGATTAAAGAAATAACTACAAAATTTAGAGATAAAAATGAACAGGTTTGCAGATATTACGAAGGTGGAATTGCACGTGTAAGTATTGCACAGGTATTATTACCAGTCTTGTACAAACCTATCTAGATATCCTTCTGTAACCTAAATGTAGTGTCATGTTATTTACAGTTGAGGCCTAACAGTTGCTCCACTGCCTCTTTACAAGTAAAGATAGCTTAAAAGCTACTTAAGCCTGCAATGAATCGGATTAATAACTCCGATCCTTAACTAGGGCAGTGTTGGGCAGTGGTGCATTATATTACAGAAGCTGTATGATTTGTAAACATGCGTCCTATAAAGGTCGACATGGTTAAACCAGAGATGAGATGTGTGTAAGTGGTTGTACTTTGACAACAGCAGTGTGAGGGGTGTGTGTGTTGCTTTGATTGGCTGGGAGTAGAGCTCCACCTCAGCATGGGGTGGTTAGACAAGCCACACATACATACTGTATATACACACACACACACACACACACACACACACAGCCCAACCACCACATTTATTTTAGCAAAAAAAAAAAGAAACATGAGCTCCATGCCAACAACGGCTTACACACGTCATGCGTGTGGTGTTTCAGCTCAGACCGTCAGGAGTTGTGCTCAGACAGCGCTTGATTTCTCGGCATAAAAGCAGTTTTTGCAAGCAGTTGTGATCCTTTTATATAACGCAAGTTGATCTTCAAATCTCCATGAAGTGTCCGAGTGGTTTCCGGGTCCATTCAGGGCCTGATATATGCTTAATTTCTAATCTGTGTTTTGTTTTTACATGCTTGTATTAAAGTGCCCTCGGTGAAGATTAGACTACACAATATATATTAGCCTAGTCACGCAAGCGAGCAAAATACAGAAACAGCTAAACAATTAGAGAATGCTAAACGTATAAAATAAATTAATGATTATCTCCTTTTTTCGTTTTTCGTATTTGTTTATATGATGTTCGTTCAATTTGTTGCATGTCGTTTTGATGCTCTGTCGCCACTTAACACGATCAGCAACAAAGTCAGACCATGTATTGAGCAAACCACCAACTTTTTAATAAACTTTTACAATTGTCTTTAAAACGTAATCTTGGACGCCCGACCGTTCTTGCACCTTCTGCTAATTCACCGAACATTAACATTTTGACCATTCGAGTGTCCTCCATCCGAGCAACATGTCCAAGCCAACGTAGACGATTTTTGGCGAGGAGGACTTCGATATCCTCTGCTCCGGCTCTTTTCAAAACTTCTTCGTTGCTAACGAAGTCATCCCACTTGATATTCATGATTGATCAGAGGTGTCGTCGTTGGATAGTGCGTAGCTGTTTTATTTCATGGGCGTACAACGACCAAGATTCACTTCCATATAGAAGGATCGGTAATAGACACTGAATGTAAACATTTACTTTTGTTTTTATGGTTAGATTGTGTTTGTCAAAAACTCGTTGTTTCAGTCGCCCATAAGCACTTGATGTGTTCTGTATACATGTGATCAGCTCCTGCTTCAGAGTGCAGTCTTTCGAAACATAACTGCCCAGGTATTTGAAGTGATTGACGTTGACCAGTTTTTCATCATCAATGAAAAAGTCTGTATAAGACTACACAAATTCAGCTCGATTTTAACATGATTAACTTTGTTGTGACTTGCAAATTTATAGCATCTGGCCCGAATATGAACGTTGGGAACATCGGATGGGCCTTATTGTGTGACCTAATCGAAGAAGAGTGATGATGCGTCTGGGACGTCCCTGACGAAAAGTCAAGAAAATGTCAGAGTTTTTTGTATTTTCTTGCCTAGTTTGACATCTCTTTACAACATGGTCCTTGATATTCTTTCTGTAGTCATGATTGACAATTTCTTGACCCTCCTCCCTGACAGGACGTGAATGATGATTGGTCAGGGTCAAATCTGTAGTGTTGTCAGTCTCCCTGACTGTGATGCGACAAAAAGTTCTGGCACTTTGATTGTCTAATCTGACATGGTGATCATCGTGAAAGACAAAAATATTGTGTAGTCTGATCCTGGTATTGGATTATTTAATTTTGTGTTAAATATATAAATACATCTCATGGATTGCATCTAACATGCCTGCAACGAGCAAGCTGAATCGGCTAGCAAAATTGCAAGTGTTTTGATATTATAGATACACTATATGGCCAGGGCGGCACAGTGGGGTAGTGGTTCACACTGTCACCTCACAGCAAGAAGGTCCTGGGTTCGAGCCCCGTGGCCAGCGAGGGCCTTTCTGTGTGGAGTTTGCATGTTCTCCCCGTGTCCGCGTGGGTTTCCTCCGGGTGCTCTGGTTTCCCCCACAGTCCAAAGACATGCAGGTTAGGTTAACTGGTGACTCTAAACTGACCGTAGGTGTGAATGTGAGTGTGAATGGTTGTTTGTCTCTGTGTGTGAGCCCTGCGTTGACCTGGCGACTTGTCCAGGGTGTACCCCGCCTTTCGCCCGTAATCAGCTGGGATAGGCTCCAGCTTGCCTGTGACCCTGCACAGGATAAGCGGTTACAGATAATGGATGGATGGACTGTATGGCCAAAAGTTTGTGGACACCTGACCATCATCATGCTCCTGAGGCCCCTTTTCCACCAAAGCAGTTCCAGGGCTGGTTCGGGGCCAGTGCTTAGTTTGGAACCGGGTTTTCTGTTTCTACTGACAAAGAACTGGCTCTGGGGCCAGAAAAACCGGTTCCAGGCTAGCACCAACTCTCTGCTGGGCCAGAGGAAAGAACCGCTTACATCAGCGGGGGGGGCGGAGTTGTTAAGACCAACAACAATAACAAGACCGTGAAAGATCGCCATTTTTAAGCGACAAGAAGCAGCAGCTGTACAAACGTGAAGTCATCCATTATTATTATCGTTGTTGTTGCTGCTGCTTCTTCTTCCGCGTTGTTTTTGCTTCGATATTCGCGCCAAGGTTTATGCAAACGTAGCGACGTAACTGACGTATACAGCGACGTAATGACGTATACAGCGACGTAACTGACGTATACAGCGACGTAATGACGTGGCTTCCCTTAGCACCGCGAGCTATGGAAAAGCAAACTGGTTCTCAGCTGGCTCGCAAGTTGAACAAGTTGTGAACCAGCACCAGCACTGGCCCCGAACCAGCCCTGGAACTGATTTGGTGGAAAAGGGGTATATGTGGGTTTTCACCAAACTGTTACCACAAATTTAGAAGCACACAATTCTCTAGAATGTCTCTTTGCTGTAGCATTACAGTTCCCCTTCACTGGAACTAAGACACCCAAAACTGTTCCAGCCATGACAATGCCCCTGTGCACAAAGCACTCCGTGAAGACATGGTCTGCCAAGGTTTGGGTGGAAGAACTCGAGTGTTTTGTACAGATCTCTGACCTCATCATCCCTACTGAACACCTTTGGGATGAACTGGAACGCTGAATGCACACCAGGCCTCCTCACTAGACGTGCCTGACCTCACTAATGCTCTTGTAGCTGAATGAACACGCATCCCTACAGCCACACCCCAAAATCTAGTGGAAAGCTTTCCCAGAAGAGTAGAGGTTATTATAAGAAGAAATGGGGTACCAACTCTGTCTATGGTTTTGGAATGGGCACATATGGGTGTGATGGCTAGGTGTGCACATACTTTCAGGCATATAGTGTTGGTTTGTTGCATGGAAAAACATTGTTTCATATGTCCTAAATATAAAGGCAGACTAAATTGTTGACGAACCTACAGCATCCTCTTCGGTTGCTCTGAGGTTAAATCTGCACTGTGGCTTGGTCTTGGAATGCAAGTATGCAACTTTCAGCCATCACATTATCAGGACAGAGCCATCTCCTTATTAAATTTGACAGCTTGAGTGAAAAAAAGCTTTCTGATAGCTAGCTATGGCGATGTACGTTGTGCCACTAAATGAAAATGAGAAAACAAAAACTTGGTTTATTGGCAATAAAATACTGACTTGGTTGTTTGTAATTGTTTCACTACACAAAGGTCTAAAAATCAGAAGATTCATGCTTACAAAAATGGAAATAAAAAAAACTTTGCTCTTATATGTTCTTTTGATTTTATTATTGGAAATATGTTCAAAAAGTATGTATTTATAAGCATAAACAAATAATGTTTGGAAAAAAAAAAAAAAAAAATATATATATATATATATATATATATATATATATATATATATATAAATTTGCTGCAAAGCTCTTGTTGGCACTTGAGCTTTGAGAAATCGACAGTAAGATGTAATTAGCTTTTTGCAGCACTGTGGTTTAATTTCAGCCCAATTCTTTTGGCAAACTGTCTTCAATTCCCCAAGCTTATGAAGGTGCTTCTGATGGACTTGCGATTTCAAAATCCTCCAGATGTTTTCAATGGGATACAAGTCAGGAGACTCGGCTTGGCTAGGCCATGTTGAGTTTGGGGTCATTGTCTTGTTGATACGACCATCTTCTCTGCAGGTTCAGTTTCTTGGCCGGTGAAATTAAATTCCTCTCTCGTACCTCATGGTACATCCTTTCATTCATGTTTCCTTTGCCATGTAATACCCCAGTACTGTTTGCAGAGATGCAGTCCTGTATCATGATGCTCCCATATCTGTACTTCACAGCGGGTATGATGTTCTGGGGATCATCTTTCTCCAACCATAACAAGGGGCTTTATTGCCAAATAGTTTCATCTGACCAGAATATATTGTTCCAAAAGAGTTCTGATTTATCTGACATGCTTGTTTTTTGAGCAGACAAGATTTGTTTGAGGGTAAAAAATGCAAATGATTGCAGTGCATGTCGTTGCTTATTGTTCTCTGTGTAATCTTTGCTGCTGCTTTCAGGTCATCCTGCAACTCTTTTGGAGTGACTGCTAGCTTCTCTCTTACCTTCCTGATCATTACTCTGAGAGCACGTTGTAAAATCTTGCATGGAGCACCTATCCGGAGTTGTGGTTTCACGAGCTTTCCACTTGCATATTATGGAACCAGTTGCACTGACCAAGATCTTTGCTATGGTTCTGTAGCATGTTAAACAACATTCGACTGGAAAAAATGTCCTTGAGAACTTGAGGAAGTTCCTTCACTTTCACCATGATTGTTTGAAATCTTCTCAACCACCCATCTTGGGATGTTTTTCTAGTAACAGAACATGATCAGTTAATTTCAGTCCTACAGTAAAGTGCCAGAATTACTCTTGGGACCAAATAACAAAAACATAGAAATACAACATACACTCCTGGCCACTTTAATAGGAACTTGTTCTTGATTCTGAGATTCCTGTTCTTGGCTGCAGGAGTGGAACCCAGTGTGCTCTTCTGCTGTTGCATGCTGAGATGCTTTTCTGCTCATCACGGTTGTAAAGAGTGATTTATATGAGTTATTACAACCTTTCTGATAGCTCGAACCAAACTGGCCATTTTCCTCTGACCTCTCTTATCAACAAGGCGTTTGTTTCCACTCACATTGAGTGCTCACTCAGTGTTTTTTTTTTTTTTCCCGCACCATTCTGTGTAAACTCTCGAGACTGTTGTGTGTGAAAACCCCAGGAGATCAGCAGTTTCTGAAATACTCAAACCGACACCCATGCCACAGTGAAAGTCACACTCTGAGATCGCAGTTTTTCCCGGTTCGGGCGTTTGAAGTAAACATTAACTGAAGCTCTTGATTTGTATCTGCAAGATTTTACGCATTGTGCTGCTGTCAAGGGATCGGCTGATTCGAGAACCGCATAACACAACAGGTGGATGGGTGTTCCTAATAAAGTGGCCAGTGAGTGTACACCAACAAGTATATATTTCTCAGGTATTCCTTCAGTAATCACAAGGAATGAAAATGAACATGTAGCCTCTATCAGATGTTTTACAGAAGCTTTCGGCAGCTCTCTGCATTTTCTTTGGCCCTTATCAGTGCATACAACAGACACATGGAGCTTGTTGTCATGGAGCCCACAAAGGCTATTCCAGCAGACACCTATGAAAACACAGACCAACAAACAGAACCAGAGCTGGGTGCGTGCCAGACTTGCCCTTCAAAACAACTGTAGTGTGTACACTGCGGCAGCCAACGGAGTTCTTGGAGCCTGATTTCTCCCTAAAGAACTGCACCAAACCATTGCTTTTTGAGTACACTGATCAAAATTGCAAAAGCAGTTCCAATTCCAGATAGCTTGCTGTCTTGGATGCAGAAACCTTGCGGAGTTTTGAAGTGATTTCTCAGAAGTTCAGTACTGGTATTTGCCATTTTCTTCAAAGTAACCATCAAAGGCTGCTCGAGAATGGCGCCATCAATTATTACTTACAAATCCAGACCAGGCAGGTATTGTTTTATATTTTGTATTAAGTCATACACACTTCCTGTCCAGTTTATTACGAATGCCTCTACATCTGCACATTCATGCAGTAGGTCAGTTATGTACTCCTGCCAGATACAGGTCAGAAGCTTCAGTTAATGTTCACATCAAACATCAGAATGGGGGAAAAGATCTCCGTGACTTTGGCCATGGTGTCGTCGTTGGTGTCAGATGGGCTGTGAAAAGCAAGCAAAATTTCGCAATTTAAATTTTTTTGCATTCTGAGATGCTTTTCTGCTCACCATGGTTGTAAAGAGTGATTATTTGAGTTACTGTGCCATTCCTGTCAGCTCAGATCAGCAAGGCGTTTTCTTCTGCAAAGCTACTATTCACCGGATGTTTTTTGTTGTTTTGCACCATTCTGTGTAAACTCTGAAGATTGTTGTGCAGTGTGAAAATGCCATGCTCAAAAAAAAAGGGGGAGGGGAATATATTTTCCTGATTGGCCACATTTTTCTCTTTTTCAGTTTGAGATTTAAGAGAAAATGTTATGTATAGTTTACGTAAAAATATTAAGCTTCTCATCAAATTGTAATTGCATTGCCAATTTAAGCAATATCTACTCTACTAGTTTGAACTGTGAGTATGATCAGTTCATGTAGTATTAACGTGATCCAATTACATTTTAAAACTCTCACACAGTTGTTGCCATTGACGGGAAGAAATGACTCCTTTAGTAACTTGTGCCCTGTAGTAAGTTGGCACTGTGGGAAACGCTGCCACCTCACAGGGTCACGGGCTTGGGTTTGAGCCGAAGCTTGGGTGACTGCGCAGAGTTGGATTTCATTCCAGGTCTTTGAAAATACATGGTCAAATCATGTTGGCTGTACGAAAACAAATTGCGCTCATGGAACTCAATTCATTCACGTTATGCACGTAATGATTCACCCAACTCACGATTTGATTTGTTTCATGATATTGGGTTCACGATTCAATTTTCTCGTGACTTTTTTTGGGAAAAAAATGGAATGAAAATTTTATTACCAAAAAATGCAACATTTTTATTTTCCTTTTCTTTGTTAACTTAAATATTCCTTTTGTTAAATTAACCCTTTCACCACTGCGTAACTTCATATACAGACTGCTGTATATACTATAAGTACACTATATAACTAAGTAATTTGTGATAAACATAAACCAGAACACAATTTTAAAAGAAAATATAGTGAACTTGTGTGTGCGTGCCATAGTGACATATTTGGTACCATTGGAAACTAGAGGAATTCTGCTTTGAGAATATGTCACACTTATGACAATTAACTGAACACAGTTAAATTTGCATTTTATCTATTAATATTTATCAAAACTGAGATGTTCAGAAGCGCCGGCGACTGGCGTTTTTCTCCGCCTCCACAGACGGTTGGTGCCGGCTACTCAATCCCGGGGGGGACCCTTGCCATTCAATGTTCAAGTGATTTTACGTACATCATCTCTGCTGCCCATAATTTGCTGCAACTCTAATTATTTCACCATAAAATTGTCTTCGATTCAGGTCTAACATGACCGGAAATGGCACTGTATTTGTTGATCGATTCTCGTGCTCTGATTGGCTGAGCCAGACCACGTGACCACACCGTAGCGTATGTAGTTATGTTAGAGAGTCAGGCAGCGTACTACATTGGGTAAATGAGAAAGCCAAGCACACATACGTCTGGAGGGAAATTTCATACATGTATTGCAAGTATTTTACAGGGAAATGGTTAGTAATTTATTAGCTGAGAATGCACCAGAAGCCAGAAGCAGTCTGCAGTGATGAAAAGGTTAAATCACCAGCAATAAATATTTACCCACGTTTGTAAAGGCTGGAGTAAAATATAATAACCAATCAACCAAAATATTCCTTTTATTAAAAATGAAAAACTGAATAACAAATAAGCCTTTTGGCGGCACGGTGGTGTAGTGGTTAGCGCTGTCGCCTCACAGCAAGAAGGTCCTGGGTTCGAGCCCCGGGGCCGGCGAGGGCCTTTCTGTGTGGAGTTTGCATGTTCTCCCCGTGTCCACGTGGGTTTCCTCCGGGTGCTCCGGTTTCCCCCACAGTCCAAAGACATGCAGGTTAGGTTAACTGGTGGCTCTAAATTGACCGTAGGTGTGAATGTGAGTGTGAATGGTTGTCTGTGTCTATGTGTCAGCCCTGTGATGACCTGGCGACTTGTCCAGGGTGTACCCCGCCTTTCACCCGTAGTCAGCTGGGATAGGCTTCAGCTTGCCTGCGACCCTGTAGAAGGATAAAGCGGCTAGAGATAATGTGATGTGTGTGTGATGTGAAATAAGCCTTTTCTTTGTTCTAACATTTGTACTACCTCCATCAGCTTCTCGTTTCTTTCTTTCAGCAGTCTGTAAAAGGAGAGCTTTGATTGTATCTATTTGTACAGTCAATTGCACAACTGTTTCCCATTTTAGACCTGTTTTTTTTCCTGTTACTGTTTTCATGGCATTAGAGCTGTTACTTCCACATTCATTTTGTGTATTATACGTTATTGCGACCTTTGTCTGAGCCTGATGATCACGATTCTTTTTTTTTTTCTTTTTAAATTTAATTGATTTTGAATTGTCATAAATTTGTACCGCAGGCTATCATAGCGGAGCTCCAGCGGAGCACCATACCTAAGAAAAAATGGTAAACCCATCCAGTCGATTTTTTTTTTTTTTTGTGGTTTGTACGTGTACCACCAGTCATACACACCGCCTAGTGGCCAGTGTTAGTAATTACCAGTCATACACACCGCCTAGTGGCCAGTGTTAGTAATTGCCAGTCATACACACCGCATCGTGGTCAGTGTTAGTAATTGCCAGTCATACACACCGCCTAGTGGCCAGTGTTAGTAATTGCCAGTCATACACACCGCCTAGTGGCCAGTGTTAGTAATTGCCAGTCATACACACCGCCTAGTTGCCAGTGTTAGTAATTGCCAGTCATACACACCGCCTAGTGGCCAGTGTTAGTAATTGCAGTCATACACACCGCCTAGTGGCCGGTGTTAATAATTACCAGTCATACACACCGCCTAGTGGCCGGTGTTAGTAATTGCGTCATACACACCGCCTAGTGGCCGGTGTTAGTAATTGCGTCATACACACCGCCTAGTGGCCGGTGTTAGTAATTGCGTCATACACACCGCCTAGTGGCCGGTGTTAGTAATTGCGTCATACACACCGCCTAGTGGCCGGTGTTAGTAATTGCCAGTCATACACACCGCCTAGTGGCCGGTGTTAATAATTGCCAGTCATACACACCGCCTAGTGGCCAGTGTTAGTAATTGCCAGTCATACACAGCGCCTAGTGGCCAGTGTTAGTAATTGCCAGTCATACACACCGCCTAGTGCTCAGTGTTAGTAATTGCTAGTCATACACACCGCCTAGTGGCCAGTGTTAGTAATTGCCAGTCATACACACCACCTAGTGGCCAGTGTTAGTAATTGCCAGTCATACACACCGCCTAGTGGCCAGTGTTAGTAATTGCCAGTCATACACACCGCCTAGTGGCCAGTGTTAGTAATTACCAGTCATACACAGCGCCTAGTGGCCAGTGTTAGTAATTGCAGTCATACACACCGCCTCGTGGCCAGTGTTAGTAATTACCAGTCATACACACCGCCTCGTGGCCGGTGTTAGTAATTACCAGTCATACACACCGCCTAGTGGCCAGTGTTAGTAATTGCAGTCATACACACCGCCTCGTGGCCAGTGTTAGTAATTACCAGTCATACACACCGCCTAGTGGCCAGTGTTAGTAATTGCAGTCATACACACCGCCTCGTGGCCAGTGTTAGTAATTACCAGTCATACACACCGCCTAGTGGCCGGTGTTAGTAATTACCAGTCATACACACCGCCTCGTGGCCAGTGTTAGTAATTGCCAGTCATACACACCGCCTAGTGGCCAGTGTTAGTAATTGCCAGTCATACACACCGCCTCGTGGCCAGTGTTAGTAATTGCCAGTCATACACACCGCCTAGTGGCCAGTGTTAGTAATTGCCAGTCATACACACCGCCTAGTGGCCAGTGCTAGTCAGTAAAGAAATAAAACAAAAGAGACTGGCTAGGATAAGAAAATTCTACAACCCAGAAACAGATGGGAGCTCCGCTTTTAGGCAGTGCCTAAATCTCTATATTAGCATGCTATATTGTTACATAGAATCAGTGTACACATTTAAATTAAATTCAGTCAGGTCTTTTTTTTTCTTTTCTTTTCAGTACAGGTGATGAACAATTTCTGAAATTCTCAAACCAGCCTCTCTTGCACTAAAAACCATGCTACGGTCAAAATCAGCTGAGATTATTTCCGCATTTTGATGTGAACAATAACTGAAGCACTTGACCTGTATCTGTATGATTTTGTACATTGCACCTCTGGCACATGATTGGCTGCGTAAATAATTGCCTGAGTGAACAGATGCACACTTTTTTTTTTTCTTTTTTTTTTAAATAAAATGGGTGATTAGTGTCCATGTAAGAGAGTTACACAACACACAGTTCTGTTGTGTGCAAAAACGACATTTTTCAGCTGAGAAAAATCAAATGATCGGAGACTAGATTACAATGGAGATGAGGCTCAGAAGCATTGCTTTATTCATTGTAGCAAAAGCTCAATAGCAGCCGTCTTGAATAATCACATTCTGATAAAATACTTTATCGCTCTGTACAAGCATCACACCTACAGGAGGTCGGAAAAGTAGGAGGTGCTCAAAGTTCAAGGCAGAATTGGATTATTAGTTTTTGTCTGATTTTGTGTGTACTTTAATAGTGCACTCTTTCAGTAAGCAGTTTCTGTAGAAATAGTACAGTATTAAGTGTGATTTGCACAGTGCACAACTGGTAACTATAAGCTTCCATTACGTGTTAGTAGTGTTGTAGTCAAGACCATCTAAACTGAGACCAAGTCATGACCGAGACCAAGACGGGTTCAGATCAAGCCAAGACCCAAAACTAAGGCAGGGCGAGACCGAGTCAAGACCAGAACCAGACCAGGGTGTGTAAGGGAGGGTGGGGAGGAGTGGCGGCTGTTAACAGGAAGAAAAATTTCGAATTAGCAGTGAATCACGTTATTGTTTGCATTTGAAGCAGGAAGCTTTACATCCAATCACAGAAACGATGTTAACAAATAAATCAGATGGTGCATCAGCAATTTAGTGAAATCCTCACAGATGTGGCCTTGAAATAAAATCCTGAGTCTTTGTCCGAGACTGAGACAAGACTGAGTAAAAATGCGGTCGATTCCGAGACGAGACAGAGATCTTCTTCAAAAAGTGGTCTTGAGACTGGTCTCGAGTACGACAACACTACCTGTTAGCCTCACCACGTTAAAACAAATGAGGCGTCTTTTGGACTTGAACTATGTTGGAGGGATGCCTCATCATTTCAAAGCAGCTGGACCACAAAACAAAAAACCCTGGGCATGTATTTCATCCAACAAATCAGAGATTGCTAATAAGTGCAATTTCCTGGACTGTTTACACCTTTATGATCAGATTTCACACTTTAAGAGACTTCAATCACTTTCTGAATTACTCTCAGTAACGTCCATGTACCTGGAGTCATTTAGGAAAGATTCAGGACACCAGAAGCATGCTGGCACATGATCGTGCTTTTATATGTGGTTTTATTTAGTTAATTGAAATCCATTCATGGATATAAAATGGAACTGCACAAAGCTTCAGATTTTGACTCAGAAGTGTGTGATCTGTACGACTATATCCAAGTTTGGCTGTCTTTAGCCTGTGTAGAATTAAATGTCTTGATTTCTACGTTCCAAAGCTGCTGCACTGGCCATAAATGAAACTCGAGGCAGCGCTAGTTCAGTGGTTCCTCTCTGGTTTCTGAGCAGTAGAACTTGTGTATAACGTCAAACTGAGTATTGTAATTATATTGTTACGTGTGTAAGGCATAATGACAGGGCTACAGAGTACAAACACAAACACTTTCTTTGTATCACGTGCATGTGTGTGACTAAAGACGGTCAGGGAAATGTTCTCTGGAACACACTGGCTTCTGCTGTGTAACTAGAGATGCTTTATTTGACAGTCCACTACTATCGAATGGCATCAATCTCGCTTCATTTTCTGCAAACTGATTTCAGCAAAAATAAAATTGACATAATTTACCTCTTAAATGTGAACTGCGAGTTGGCCTAGTGGTTAGTGTGTCCACCTCTCGATTGGGAGATCGCGAGTTCTACTCATGGCCGGGTCCTACCAAAGACCATCATAAAAATGGTACCTACTGCCGTCTGGCAAGGCACGCTGCAATACAGATGCGAGTGGGGAGTCAAACTCTCATGGTTACTAGAGGACTAGCCCCCCACTGTAATCATAGCTATGTAATAGACAAGAGGCCGAGGGCTACAGAAACGGAGATTGGCGCCGCCCTATGCACCACATGGCGTGGGAAGGACTTTGATTGATTTGATTTGACCTCTTAAATAGTTTGGTAACTGTTTGATCTAATTTGAGTTTGTTTATTTATTTCAAGATAAATGTAAGGGAAGGTTATAGCTACCATGTTGATTTGGTACACTTTGCATGTATAAGGGTGTCTGTCCACATAATGTTCCTCGCTAGCAGAAACGCACTGGCTTCATTAAAAAAAAAATCAATACGGCACATGGGTTTTGTTCCTATACAGCAATATCTTTACAACGTATCACCGTTCTAACTACCACTGTATGCTAGATGAACATTGCCCATTTGTTATTATATATTTGTTGGGCTACTATTTGTTAGACGTTATTTTGATGGACACAGCCAGAGCAAGCTTCTTCTCCATTTTCTTGGTTACCAAGGTGACCGGTCCCGCCTCAGTTACCCCTTTTCCACCAAATCAGTTCCAGGGCTGGTTCGGGGCTGGTGCTGGTTCACAACTCGTTCAACTTGTGAGCCAGCTGAGAACCAGTTTGCTTTTCCATAGCTCGCGGTGCTAAGGGAAGCCACGTCATTACGTCGTTGTATACGTCATTACGTCGTTGTATGCGTCAGTTACGTCGCTATGTTTGCATAAACCTTGGCACGAATATTGAAGCAAAAACAACACGGAAGCAGCAGCAACAACAACAATAATAATAATAATAATAATAATAATGGATGACTTCGCGTTTGTACAGCTGCTGCTTCTCGTCGCTTAAGGCGATCTTTCGCAGTCTTGTTATTGTTGTTGGTCTTAACAAGTCAGTAACGACATTGGCACCTTTCTGAAAAGTTCAGAGATTTTCAACTCGGAGCAGCTGCACAAAAATGGCCAAGTGCTGTGCTCTCTCCTCATTGGGAACAAGAGCTCAGGGAAAAAAATCGCTATGTGGAGACACACCCTAATAAGGGTGTCTGAAATGTCTCCGGTATACTGTATTATGCTACTTAAAGACATTTCTACAATGCATGATACGCATCACGACACAATATGCAGGTTTGCCAGCAAAACAGTGGTGTTGCAATATTTTTTCTTTCTTTTTTTTTTTTAAGAGTTGACACTTTTTTAGTTAATGTCTGCTAAACTAATTATTGAACACTGAAAAGGAGGAAAAATACATTCTGTAAAAATGTTAATGATTCAAAATTTTAGAAAATCTTTTTCAAGAACCCAAACAGCACAAAACTTTGAAACTTTATTTAATCGGCTGCTTCCAATCATTTTCTAACTTTCCCCCCCAATTAAAAACGCGCATAAAACATCATAAAAAGACATCATGGCATCTGTGTAAAATTGTATTGCGACATTTATCACAATATTGCTGTTATGTTCTCATACTGCCAAGGTGTCTGAATAATCAGACCTTAAAACACATCACATTGTACTTAACACAACTGTCTATGAAAATGCAGAAAAATGGATCGCACAGCTGAAACAACAACCATTTTGACGCTGGAGTTATTTTCTTCTTAAGCACGTAGTTTTGATATCGTTCCACACAAGCATCAGTCTTATAGGAGTGGCCCAAAGTTTGAAAGACGTATTGGATGTTAGAAGAGGTTTACAATCACTGGTCACTTTAAAAGGAACTTGTTCTTGGCTGCAGGAGTGGAACCCAATGTGGTCTTCTGCTTTTGCATGCTGAGATGCTTTTCTGCTCACCACGGTGGTAAAGAGTGATTATATGAGTTGCTACTGTATATCCTTCCTGGCAGCTCAAACCAATCTGGCCGTTTTCCTCTGACCTCTCTTATCAACAAGGCGTTTGTTTCCACCCACAGAATTGTTGCTCATTCAGTGTTTTTTGTTTTTCGCACCATTCTGTGTAAACTCTAGAGACTGTTGTGTGTGAAAAGCCCAGGAGATCAGCAGTTTCTGAGATACTCAAACCAGTCCATCTGGCTCAAACCAACACCCATGCTACAGTGAAAGTCACACTTTGAGATCACAATTTGTCCCGTTCTGATGTTTGAAGTGAACATTAACTGAAGCTCTTGATTTGTATCTGCATGATTTTACGCATTGTGCTGCTGTCAAGGGATCGGCTGATTAGAGAACCGCATCAAACAGCAGGTGGATGGGTGTTCCTAATAAAGTGGCCAGGGAGTGTACATCAAGTATATATTTCTCAGATATTCTATGAGAGATGTATATATTTCTGGTCATTACAGACTTGGCCACTGCTTAGCATCATTTACCCATGGACAGGACACCAAGCCATTAGGAACTTCTACAGTTATAGCAATTGAAAGTGTTAGTTTAGCTGAAAACATTCCCTGTCTTTTAGTGCTAATCCATAATAATGGATTTGAATTGATGAAATCAAAAATTAATCACAATTATTACCAGGATCAATCCATCCATTATCTATAACCACTTATCCTGTACAGGGTCGCGGGCAAGCTGGAGCCTATCCCAGCTGACTATAGGTGAGAGGCGGGGTACACCCTGGACAAGTCTCCAGATCATCGCAGGGCTGATACATAGAGACAAACAAGGATCACATTCACACCTACGGTCAATTTAGAGCCACCAATTAACCTAACCTGCATGTCTTTGGACTGTGGGGGAAACCGGAGCACCCGGAGGAAACCCACGCGGACACGGGGAGAACATGCAAACTCCACACAGAAAGGCCCTCGCCGACTGCTGGGCTTGAACCCAGAACTTTCTTGCTGTGAGGCAACAGTGCTAACCACTACACCACCGTGCCACCTAGTACTAGGATCTTAGTTTTTCTAGCTGTAATTGCGTTGTTTCGACAGCAAAGGGCACAATAATGTACAGTATCGGGAATACATACGACTTCACCTGAGGTGGAAGTAACACAGCTCTACCGCTGTCAAAGCAAACAAATAAACAGGTCTAAAATGGGAAAGTTGTGTGATTAGCTGTACAGAAATCAGAGCTCTCTTTTTACAGACTGCTGAAAAGAGAAGCAAATGGAGGAAGTATAAATGTTCAAAAAATGATTAAAAATGGTCTATTTTTGTTCTTACTTTTTTTTCCACTTTTAATAAATAAAAGGAATGTTTTAGTTAATAGGCGATAATGTTTTACTCCGACCTTTACAAATATGGGTAAATAATAAGAGTTGGTTATTAAGAAAATGAAACAAAAGGTGTGTTTTCTGTCCCACCAGGTGCACGTTTCGTTTTCCCAGCACGGTGATAAAGATCCAGTTTACTGCACTGTACCACAAAGGGGCACTGAAGGAAGAGTCGCCTGTGTCCCCGGTGAGACCCCTGTACCCGCAGATCTCGCCACTGAAAATCACCATTCCTGAAAACGACTTCAAAAGCATGAGTCCCCCCCTGCCTTCACCCACAGGAACCATCAGGTACAGCTGAACTGGAACATTTAAGCAGCACGAGGCTCCATGTGTACTGGTTAACTTAGTGTTCGCAATAAACCTGTGATCTCTTAATGTTTTCCTAAAGCAAAGGCTGAGGAAACCTTAGACTGCATGTAAACAGTGCTGTATGAACATAATACAGATTTGGAAAACAGTCCAAAATCACCAAGTCTTAGCAGAAAGTCCATTTTAGTAAAGCAGCATGGAAATATTTTTGTTTCGGTGACTTTATAATCTTGCCTTCACTGTCGTGTTGTGTTAGGAGCCAGTTGAACCAGCACGGTGATGAATACAGCCAGCCTGCATTAATACAGTTCTAGTCAAGCATTTGGGGACACCTCCTTATTCCAGGATTTTTAAATTTATATTCATTAAAAGTTATTTCATGTCTTAAAGTAATGATGGCTGTTGTTTCTCTTTACTTAGTTGAGCGGTTATTGACATAATATGGATTACTACAGTTGTGGAATAGGGCTATTTATTGTTTATTATCCCCTGCCCAAGTGAAAGTTTGGGTCGCTAAAATGTTTTTGTACTGACTCGATAATGTAGAAGTCATAAAATAGAAATTGATAAAGTTTGTATGGAAAAAAAAGGTGTGGAAGACTTTTGCATAGTACTGTATATCATAAACACTTGACTACCAGACAAAGAAATGCGTATCTTTGTTTACATAGGATAGATGGGATTTTATCTAGCGCTTATTTTTATCCCCCGCCCAAACGAAGTTTGGATATAGAAACGGGTTCTGTCCGTCCGGTCACATTTTGGTTTCCAGGCCATATCTTTAAAACTACTGAAGCTATATAAATGAAACTTTGTATACATATCCAACAACATGTGAACTGGTGCCTTTTGCTATTTTGGATTTTTGGAAAAAAGAAAAAAGTATTTTTCAGATTTTTACATGAATTGATTTTGACTTGGTTTCTAAGACCAGTGTTTGTTTCCGGAGCATATATCCAAAACTATTCATGATACGAATTTGAAACTTGGTATACATGTTAACAAGGTGATGTAGATGTGCCATTTCATACTAAGAAATTCAAATTTTTCATGTTTCCATGGAAACAATTTCAGACTTAGTCTCTCAGGTTAGTCTTAGGGGTAGGTTTTGTTTCCGGAGCAGAACTTGAAAACTATGAGTGGTATGGTCTTGAAAGTTGGTATATATGTGTTGATTAAGTAATGTATATGTGCCTTTTGGTACTAAGAAATGTGAGAGATTTTAATTTTTAGCTCACCTGGACCAAAGGTCCGGTGGGTTTATGCCATGGGCTGCTGAGGTCAGTGTAAAGAGGTAGGGTTGGTTTCCTGCAGCAGAACTTGAAAAATGTGACAAATAATATCTCGAAACTTGGTATATAGTTGGTACTGTATATAGGGCGGGGGATATAGATGACTCTGTCGTCTTGTTATTATTTACTGTTTGATCTCAAACGCATTAAGAAGGCAAGAAACTCGTCCACTAATTAACTTTTGACGAGGCACAGCTGTTAATTGAAAAGCGTTCCAGGTGATGACCTCGTGAAGCTGGTTAAAATAATGCTAATAGTGTGCAAAGCGTCGTCAAGGTAAACGCTGGATACTTTGAAGAATCTAAAATAGGAAACTTTTTGTTTCACACTTTTTTGTTTGCCACATAATCCCATATATGTTCTGTATGTTATTCCATAGTTTTGATGTCTTCAGTATTGTTTTATAATATATAAAATACAGAAGAACCTATGAAGGAATCGAGTAGGGGTGTACAAACTTTTGACTGCTACTGTACATGACTGGACAGAGTTTAAATTAGCTTGCTTAATTAAAATATGTGAAATATATCCAACAGAACGCTACAAGTGAGATTAGAATGACGCTGAGGAGAAAAGCACTTATCACTCTTTTTAATATTTAGAGGTAATAATGGTTTCTGTGGGCAGCACAGTGGTGTAGTGGTTAGCACTGTCGCCTCACAGCAAGAAGGTTCTGGGTTCGAGCCCAGTGGCTGATGGCGGCCTTTCTGTGTGGAGTTTGCATGTTCTCTCCGGGTGCTCCGGTTTCCCCCACAGTCCAAAGACATGCAGGTTAGGCTAATTGGAGGCTCTAAATTGACCGTAGGTGTGAATGTGAGTGTGAATGGTTGTTTGTCTCTATGTGCCAGCCCTGCGATAACCTAGCAACTTGTCCAGGGCGTACCCCGCCTCTCACCCATAGTCAGCTGGGATAGGCTTCAGCCCACCCGCGACCCTGTACAGGATAAGCAGTTATGGATAATGGGATGGATGGAATGTTTTCTGTAAGTAGATTTGGTTAGAAACGTGAGGTAGGCGGGGCATCTGGTTGCCTGCCGGGTTAATTGTTCAGATCAAAGTCAAATATTGACTTGGCTTCATTTATTCATATTTGTTAATGTTGTAGAAACATTTCCTTATTTCTGAAGGCGTCTTTGCATGTGCATAAGACTTTTACACAGTATTGTATTTGCCATTAATCCGCAAATGAGGAAAACATGAAATGGAAATGATTTGTCAAAGAGAGAAAGAAAGAATCCCGTCGGAAAGTTCAGTGAAGGTGTGCGTCGTATCAAACTGATATACTGTACAAAGGCCAGGGTTCAGCACTACAGTAATAAATTATTAAATGATGACGCAGCAAAGTGTATTTGATTTAATGCTGATGAAACGGTTTTTATTTTATTTTTTATTAGCGTTTAGAATGTTCAAGAATCAGTTTTGGATTTGTTCCTTGAATCCAAAACAATCTGAGAGTCTGCTGTTAGGCTTCACTTGCTCAGCAGGGAATGTATTTTGGTTTCTCCAAACACATTCCCAGTGTTTCATTCAGCCTGCTCATGCAGAAGGGAAGTCGGCCCCTGGCGGCCCCTCTACATCTCTGCACCACGTGTGACCATGACTCTGTGTGTATGTGTGTATGTGTGTGTGTGTGTGCACGCACATGCCATATATGGCGTGTACAGAGCTCTGAGCGCTGTGATTGGTGGAACACCAAATGTTGTGGTGGTTTCTTTTTTTTTTCCTTCAGCGACGGATAGTTTCCTTTTTCCGAGGGCTCCTACTAGCCTACCCCATCCCCCCTTTCTTAGTCGGCCCCTACACCCAAAACAAACAGCATGCGTGCTCACTATGCTTCCTGATTTCTCATCCACCCTCCTCTAGCTAGAGCAAAGTTTTTTTTTTTGTTGTTTTTTTTTCAGCCAGTCTGACAAGTTTTCCACTGCTGAGCATGTGGGTTTTTGTTAGTGTGCTGTTTTTCTGCAACAGTTGAGCCAGTAGGGATTTCAAGTTTTGCAAGGATAGATGGGATACATCATAAACCCACTCTCTGCTGGACAAAACAGTAAATGGAGTTTTGAATCCTGCGCATTTTGGAAGTTTTTCCTGAACAGCATGAGCTGGTTTAAATAGAGTCACTGAATTCTGGGCTCTTTATTTAAGTGGGTGGTTTTTTTTTTTGGACATTTCCATCAAATATGAGCTTAAGTGCAAGTTGTGGATGATCGTTTCTGGAATGGAGTGCTGTTTTGTTTAGAAGAGTGATTTTGTTCTGTTCAATGAGTTAATAATTAAGCCATTAAAGAGGTAAATCATTACTCAAGATAACATTTTAGAATTCTGACCGAGGTGTTGAACCTTACCTCCTCCTACCCATTAAAATCACCTCCGTGCAGCATCAGGAATTTTGTTAGAAGCTCGACGCCATTATTGAGAGCCAGCTGTTCCAGTTGTTAAGGTGGAGATGCAATAAACTGGTTGGGGGGGGGAGAGATATATGATTCTTAGGCCCTGTTTACATTATTTCGAATCAGCGGATCATCAGATTAACGTTTTTAAAACGATTCGCGTGCACACAGCAACGCCAATACACGGATACGCTAATCACATGACTAATTAGACGGCACGTCACATGATCCCAGTGCATATCGGGCATGCGCAAGTCACTCACCACTTGCAAGTGGAAGGATGGCAAGCGAACACCTTCTCCAGCAGATAAACACACCTGGCTGTGATGTTCATGTTCTCACTGAGTTTAAGCGCCTGAAGGAGGTTGAAATGTGTAAATAAACCTCAGTGCGGCTCAGCGCTTCCTCCTGCGCTCCAAATCACTCCGCCCTGAACAGCGAGTGCCCTCTGGAGGGTGCGCACTCCGGCCCTGCGCAGCTCACAGAGCGCGCGAGTGAAGCGCACGAGCAGTGATTCGGGACTGAGCCGCTGTGTGTGAGATCCCAACGCCAGCGAATCAGGAAGGTGGATGTCACAGTGACGTTGTCCAATGACGACGTCAGCTAGAGCTCAGCACAGCGTATCCGCGTATCCTCAATGTTTACACAGCAACGGTTCAAATACGAACTGGGTTGAATACGTCGGCCCTGGCGGATTCGCGTTTCCCGGCGTTTTAATGTGAATGGACAGTGCATCCGCGAAGAAAACGAGACAGATACGGTCTAATGTAAACTTGGCCTTAGGTACGTTTCTCTTAAATATCTCTCTTTTGCACTTTTCCACAAGGCTTATCCATACAGTTGAATAGGCTGAATTCTCACATCTGATTGGTCAGAAGGTGTGCGTTACTTTTGTTTCACGTCACAGCTTAGAAAGTAGTTCCAGCTGTAACGTGGCCCATGGTTAATATTAATGCTCTCCGTGTAATATGTTATTGTTTCTACAGTAATGGCTCTTTACGGCAGACGTGCCATATAATCTTAGGCTAATAATAAATAGGCTAAAAAGACTTTAGCAGAGGTGGAAAAAAATGATGTAATCATTAATGTGGTGACGGTTTTGTCAGGAGACATTTATTTACCGTTTATGAAAGGAGTCGTGTGTTTGCACTTGAGTTTGTACATTATAGTTTCTTGGTCAAATGACAAGCTGCATTTTGTTTGTTTGTTTTTAGAGCGAGAGAGGGAGATGGAGGACGAGATGCCATTAAGCGAACGATTGTTTATCGTTGCTGTAATATAAGTGAGAATAGAAACTAACTTGTCTCTTGGACGTTCCACAACATTAAATCTTAACGGGAAACCATTAAAATGTGCAACGTGTCATTGATTGATTCTCATCTCATTATCTGTAGCCGCTTTATCCTGTTCTACAGGGTCGCAGGCAAGCTGGAGCCTATCCCAGCTGACTACGGGCGAAAGGCGGGGTACACCCTGGACAAGTCGCCAGGTCATCACAGGGCTGACACATAGACACAGACAACCATTCACACTCACATTCACACCTACGGTCAATTTAGAGTCACCAGTTAACCTAACCTGCATGTCTTTGGACTGTGGGGGAAACCGGAGCACCCGGAGGAAACCCACGCAGACACGGGGAGAACATGCAAACTCCACACAGAAAGGCCCTCGCCGGCCACAGGGCTCGAACCCGGACCTTCTTGCTGTGAGGCAACAGCGCTAACCACTACACCACCGTGCCGCCCTCATTGATTGATTGATTAATAAATTAAATATTATAATTGTTGCCAAGCCTCTGTGGTATAAGTGAAATAAAGCCCAGTGCACACTGTTGATTTCTTGTCGCAAGCGTATTGTGATTTTTGGACGCAAGTTTCCCCTCTCGGGTAGCTGCGTGTGCGCGTTATCTGCGACCAGTGGGTGATTTTGGGAGGGGGATGCAAGTCACATGGAAATCACGTGACTACTTCGCGGGCGTGGATTGGCTTAGCCTTTGGAGGTGGTTGTGTCATTTATCGCAGACACGCACACATGGCGATATCTCTGCAACAAGTCAGTGACTGGCGATTTTAAAAAAAAATTGTCGCAGAATATCCAGCATGTTTGATACCTGCGATCTCTTGCAAGCAACAAAAAAAAAAAGTCACCCTTGTGCACCAGGCTTAATATGCTCCAGACTGTGCAACTATACAGAAATAATTCATTTCTGCTTCGCGTTGTGCTCCATCACACCACCCTGGTGTGGATCATTTTCATGTAACTGCACAGTCTCTGTTGTTATTCCTTATGTAACCTAGAGTACCAAAATTGAATCATAACACGCATCCTAGATTTGTTTCAGACCCCTATTCCTAGATAACACAGGACAGGATGTTAAACATTGATATAGATTATTTTTTTTCCCTTGCATAGCATGGAGATATGATGAAAACATGAATAGTCTTTGAACAGCGACATTCCTTCTGACTGCTCTAATGAATACATTCATGCGTGTTTTCATTAAGGATGAAAATCGTTATTATGTAGCGAGCCGACCGTGATGTGATATTAGATTAGTGATATTAGGTGATGTTAGATGGAAAGACTAAAAGCTTATATTTAAGGAATATCGCACGGATGGTGGGCGGCACGGTGGTGTAGTGGTTAGCGCTGTCGCCTCACAGCAAGAAGGTCTGGGTTCGAGCCCCGTGGCCGGCGAGGGCCTTTCTGTGTGGAGTTTGCATTAGAGGTCCGCGCGGGACAGAATTTTCAGGCCCGCTCCCGCATTGTGCAGTCCCGCTCCCGCAAAGAATTATGATTTTCAGTCCCGCTTCCGCCCGCGCCTGCCATATTTTGTCCCGCTCCCGCCCGCAAATCCCGTATGATGCAGACGTTCGCGTTATTTCTCAGGAAAGTTCTTGTCATTGTCTTGGGGAATTAAACATGCTGAGCTTAGCTGAGCTCTCCACTGACCGATCCTTCACGTAGCGCACGTAGCGAGGGTGCGCGTTGCCAGGTGGCATGCGCAACTGAGGCTTTACAGAGATACCCATTGTGAGCTTCACTAGAGGAGCTCTGCTGTTCTGCCATGATCGGAGATCTCAAACACGGAAGAGCGGAAAGGAATCGGAAACGTACGCAAGATTAGACCACATCCGCAAATTTAGGCATCTTAAAATGTTTTTATTAATGCCAAATAAAATATCCAGCACAAATTATATATAATAGACATAAATTTAATAATTTATAAATTTTATTTTAAAACGTTTTTAGTTAGCGGGACGGCAGCTTATCACCTCTCCCGCCCGCTCCCGCATTGTGCACTCCCCCTCCCGTCCGCGGCCGCAATGAGCTTTCAAAATTTGTCCCGCGCCGCACTGCTTTGCGTCGGGTCCCGCGGGACTCCCACGGGAGTGCAGGGCTCTAGTTTGCATGTTCTCCCCGTGTCCGCGTGGGTTTCCTCCGGGTGCTCTGGTTTCCCCCATAGTCCAAAGACATGCAGGTTAGGTTAACTGGTGACTCTAAATTGACCGTAGGTGTGAATGTGAGTGTGAATGGTTGTCTGTGTCTATGTGTCAGCCCTGTGATGATCTGGCGACTTGTCCAGGGTGTACCCCGCCTTTCGCCCGTAGTCAGCTGGGATAGGCTCCAGCTTGCCTGCGACCCTGTAGAACAGGATAAAGCGGCTACAGATAATGAGATGAGATCGCACAGATGTAGTCACGCTTCCGATTTCGACTTGGGCGAATGCTGTAGCTATTCACAGCCGTGCCGATGTTCAATAGAACCGCACTCCGACCTATAAACAAGAAAATCAATCAATCAATTAAGTAATTAATTAATGTGGCCAAAGGCTCTGTTCATTTTTGACCCGCTAGGGGAAATGCATACCACAGAAGCTACACTCACAGCTAGCTGGCTTGCTAGATAACACTGATTTTTGTACATTCCTGTTAAAGCTGAAGCCGGTAAAATTAGTATCCCTTCTTTCTTTTCATCTTTTCATGTTTTAAAGTGAAAACCTTTATTTTATGTCGCGAATACAGATGATTGGACTGATGGACACCGTGAAAGGTCCCTGTGGGGTTATCAGAAATATAAGCACTCTTAGAATGTGGCTTGATCAATCAAATTAGTGGACCAGAACTAACTGTTTTTATCATTTTTATTTCAGGTGTTTCGGCTCTGTAAAGGCCTCTGCATGCTTTTGCGACAAGGCTTTCGCAGATATCTTTTCGCAGACAGTTGTAATTTATCGTTGAGCGGGGAGTAATAGGCGTGCGCGATGTTATTCACCGCCACAACGCAAGGGGGCGCGAAGTCGCGAAATTGCTAGGAGTAGTTGGTGGGTGTGGTTAGTGGAGTGTTTATCCTCCGGTTACTTATAATGACTAGAACTGGAGTCGTATAGATGTACGTACTTCCTCGATCAACTGCTCTTCGTGCTGCTCCATCTTCGCTCGTGTTTTTAAAAATGGCGGTCGTGAAAACAAACCAAACCGGGAAAGTAGGGAAGCAGAAGTGCATGTACAGCGGATGTAGAGTGGACCAATCGGAGCCCTCTTGTCTGCGACGCTGTCTGCGAGGCTTCTGCGGTGGTCACAATTTTTGGGAGGTGCGCGCAGAGCGTCTGCGAAGGGGGGGGGCTTCGCAGACGCCATCTGCGACGCCATCTGCGAGGACTGGGTTGTCAGCATAAATTGGCCTTAAGGCCCGACTGGGTTCATGCGGTGTTTCATACCAAATGTTCTAAACAGAAAAGTTGTAGCCCTTTCCTCCAAACCAAAAAGTACTAAACTTCTGTCATGTGTGGGGTGTTTGTGTAATCTGTACATTTGATTTGGCAATATGTGCCTAGTCTGTCTACTTTTAGTTTGTCCTCCAAAGACAGACAAAAATAATGATGAGAGTAACCAGTCCATCTCCTCGACGTTCATCAAAATCAAATCTAGTCTAGTACGCCTCGGACATGAGTGTAACTGATGGGCTGTATGATTCTGCAGTCTGAGTAAAGAAGAAATCAGCCCCGACCTTGCTTCTCCGTTTATTTTTCTTACAACCGTTGGTGGCGCTGTTGTGCATGATCCAACAGAAGTTCAGGCTAGCCCCGCTAGGACAGTTCTACCAGCCGCCCCGGCTGATGAAAAGGTGCCTAAAGATGGCTAAATCACTTTTAATTATGAAGTGGCTACATATTGCAACCTCTCCTGTGAATGTCCCGTATGTGAATCGGACCGAATGGTGGAGGTGCTGTTCAGAGTTGTCAGCATGATCTCTGGTTTGGTGTGGTGCTGTTTTATTGTATGTATACAGGTTTTTTTTTTTGGACCGGATATCTGCTAGTGGTACGCATGCTCAAGGATGAGTGTTAATCAGCTGTAAAGGGGTGGGTTTTTTTTTTTTTTTGCCCAGAATGCTTTTGAGGGTTGTTATTGGGTCCAGTTGTTTATGAAAGGACTGCTTCAAACCTGGACTTCAACCCCACAGGCTGGCTGGGCCCTCTTCTGTTAGACAAAGGCTTTCTTCCCTACCGAGCGCTTTACTCTCCACCCACATCACGGCAGCAGAACAACAACTCTGACCCTGCTCTGCTTCTTCTGGCAGCGTGCTACACTCAGGACATACGGCAGCAGTAAAAATAACGCATGTGTGTGCCTGTGTGTGGCGTCGGGAGGTGGGGGTGCATGCCTTCGTGTCTAATATAACAGCAATGCAACAGAATCTGTCAAACATCGAGGAGATGATGTGATCTGTTAACTAGCACAGAGACAGGCTGTAACCAATGTCCCTGGGAATATCGTATAAGGGGTTGAGGTGGATTATTCCTCTGAGGCACTGCTACCTAAATGGGATATGTACATATCCTATAACACAAAGAGCACGCCTGTACGATCACTGAATTGCTAAAATGTTGACAGTAAACAGCCTGGAGGTAGAATCTGGTAGGGTGTGTGCAAACTCCTCTGTACTCCAGAGCCTAGATGAAAATCACAACCACTTGGAGAATGTTGTTCCAGGAAACCACGTTTGTTTACAATGTCATTTTTGAACGTCCCAGAGCCATCTGCTGGCCGTTTGGGTGCTTTTTTGATTTTTATTTTTTTAATTCGAGTGACAACAGAGAAAAGATGAGATAAATGATTAGCTCTGGCATGTTTGGTGTGTGTGTTGATGGAAAGTATGAGTGCAAGTATAATACAAAAGAACACTTTTTATTTATTTATTTTTTATTTAATATAAATCCAGTGTGTACAGTTGACATACAGGGAAATGAATGTCATGGTGTAGCCACTTCAGATTTCTGCACATAATGTCTTTTGACTTTGTATTTCAAAAAGACCAGACATAATGACAAATTTAACCTATTTTTAATATTTTAATCATGAGAATGCGCACACCAGATGATTCAGTCAAGATGCAGGACCTCACACTTGGTGATTTATACAAGACGAATTCAGAGTGGAGATTCCAGGGACTTGGGATCTCACAGAAACTAACGTAATCAAACGTGCAGTACAAACCGACGGACCTGCGTCATTAGCTGGGTGTGTGTGAGCTATGTTTTCTGCAGTTTTGCACCGAAAAACAAACTAAGAGGGAAAAAAAAAAAAAAAACGTGCATGAACTAATGGCTGAGAAGTTTGGAGACCCGGAAGGGAATTTTTTTTTGGGTGGGGGGGGGAGTGATTTTGTAGTTTTCCAGTCCCACAAAATATACATCTCTACAAGTATGTCCCTTCTGGGGCTCCGTAGAGAGGAATCATTTTGCAGCTGCAGGTGAGTTAGTGCACGCTACTGCTACAGTCTTTGTTATTTGTACACAGGTGGAGGAGAGTTTGAAACCTGTAATCATTAGAATGGTGTGTGTGTGTAGTAAATATACAGTTTTTTTTTCTTTTGTGCGTGTATAATTAACGTATATTATACACACTTTACATTTATAGTGCGTAGGCTACATAAATACATGATTGCCTGCGCATCACAAAGATTAACTATAAAACAATATCTACTTATTAAAAATATACAATAATATAAAATAAGCTAAAACTATGATAAAAATATAATATCTCATTATCTGTAGCCGCTTTATCCTGTTCTACAGGGTCGCAGGCAAGCTGGAGCCTATCCCAGCTACACATGCACAAAAATATTAAATTTGTGTATATATTATATATTTCAAGAATATGTTGAAGATGCGGGTGGCACGGTGGTGTAGTGGTTAGCGCTGTCGCCTCACAGCAAGAAGGTCCGGGTTCGAGCCCCGTGGCCGGCGAGGGCCTTTCTGTGTGGAGTTTGCATGTTCTCCCCGTGTCCGTGTGGGTTTCCTCCAGGTGCTCCGGTTTCCCCCACAGTCCAAAGACATGCAGGTTAGGTTAACTGGTGACTCTAAATTGAGCGTAGGTGTGAATGTGAGTGTGAATGGTTGTCTGTGTCTATGTGTCAGCCCTGTGATGACCTGGCGACTTGTCCAGGGTGTACCCCGCCTTTCGCCCGTAGTCAGCTGGGATAGGCTCCAGCTTGCCTGTGACCCTGTAGAACAGGATAAAGCGGCTACAGATAATGAGATGAGATGTTGAAGATGCATTTATTTAAGTTAGCTTTTAAAAAGATTTAATAAAAGACTTATTTTAGCTGGCTCGCCCATAGTCAGCTAAAATAAGTCTTTTATTAAATCTTTTTAAAAGCTAACTTAAGTAAATGCATCTTCAACATATTCTTGAAGTGTGTGTGTGTGTGTGTTTATATATATATATATATATATATATATATATATATATATATATATATATATATATATATATATATATATACACACACACACTGTGTGCACAATTATTAGGCAAGTGAGTACTCTGACCCTACCATTATTTCTATGCATGTTTTCCAACCGCAAGCTAGATACACTTGAATGCTAATTGGATTTAAGCATTCTCAGGTGGTATTTATTTGTGTAATGAGGGAGGGTGTGACCTAAAGTCATTAATACCCTGTATTAAGGTGTGCATAATTATTAGGCAGCTTCTTTATCTCAGGCAAAATGGGCCAAAAAAGAGATTTAACAGACACTGAAAAGACAAAAATTGTAAAATGCCTATCAGAGGGATGCAGCACTCTTGAAATAGCTAAGCTATAGAAATGTGAGCACAAAACAATCAAACGTTTTGTTACAAATAGTCAACAGGGTCGCAAAAAATGTGTGGAGAAGAAAAGACACAAATTAACCGCAAAAGACTTGAGAAGGATTAAACATGAAGCTACCAGGAACCCATTATCCTCCAGTGCCACAATATTCTAGAACTGCAACTGACCGGGAGTGTCCAGAAGGACAAGGTGTTCGGTGCTCAGAGACATGGCCAAGGTAAGGAAGGCTGAAACACGACCACCACTAAACAAGACTCACAAGTTGAAATGTCAAGATTGGGCCAAGAAATATCTGAAGACAGATTTTCCAAAGGTTTTATGGACGGATGAAATGAGAGTGACTCTGGATAGACCAGATGGATGGGCCCATAGCTGGATAACTAATGGACACAGGGCACTTTGACTCAGACACCAGCAAGGTGGTGGAGGGGTAATGGCATGGGCTGCTATTATTAAGGATGAGCTAGTTTGACCATTTCAGGTTGAAGATGGACTTAACATCAACTCCCAAACCTACTGCCAGTTTCTAAAAGATACATTCTTCAAGCAGTGGTATGGGAAGAAGTCTGCATCATTCAAGAAGGCCATGATTGTTATGCAGAACAATGCACCATCACATGCACCCAAGTACTCCACTGCTTGGCGAGCCCACAAAGGCCTTAAAGATGACAAAGTAATGACATGGCCCCCTTCCTCACCTGACTTAAACCCTATTGAGTACTTGTGGCCCCTTCTTAAGCATGAGATTTACAGCAAGGGAAGACAATACACCACTCTGAATAGCATTTGGGAGGCCATGGTTGCTCCTGCACAAAAAGTTGATCGTCAACAAATCAAAAAACTAACAGACTGGATGGAAGGCTCATGGCAGTTATTGAAAAGAAGGGTGGCTATATTGGTCACTGAATATTTTTGAAATGCTAGAAGTGTTTATTTGTTAATTCTGAGTTGTTTATTTGTTACACTGAAAATTAAAATAAACAAGTGAGATGGGAAACTTTAAGCTTTTCATTTAGTTGCATAATAATTCTGCACACTAAATGCTGCCTAATAATTCTGCACACTTATATATTCCCCTGAGAAGGCCTAAACTCCCCTTTCCTTTGTTAATCATTCTGGTTTTAGGTTTATTAACAATTTGGATTGACTGAGAGCACTGTATTTGTTCAACGATAAAATTAATAATCAGGAATACAACTTGCCAAATAATTGTGCACACAGTGTGTGTGTGTGTGTGTGTGTATGTGTATATATATATATATATATATATATATATATATATATATAATGTGTGTATGTATGTATATGTGTGTATATATGTGTGTGTGTGTGTGTGTGTATATATATATATATATATATATATATATATATATATATATATATATATATATATAAATACACACACACAGTGGGGCAAAAAAGTATTTAGTCAGCCACCAATTGTGCAAGTTCTCCCACTTAAAAAGATGAGAGAGGCCTGTAATTTTCATCATAGGTATACCTCAACTATGAGAGACAGAATGGGGGGAAAGAATCCAGGAAATCACATTTTAGGATTTTTAATGAATTAATTGGTAAATTCCTCGGTAAAATAAGTATTTGTTCACCTACAAACAAGCAAGATTTCTGGCTCTCACAGACCTGTAACTTCTTCTTTAAGAGGCTCCTCTGTCCTCCACTCGTTACCTGTATTAATGGCACCTGTTTGAACTCGTTATCAGTGTAAAAGACACCTGTCCACAACCTCAAACAGTCACACTCCAAACTCCACTATGGCCAAGACCAAAGAGCTGTCAAAGGACACCAGAAACAAAATTGTAGACCTGCACCAGGCTGGGAAGACTGAATCTGCAATAGGTAAGCAGCTTGGTGTGAAGAAATCAACTGTGGAAGCAATTATTAGAAAATGGAAGACATACAAGACCACTGATAATCTCCCTCGGTCTGGGGCTCCATGCAAGATCTCACCCTGTGGGGTCAAAATGATCACAAGAACAGTGAGCAAAAATCCCAGAACCACACAGGGGGACCTAGTGAATGACCTGCAGAGAGCTGGGACCAAAGTAACAAAGGCTACCATCAGTAACACACTACGCCGCCAGGGACTCAAATCCTGCAGTGCCAGACGTGTCCCCCTGCTTAAGCCAGTACATGTCCAGGCCTGTCTGAAGTTTGCTAGAGAGCATTTGGATGATCCAGAAGAGGATTGGGAGAATGTCAGATGAAACCAAAATAGAACTTTTTGGTAAAAACTCAACTTGTCGTGTTTGGAGGAGAAAGAATGCTGAGTTGCATCCAAAGAACACCATACCTACTGTGAAGCATGGGGGTGGAAACATCATGCTTTGGAGCTGTTTTTCTGCAAAGGGACCAGGACGACTGATCCGTGTAAAGGAAAGAATGAATGGGGCCATGTATCGTGAGATTTTGAGTGAAAACCTCCTTCCGTCAGCAAGGGCATTGAAGATGAAACATGGCTGGGTCTTTCAGCATGACAATGATCCCAAACACACTGCCCGGGCAACGAAGGAGTGGCTTCGTAAGAAGCATTTCAAGGTCCTGGAGTGGCCTAGCCAGTCTCCAGATCTCAACCCCATAGAAAATCTTTGGAGGGAGTTGAAAGTCCGTGTTGCCCAGCGACAGCCCCAAAACATCACTGCTCTAGAGGAGATCTGCATGGAGGAATGGGCCAAAATACCAGCAACAGTGTGTGAAAACCTTGTGAAGACTTACAGAAAACGTTTGACCTCTGTCATTGCCAACAAAGGGTATATAACAAAGTATTGAGATGAACTTTTGTTATTGACCAAATACTTATTTTCCACCATAATTTGCAAATAAATTCTTTAAAAATCCTACAATGTGATTTCCTGGATTCTTTCCCCCCATTTTGTCTCTCATAGTTGAGGTATACCTATGATGAAAATTACAGGCCTCTCTCATCTTAAGTGGGAGAACTTGCACAATTGGTGACTGACTAAATACTTTTTTGCCCCACTGTATATACACACACGTGTGTGTGTGTGTGTGTGTGTGTGTGTGTATATATATCTCATCACATCTCATTATCTCTAGCTGCTTTATCCTGTTCTACAGGGTCGCAGGCAAGCTGGAGCCTATCCCAGCTGACTACGGGCGAAAGGCGGGGTACACCCTGGACAAGTCGCCAGGTCATCACAGGGCTGACACAGACACAGACAACCATTCACACTCACATTCACACCTACGGTCAATTTAGAGTCACCAGTTAACCTAACCTGCATGTCTTTGGACTGTGGGGGAAACCGGAGCACCCGGAGGAAACCCACGCGGACACGGGGAGAACATGCAAACTCCACACAGAAAGGCCCTCGCCGGCCACGGGGCTCGAACCCGGACCTTCTTGCTGTGAGGCGACAGTGCTAACCACTACACCACCGTGCCGCCGTGTGTGTGTGTGTGTGTGTGTGTGTGTATATATATATGTGTGTGTGTGTGTGTTTACATACAGTTTAGAAAAAGACAAACTTTTTTTTCTCCATGTCTGACAGTAAAATTGAGGAAACTTTTCCTGTTTTAGGTCAGTTAGGATCCCAATTTTAATATGTAAAATGTCAATAATCAGAGAGAGAGAGATTTTTTTAGAGAATTTTTAATTACTTTAGGGATCCTAACTGACCTAAAACAGGAAAAGTTTCTTCAATTTTACTGTCAGACATGGAGAAAAAAGTTTGTTTTTTTTCTAAACTGTATGTAAACTTCTGGTTGCAACTATGTGTCTATATATTTCATACTTCATATCTTTGCGCAACCGATGAATATCATATGATATTATGCGGTCGTACGAAGATATGAAGTACATTTTCAAGTGGTGAAGATATTTCACAAGTGAGTGACTTAAACAAGTGATATTTTCAACATGAGACGATAAACTTCATATCTTCACACCACCCTGTAATGCTGCTTGTATTATATGGACACATCTACAAAAAATATACGCAAGTTGATCAAAAATCATTTTTATTTTCCACCAGTTCGCCATTTTCGCAACGTGCGTCTAGTCAGCGGGAAACCACTGGGAGTGACGTCATCGGAGTGAAATGTTGGGATATATAGGGTTAACTAAATCACAAAAGGGTTATTTGGGCAGATAATCAGTTAGACCAGGATCAAATCAGGAATGCCCCCAGGATTTTGCCCAGAAGGGGCAAATTGGACCCAAAATCATCTCGGTTATCCTCTTTTGTTGGGCCAGCCTGAGACGTTGCAAAGCTACTAGCAGCAACATCTTTGCAACAAAGTGCCAGTGTAAACCCCCACCATCCCCCAGTCAATTTGATTCTTGTGTTTATGAATACTTACTTTTTTGTCCATATTTATAATTATGATCCTGCATTGTGTGTAAATGTGCAGTGGATATGTGCACTAGAAGTATGTAAGAGCAACAGTGCACTCCTACAGCAGAAGACCACACTGGGTTCAGACAGAGGCTCAAAGAAACTGGACTGCTGTTTGATTTTTACCTGCCTTTAAGTGCATATCCTGGACCAATTTTGTGTTTTTTTTTTTTTGTTTGTTTGTTTTTTCTTATATGAAAGTATGTCCCTTTACACACTCATCCAGAAGGGTAATTTTGCACAAGGCCATCTGTCTACAGCAGAAAAAAATAAAATAACAAAACATGTCTGGAAAAATCCCAAGCGAGTCTGGAGCCAGATTCGTGACGTCACCTGCGGAAGCGCCAGCAGGCTGCGCGAGCTTTGCACGGTTTCAGTGCACAGCCTGTGTGGACCAAGCGCTCCCATTTCTTTCTCATTGTCCGGTCTTTTGGAAAACGATGAGTACTAATCCCATCAAGATTGGTGCTGCTACACCCTCCTACGATACATCTGTTAACCATTTTAATAATTACGCGATAACATTGAAGAAATTTGCAGAAAACCACCAGGTTGTTTTCTCATAAACAAACCAGTGCTGACGTAGGATTCAGAGGGAGGCGTCCCGCACGCGACGTCACGAAAATCAATGTTTGCCGGGAAATCCAAATGCCAAGTTTTTCAGAGGCGGACCAAAATGGCTTGATTTCAACTGAATTTTTCTGGTATTGCGCAAGGTAAAAAAATTGCAGAGAATGCAGAATGTGACAGATATTTGACCAAAGTTTAATGTAAAATAGGAGAATTACATTGATCTTGCTCCTGAATTTACCCGTGATATGCACTTTAAGGTTTGGCATATTGTGTGCTCTGAGATGCTTTTCTGCTCAGCGTGGTTGTAAAGAGTGGTTATTTGAGTTACCGTAACCGTCCTGTCAGCTCAGACCAGTCTGGCTTTTCTCTTCTGGTCACAGTCTCATTCTCCAACATGTGCTTGAGGAGTTGTTGTTGTATGACTATTTTCCTCTTATTTTGGTGGAAATTGGCTGAAGCTAGCTGTTTTGGAACTTGGACTTAACCACAAATGCTTGTATTATATGTCCAGTACAAGTAAACATGGAGTCTTGGTTAATTTGGTCCAGTCACACACTGGCATGTAACTTTTGTTTGTTTGTTTCTCAGTGTACCTAACTCTTGTCCAGCGAGTCCTCGGGGTGCAGGCTCCTCTGGCTACCGCTACGGACGCAACATAACCTCGGACCTGCAGTTGGCGGCTGAGTACGCAGCCAAAGCTGTATCAGAGCATCGCACAGAGGCGTCAGATAGAGACAGCCCCAAGGTCAGAAACCCAAACCCCAAACTCTTACTTGTTCTCTGACATGATTATAATGAAGAAAGTGAGCATCTTCAGTACTTCATGTTGTTGATTCTCGAAGAGCGCGTATTAGGAATATTTCCGAATTAAACACTACTGGTCCCTGTGATAAAACCACTGAACAGCTGTTTCATTTAGATTTATTTTGAAGGCCTGCCCTGTATGTGTTCCCTCATAGGATGAGTCCAAGCCCCCGTACTCGTATGCACAGCTGATTGTACAGGCCATATCTTCGGCTCCGGACCGACAGCTGACGCTAAGTGGCATCTACGCCCACATCACCAAGCATTACCCCTACTACAGGACTGCGGATAAGGGCTGGCAGGTCAGTTTGACGTAAACATCAACATGCCTGTCTCACTTTCTAGCCATCGTTCATTCTCTCTATCTAGCGCTGTCTTTTACTTGCTCGATTGTGTGCAGAACTCCATCAGGCACAACCTGTCGCTGAACCGCTACTTCATCAAAGTGCCACGCTCTCAAGAGGAGCCAGGGAAGGGCTCATTCTGGCGCGTCGATCCCTCGTCAGAGGCCAAGCTGGTGGAGCAGTCCTTCCGCAAACGCCGTCAGAGAGGCGTCTCCTGCTTCCGGACACCATTTGGTCCACTTTCCTCAAGGTGAAAAGCCTCATACCGCTGTTTAATCTTCCAACACACGCACACACACACACGGCTTTAGTATTCTTGTGAGGAACTTCCACTGATGTAATCATTAATGCAGATAATTATTATTGTTGTGCCTCAATCTAAATCTAACCTGAATCTTAACCTCTGTAACCACAAGGAAGCCTCATCTCTTTGCCAAATGCAGGATCAAAACACTATCAGATATTCCTCTCTCTCTCTCACACACACACACACACACACACACACACACACACTTATTCAGGCTGTTCACAATGAAATTCTTTTTCAATACTGCTCAAATTTTCACAAAATTAATATCTAAGACGCACACAAACCATAAGTTGCCCAAAACAGTTCTTAAACTTTTTCACTAGGTAACCCTTGTCTTTTGATTTAGGAAATAAAATTCATGTCAGTCATGGCATACTGCGTTCTTTTCAATTTTTTATCCCCTGCTGGCTGAAATGCCCGAAGGTCGATTATGTCGTGGCGATGTCCGTCTGTCTGTCCGTCCCGGGAAGGGTACTCACCTTCTGAAATCAACTCTCGATTTTTGGAGGCATTTCATGAAACTTGACAGGATTCTTTGTTATATGTCGGTAATACAACCCCAATTCCAAAAAAGTTGGGACAAAGTACAAATTGTAAATAAAAACGGAATGCAACAATTTACAAATCTCAAAAACTGATATTGTATTCACAATAGAACATAGACAACATATCAAATGTCGAAAGTGAGACATTTTGAAATTTCATGCCAAATATTGGCTCATTTGAAATTTCATGACAGCAACACATCTCAAAAAAGTTGGGACAGGGGCAATAAGAGGCTGGAAAAGTTAAAGGTACAAAAAAGGAACAGCTGGAGGACCAAATTGCAACTCATTAGGTCAATTGGCAATAGGTCATTAACATGACTGGGTATAAAAAGAGCATCTTGGAGTGGCAGCGGCTCTCAGAAGTAAAGATGGGAAGAGGATCACCAATCCCCCTAGTGGAGCAATATCAGAAAGGAGTTCGACAGTGTAAAATTGCAAAGAGTTTGAACATATCATCGTCTACAGTGCATAATATCATCAAAAGATTCAGAGAATCTGGAAGAATCTCTGTGTGTAAGGGTCAAGGCCGGAAAACCATACTGGGTGCCCGTGATCTTCGGGCCCGTAGACGGCACTGCATCACATACAGGAATGCTTCTGTATTGGAAATCACAAAATGGGCTCAGGAATATTTCCAGAGAACATTATCTGTGAACATAATTCACCGTGCCATCCGCCATTGCCAGCTAAAACTCTATAGTTCAAAGAAGAAGCCGTATCTAAACATGATCCAGAAGCGCAGACGTCTTCTCTGGGCCAAGGCTCATTTAAAATGGACTGTGACAAAGTGGAAAACTGTTCTGTGGTCAGACGAATCAAAATTTGAAGTTCTTTATGGAAATCAGGGACGCCGTGTCATTCGGACTAAAGAGGAGAAGGACGACCCAAGTTGTTATCAGCGCTCAGTTCAGAAGCCTGCATCTCTGATGGTATGGGGTTGCATTAGTGCGTGTGGCATGGGCAGCTTACACATCTGGAAAGACACCATCAATGCTGAAAGGTATATCCAGGTTCTAGAGCAACATATGCTCCCATTCAGACAACGCCTCTTTCAGGGAAGACCTTGCATTTTCCAACATGACAATGCCAAACCACATACTGCATCAATTACAGCATCATGGCTGCGTAGAAGAAGGGTCCGGGTACTGAACTGGCCAGCCTGCAGTCCAGATCTTTCACCCACAGAAAACATTTGGCGCATCATAAAACGGAAGATACGACAAAAAAGACCTAAGACAGTTGAGCAACTAGAATCCTACATTAGACAAGAATGGGTTAACATTCCTATCCCTAAACTTGAGCAACTTGTCTCCTCAGTCCCCAGACGTTTACAGACTGTTGTAAAGAGAAAAGGGGATGTCTCACAGTGGTAAACATGGCCTTGTCCCAACTTTTTTGAGATGTGGTGTTGTCATGAAATTTAAAGTCATCTGTTCAGTCACATTTTACCAGAGTTACAGCCCTTGATTACCAAACTTGTACCAGCGGGGGATATTGTGCTCTCCGAGTACTCACTTGTTGTTTTGTTTTGTTTTAAGTAAAACCCAGTGTTTTAAAGCTGGTACATTTTTATGTCGATCATAAAACAAGGGACGCATGAAAAATATAATCTTAAGATTAAAACTAGCCACCCTAATTATTGCCTGTGCTTAAGTAAATCTCAAAAATATTTTAATAAGCAAGTTAATAAGCATGTGATGATTCACCCAATTCACGATTCGATTCACAATTCAATTTTTCTACAATATTTTTTGGAAAAAAAACCCCCATGAAATCAAGAAAACTGGGGGCGTCGTGGCTAAGGTGGATAAGGCGCCATACCATAAATCCGGGACCCGGGTTCGATTCCGGCCCGAGGTCATTTCCCGATCCCTCCCCATCTCTCTCTCTCCGGCTCATTTCCTGTCTCTACACTGTCCTATCCAATAAAGGTGGAAAAAGCCCCCCAAAAATATCTAAAAAATCAAGAAAACTTTATTGTGAAAAAAAGTAACATTTTATTTTTCCTGATATTTTCTTTATCAACTTAAATATTCCTTTTGTTAAATTAGGGGAAAAAAACCCTTCCGTTTCATTTTCTAAATACCCAATAATAATTTACCCACATTTGTAGAGGCTGGAGTAAAATATAATAGTCTATTAACTAAAACATTCATTTTATTAAAAACGAAAAATGTGAACAACAGGGTTTATTTTCTTAAGTTTATTTTCGTAATAAACTTTTATGAACATTTGTACTACCTCAATTTTTTTCTCTTTTCTTTAGCTTTCAGCAGTCTGTACAAAAGAGAGCTCCGATTTTTTTTTTTGTTAAATCTATTTGTACAGTCACACAACAGCTCTGTCGCGTTCTAGATCTGTTTTTTGTTCTCGTGGCATTATAGCGGTGTTGCTTCCACCTAGAGTGAAGTCACGTGTATTCCTGCTATTGCATGTTTTATTTTTATATAATATATAATGATTATGCAGTCTGAAAATCATGATTCATATTTTTATTTCATTGATTCAAGCCATCTTAAACTTGCATCATGATTATCACGATACAATGTTTGTGTGCTCAAGGCATACTGGATGTTTGAAACCTGAATGCCCTTTTAACAGGCATCTTTCTCTCTCTCTCACCACACACACACACACACACACACACACACACACACACACACACACACACACAGAGTGTGTCTCAGTATCCGAGAGTAACTCCTTCAGTTTATTCTCATTTCCTTTTCCCCCTCTCTTCCTGCTGCTCTTATTTGCTCGGCAGAACGAAGTAAGTCATGTCTGTGTAAGCTCGTTATTCCAGTTGAGCCGTTTTCAGCTTTTTGGGTGTCATGTTGTGCAGCAGCTTCTAATCTACACTGTATTAGTCACCTGCTGAAGTGTGTGTGTGTGTGTGTGTGTGTGTGTGTGTGATGTCAGACTGGTTGCTTGCAGTCGCAGTGAAACCTCTGTTTAGTACATAGAGAACTGTAGGTCATGTCTGTGGCTTTGTTTGCACGCCTGTGTGTGTGTAATGGATGTGTTGTGCTGCTTTCAGGAGCGCTCCAGCTTCACCCACCCACTCTGGCCTGCTGTCTCCTCACTCGAGCGGCCTGCAGACCCCTGAGTGTCTGTCTCGAGAGGGTTCACCCATTTCCCATGAGAATGAGTTTAGCACCAAGCTGGCGTCGGTGCCCGAGTTCAGATACTCTCAGAGCGCCCCAGGTGAGTCTCAGACGTCCTGTGTATTCAGTCTGGACGTTTCTTGGCTCTCTGTATGGATAATTTCTCTAAATCTGCGTGAACACCAGGCTCTCCGGTGAGTGCACAGCCCGTGATCGTGGCCGTGCCTCCTCAGCCCTCGGCAGCGGTAGCAAAGCCCGTGGCCTACATGCCCGCTTCCATCCTCACCTCGCAGCAAGCCTCTGGTCAGGCTGTGCATGTGCTCCAACAAGCTCCAGCTGTCACCATGGTGCGGGTTCTCAACACCGCCTCCAGCTCCGCCAACGGATACGTCCTGGCGAACATTGGCACCGCGCCAGCCGGGGAGAGTTCTGGAGAACTCCGAGGTACCGCCTCCACCCTGCCCTTGTGTTGACTGCTGAAGAATATTAGCATCCTTTCTAGTCGCTGAAAGCTTTTTCTGCTTTTTGTCTCTTTGTGAAGGTGTTCTGGAGGAGATGGCAGCCCCCACATCCATCCCTGCGGGCAGCCGAGTGATTCAGTCTGTAGGGAGCCACTTGAGTTCAGCCTCTAGAGGGCAGCAGAGTTACACTGTTCTGCAGGCCACTTCCGTGCCTTTGGGTCAGCACCAGCTCCCAGTCCAGACCATCACCCAGAACGGCAAACACGCTCTGCCCACTACCACCATCTCCCCCAACACTTATGGTAGATATATTTTTTGGAAAAGTAGAATTATATCTGTTTTACTTTATTAAAACTAAAACTGATGATTGACAATAATAAAATGTCATTTTTTTTAATTCGTGTAACTGCTTACTTTCTATTACAGAAAACATTTGTAGAATTCACTGAACACCATGAAGTCATTGCTTTTGTGGGGGTGTGTTGCCTCATCTCATTATCTCTAGCCGCTTTATCCTGTTCTACAGGGTCGCAGGCAAGCTGGAGCCTATCCCAGCTGACTACGGGCGAAAGGCGGGGTACACCCTGGACAAGTCGCCAGGTCATCACAGGGCTGACACATAGACACAGACAACCATTCACACTCACATTCACACCTACGCTCAATTTAGAGTCACCAGTTAACCTAACCTGCATGTCTTTGGACTGTGGGGGAAACCGGAGCACCCGGAGGAAACCCACGCGGACACGGGGAGAACATGCAAACTCCACACAGAAAGGCCCTCGCCGGCCACAGGGCTCGAACCCGAACCTTCTTGCTGTGAGGCGACAGCGCTAACCACTACACCACCGTGCCGCCCGGTGTGTGTTGTGTTTTTTGTTTTTGTTTTTTCCCTCCCCCCCCCTTTATAAACCCATGGTCATTCCTTAAACTTTATTTTTTTTTACTACATTCCAAGATTAGCACACAATGTGCAGTGTGTATTCTTATGTTCTGCTTTAACAATCTGACAAAAAGACTCGTCTCTCATCAGAGGGAAACTGACTAAGACTAAAGTCAAAATATCTTAGAATAAAATAGTGTCGCTATTTTTTTTTTTGTCAGTTTGACCAATAGTAAATTAAGCAGCGAAGTGCAGTCCGTGTCTGGATTGATTGGAGTTGACTTATTTGATAGGGTTAAGATTGACAGCGAGCTGGTTACCTATTACAGTTATATCAGTGATCATCTCATCCGTTCCCAGAAGAGTGTAGGTTATTAGGGACCAGGTTTAGAACGGGACGTTCAACAAGCACACATGGATATGAGGGTCAGGTGTCCACAAACCTTTGACTATATAGTGTACTAGTCTGTGTGCTAGAACCTCTATTGCAAATAATGAAACAAACCAAAAAAGGCACAAAAAACCCCACCACTTTTGGCTGGAGTGATTATAAGGCTGAAAACAAAACCATTTCGATCATAGAGTAATAGAAAAAGGTTAATGCTGCTTTTCCACTACAAACGCGGCTGAGTCGGGCTGAGCCGTGCCGTGCCGAGTTGGGCTGAGTCGAGCTGAGTGGGGCTGTTGGAGTTGCATTTCGACTACAACCGCGCTGAACCGTGCTGGCTGGAAGTGGGTGGACACATTGGGTGGAGTTAGCGAAAGTGGGTGGACGTCACGTGATGTCGATAGGCGGCGCAAACAGTGACATCAGTGATCTTTTAAGCGGTAGTCTCACGACCCGGATAGTAAACAATAAACATGGAGGACATGGAGTCGTTAGTGTTGCTGGTCTTGGTGCTGTGGCTTGTTGTCACCGACAACGCGGACAGATACTGGCAAGAGCGTATAGATGAGGCGAGGCGCATAAGGCTTCAGAAATTCTCGTAATTCGTAATTCTTCTTCTTCCGGGTTTACGGTGTTTACAGATCCCAGCGTGCTCGCGGGGCGTGTGTGGGCATGTGAGGAGACTCCTCCTCACCAATCCGTGCACAGGGGAGTGTCTCCTCACGCCCCTAGCCCCACTCGGCTCGGTTTGGCTCGCTTCAGCCCCACTCCAAAACCGTGTGAGTTTTGGGTGCTGAGCAGGGCTGAAGTGAGCTGAGTCGTGCTGCTCTGAGGTAGTCGAAACGCGAGCTGTGTCGGGCTGAAGCGAGCTGAAGTGAGCTGAAAAAGGGTAGTGGAAAAGGGCCATAAGAAACCTTTAAGTGCACGTAGAAATGAGATTAATCATCCAAACATGGGCCCGGGCCTAAATAAATCAACTGAAAATTATATGTAACTAGTTTAAAACATTTTGTGTATCGCAGCCAGCGTTGTTTTCTTTTTCTCGAACACTGAACATTGGATCAGGACCCCTTTGCGTTTCTGCAGTTGTACGGTTCTGTCCTTTGGCTCAGTTTGCACCTTGTTGGTGATTTTTCACAGAAAACGCTACCAGAAACTGAAAAGACACATCATTTTCACTTGGGTTCGCTTTAAAGTGCATATCACGGGTAAATTCAGGAGCAAGATCAATGTAATTCTCCTATTTTATATTAAACTTTGGTCAAATATCTGTAACATTCTGCATTCTCTGCAATTTTTGTACCTTGCGCAATACCAGAAAAATTCAGCTGAAATCAAGCCATTTGAGGCGAATTGGTCCGCCTGTGAAAAAACTCGGCATTTGGATTTCCCGGCAAAGATTGATTTCCGTGACGTCGCGTGCGGGACGCCTCCCTCTGAATCCTACGTCAGCGCTGGTTTGTTTATGAGAAAACGACCTGGTGGCTTTCTGCAAATTTCTTCAACGTTATCGTGTAATTATTAAAATGGTTAACAGATGTATCGTAGGAGGGTGTAGCAACACCAATCTTGATGGGATTAGTACTCATCGTTTCCCAAAAGACCGGACAATGAGAGAGAAATGGGAGCGCTTGGTCTACACAGGCTGTGCACTGAAACCATGCAAGCTCGCGCAGCCTGCTGGCGCTTCCGCAGGTAACGTCACGAATCTGGCTCCAGACTCCCTTGGGATTTTTCCAGACACGTTTTGTTGTTTAATTTTTTTCTGCTGTAGACAGATGGCCTTGTGCAAAACTACCCTTCTGGATGAGTGTGTAAAGGGACATACTTTCATATAAAAAACAAAACAAAATTGGTCCAGGATATGCACTTTAAAGACAGAGGCTACCTGCACCTGAGTGCTGTGTTTGTTTTAACCCTGAATACGATTGCATCCTAGAAAGCTAAAAAGAGGACAGCTGTAACCTGGTACACTAATGGATATGATGTCACGCTACTGACTGTTATTCTTTTCCTTGTTTCTCCTTGTTTTTGTGTTCAGCTCTCACCAGCCCTCTTCAGATCCTGGCAGCGCAGGCTTCCACCTCGCCCCCGGTGCTAGTGAACAGGCCTTCCAGTGTGGAGAGGGAGGAAGCGGGTGTGCAGGAGCCTGACACCAAACGACCCAAGATGGAGGATGACGGCGTGGTGTCTGTCCCCAAACCTGTCATCGTAGCGATGACCCCAGAGGCCAGTGACTGAGTGAGGGAGGGAGGGAGTGAGTGAGTGGAGAAGATGGTTAAAGCAAGCCCCCAAAAATAGTGTTAGCACAACGTGCCATTGTTATAGAGGGGAATTTGAGGTTTGGTGTTTGTTTTTGTTTGTTTTGTGGGGTTTTTTTTTTTTTTTTTTGGGTCGTCATTTTCTTTTCTTTTACTAAGAACTTCAGTTTTTTGTGAGAGAACAAGCCCTGACGGAGTGTGCATATTAAGGACAGGTAGGAGATAAACGCATTATCCTTTAAGCCTTAAAAAAAAAAAAAGTCAGTGCTGAGACGGTTTTAATTTTGTGGGTTTCTTTAAAGAGGATGGGAATTGGTCTCTTAAAGCTATTCGAGAGGTGAAATGCACACACAAGGCAACGTGCTGCCGTGTAGTTCCTCACAAGGTACAGTCAAAAGCAGTACTTACTCCAGGTTGGGGCGGGACCAATAAAATGATAACTAAGCAGCTACTTCTGTATGGGAGCACTGACCTCTCAGAATTGAAGCATTATGTATTAAGCTCATTGGAGACTCTTGTCACGGGTTTCTGTCATCTCCAGGGGAACCTTGGATTTATTTATGATTCTGTGCTTTAATTAAGCATGGGTTAGAAACACCATCACCATCTGATAAAATTGGATTGTAAACTAATAACTAAAACTTCTTCGAAAACAACGATTTCGAAAAAAAAAAATCCTACATTTCAAGGCCTTCTTCAAGCCTTGAGCTCTTTAACATGCTCTCAAGTATTTTTCTATGGCGGGCTGTGACCTTGCGCATGTAGATGTTGTAAAGAGAAATGTCTAGCACATGTCTGTCTGGGAATTTAGTCTGCAAACCTAAAACAAACTCAATGAATGTATGTAGCTTGTGTTTTCTTTTTTTCATTGTTCACGGCTCCCTCTCGACTAAATGCGCGTGAAGAAATTAGAATGTGGCGTCCTTAAGGTTTTACGTTCTCGTTTAAAATGATAAATAGGAGATAGATAACCCTAGGGTTAGATGTACACCTGGCCATCCTCTGTGTGCTTTATAATGGCTAAGAATTACATTACCTGGTTAGGTATGTATTATTGAATGAATAATAATATTTAAACCATACACAAATTAGAAATACTGGTATGTTTCATTATTACGAGGGGCTACTGATAACCAAATATGTTCATTTCTAGTTTTAAAGACCCAGGAATGTAAGAATGTAACGATTCATGTTAGTTAATTAATTATCAGAGAGGCTACTTTTCCACTGTCCGCCTTCCCGTGATCTTCGAACGATGCCGGGAGGTACGTAATGAATGTTAAACTTTTTTTTTTTTTCCTAAACGTGATATTTTTACAAATAAAAATACAAACACGGGTGTTTGACAATCACTAACATGATGGTGTCAGTTCCCACTTTATAAACGATATAAAGAAGTATTGGAAACATCTCGCAATAATGAACCTGAGAAAACACTCTAAAAGACCAAAATATATATCCACTCGATTAGTGCCTTGAGCTCTGTAGCAAAGATTCTGCTTCAAACTCTACCACCTGCTGCTTGGAAGTTAAAACACTGAAGCTTTTTCACTCTTCAGGGTTAGAATGACTCAATAACACTGTCTGATCTGTAGAATGAACTCGAAATATGGTCAGAAGTTTAGTTTAGTTTAATGCTTTGTGATCAAAAGATCCGAAAACTTATTTCTTATAAAGCATATAATACTGAAATAATCAGTTTTATCGCTAAATCAAAATAAGTTTGACTTCAACGTGAGATAGGAGGTATGGGGTGGGGGAGTGGAGGGAAATAATCAGGATTTTTTTTTTTTCTTTTTTGTATGCAAGTAATAAATGCATTTCCCCCCCTCTTTTAGTTAAGTGTCGTCTTTAATGCTCCTCTCAGATCAGTAAATCTACACCAATAAAAAACAAATCACGCCATTGACTCACTGAAACTCTGTTTTCAGTTTAGTTCAAACAAGCATTAAGAGCAGTAAGTCATTCAGGCTTTTAAACCTCTCAGTAATTACTAAAATAAAGTAAGCACTTGGTTGTAGAGTTGAGTTTCTATTCTCCTTAAACCCACTGAATAAACTTTTCACTGCCTACGAAATATTTTGCGTACCTTTTTAACAAAACGTCTCCATCAGTAATGATAAAGTATTTTCGTCCGTTGATCTCGATGTAGTTGATTTGTGTGCTTCTGGTGTTTTATGCATATTAGCTTATGCAAGTGTTTATACACTAAACATTTATAATTTAAAAATTTAAGTCTGTTAAACCGATGCACGTTTTCTTTTCACTTCTTAGTTGGTAGGACCTTTTACTAATTGTATACAAACCATGTTAGTCCTTGTTCAAAAGCATTGCATTGTCTGTACAAGCCATTATTATAACAACCCTGCACCGTTCATTCAGTCGTATTTATCTGATATTTTCACAAATCCTGACAAAAAAAAAAAAAAGAGTAGATGTTGCTTTCTTTGCTATTTCTGCAAAGAAAAACAGCAGCTGAAACAGGGCTACAGAGTCATGATTAGCTTTACGACCCAGTTTACTAACGGAGCGCATTATGAACTGTATATGTTTGTCACTGTGTTCATATACCGTGCCTTGAAAAAGTATTCATACCCCTTGAACTTTTTCACATTTTTCCACCTTACAACCATGAACTTAAGTTTTTTATTGAGATTTTATGTGATAGACCAACACAGAGTAGCACATAATCGTGAAGTGAAACGAAAATGATAAATGGCCTTCAAAATTTTAAACAAATAAAAATCTGAAAAATGTGATGTGCATTAGTATTCAGCCCCCCTGCGTCAATACTTTGTAGAGCCACCTTTTGCTGCAATTACAGCTGCAAGTCTTTTGTGGTATGTCTCTACCAGCTTTGCACATCTAGACGCTGAAATTTTTGCCCATTCTTCTTTGCAAAATAGCTCAAGCTCAGCCAGATTGGATGGAGAGCGTCTGTGAACAGCAATTTTCAAGTCTTGCCACAGATGCTCAATGGGATTTAGGTCTGGACTTTGACTGGGCCATTCTAACACATGAATATTATTTGATCTAAACCATTCCATTGTAGCTCTGGCTGTATGTTTAGGGTCATTGTCTTGCTGGAAGGTGAATCTCCTTCCCAGTCTCAAGTCTTTTGCAGCCTCCAACAGGTTTTCTTCCAGGATTGCCCTGTATTTAGCTCCATCCATCTTCCCATCAACTCTGACCAGCTTCCCTGTCCCTGCTGAAGAAAAGCATCCCCATAGCATGATGCTGCCACCACCATGTTTCACAATGGGGATGGTGTGTGTAGGGCGATGAGCAGTGTTAGTTTTCCGCCACACATAGCGCTTTGCATTTAGGCCAAAAAGTTCAACTTTGGTCTCATCTGACCAAAGCACCTTCTTCCACATGTTTGCTGTGTCCCCTACATGGCTTCTGGCAAACTGCAAACGGGACTTCTTATGCCTGTCTTTCAACAATGGCTTTCTTCTTGCCACTCTTCCAAAAAGGCCAGATTTGTGGAGTGTACGACTTTTAGTTGTCCTGTGCACAGATTCTCCCACCTGAGCTGTGGATTTCTGCAGCTCCTCCAGAGTGATCATGGGCCTCTTGGCTGCTTCTCTGACCAGTGCTCTCCTTGCTCGCTCTGTCAGTTCAGGTGGACTGCCATGTCTTGGTAGGTTTGCAGTTGTGCCATACTTTTTCCATTTTTGAATGATGGATTGAACAGTGCTTCTTGAGATGTTCAGAGCTTGGGATATTTTTTTTATAACCTAACCCTGCTTTAAACTTCTCCAGAACTTTATCCCTGACCTGTCTGGTGAGTTCTTTGGTCTTCATGATGCTGTTTGTTCTTCAGTGTTCTCTAACAAACCACTGAGGCCTTCACAGAACAAGTGTATTTATGCTGAGAGTAAATTACACACAGTAGGACTCTAATTAACTAATTCGATGACTTCTGAAGGCAATTGATTGCACTGGGTTGTATTTAGAGGTAGAAAAGTACAGGGGGCTGAATACTAATGCACACCACATTTTTCGGATTTTTATTTGTTTAAAATTTTGAAGACCATTTATCATTTTCGTTTCACTTCACAATTATGTGCTACTCTGTGTCGGTCTATCACATAAAATCTCAATAAAAAACTTAAGTTCATGGTTGTAAGGTGGAAAAATGTGAAAAAGTTCAAGGGGTATGAATACTTTTTCAAGGCACTGTAGGGCTGTTTTGTTCAAACCTTTTTTTCTCAGCAGCACCAAACTCTGCTCTGTATATTGTATTCTTATAAACTCACAGAGAATCCTCATTTGGACTGCAAAAATGTCAAACTGAAAAAAAAAAAGCAAAAAAAAAAAAAACACCTATAGATAATGGCTGATTTTCTGAAAGGAACTATTTTTTATATCCATACCTGTCATTTCTTTCGGAACGTTTCATACATGCAAAAATATGAAAATGTTGTATACCTGGTATCTCGTTCTGTATCCTTTTATTTCGTTTTCTTTTCCGATTCATCCTGATTACATTACTGAACGCAGTTTTAACGTAATAATGCATTTCTCTATGCACATGTGCAACTCTGTCTTCTTTACTGCCTTGTGGAAAGCTCTAGGAAATGCTGAAATGTGACCACAGCCTATTAAAAGGTTTGAGATATCCAAGGCATCCTGTGACCCTTAATTTTATTCCCTTGCTTTTTTTTTTTTTAAATAAATATACAGTCGTACAGTTAACGTTTTTGGAGTCTGTTGTAAAATTGTGCGTGAAGAATTTGCTTGTCTTTCACGGAACCAGCATGGAGCAGCAGGATTTGTACCCCTATGGGCTGTTATTAGCGCTTGTTTCAGTTCGCATCTTTGACTCTAACAACTACTGTAGGTACAATAATAAGTCTGTGGAAGTTAAGTGGGGCAGTCAGAATGCTGCTCCACAATTGCACAACATCTAGAAAGACAAGCAAATCAATGAAAGATTGTGTTATATATCTGTAAAATAGCAACACTTTTTTTTTAAAATCGCTGGTCGGTTCAGAGAGGTCATAAGTATTTCTTCATAATTTATAATGTATAGAGCTGTGAATAAAGACAAACCAACATTAACATTTTTGAACAGCTGATACAGTGGTGACGCTGTACATAACCTGTCTCCATGGGCGAGCCAACATGGGGCAGAATTCAAAGTTGATCCAACGGCTAATTCTACACTGATTGACAACATTAAATTAACTTCCCTGTTATTTTTGATTATAACTGATTATAAATTGCTTATTATCAAAAAAAAAGGACTGATAACTGGTATGTTAAAAAAAACCCACATTTTTGAACTGTGCATATTGACTCACTCTGTGTTTTACCCATAATTCTGATACTTAAACTCGTCCTTCTCTTCATTCTCTACATCACCATCATTTATGAATTAACTGTCGGCCTGCACCAGATTCTGAGCAAAGCAAACCATATCATAGCAGGTTAACAAACTGTATTGTGTGGACGCCTGAGGTTTACACCCCTA